>NC_135499.1:76590226-76962726 GCF_052857255.1 Amblyomma americanum
ATATTGAGGCCATGGCTGACGCGCTCGTCTCTCTCATTAACCGAGATTTTCTAATCGTTTGTTTGCTGCCATCAGTAAGATTATGTAATTGTTCTATTCGTACGCTGTCAAGTTCATAGTGTTATTGGAATAACTCCGTGTTGCATGTCCCCCAGTGAAGATCACTGTTGCAACTTTCTTCTGGAAGAGTCCTTCGTTAATGACTTACAGAGCCTCCTCTTGCATTTCGCTGTTCCGCCCAGATATTCGTTTTGTACAAATATTCGCCCATATAGGAAATGTCCGATAGCATACAGACTCGATTATGTTCACTCGCTATTCGATTCATATTGGGGTCGATAATTGTCTTCACTATTCTTATCCAGGTCTTTGGTAAAGCTAAAATATTCGTAGTTGATTCGGTGTCGAAGAATCTCGATTAGCGCACCGCTGCAGTAGTATTTAATACATATATAATGGAACCAGTCAAGTGACACGCTGCACTTCCATTCATGCCCTGTTGTCCTTTTATGAGCCCATCTCCGTCTCTGCGCTCGGTGGTTCCAGAAAATTCGTTTAGAGGGCGCCGCGGCAATGATAATTTTTCCTTATTAGTGAAGAATCTCCCAGGACGAAGACAGGTTTAAAACTCATCTTGTAGAAGGGAGAATGGACGGAGCGAATTTCACTGCGAACGTTCTCGCGCATCCACGCTACTGCCTTTCCTGGAACCCGCGGCGATCGTTGATCAAACACCGTTTGGTGCCGTTTTGCGCAAAGTTGCTTCTTTGCTTGCGCGCTTTACGAAGCCATTTTTCTGTCGGCAAGAGCGGCGGGCATTTGTTTATCTCGTTGCTTATCATGTTAGCGCACATGTCTGTGCATTACATCAATCAACATGCCCAGTTCCATATACCCTCTCCATGCTAGCAACGCTCGGTGCACGAACGGAAACAATGTTCTGCTTGCAAGTAACACTTCCTACAGCCACTTAGGCCGGAATATTCTAGAAATCAGGTGAAATGTCGTAACGTTGGTTTTTCAGGATATCAATGCTGGTTCAAAAGCCCAGGTCTTCGAAAACATCGCAGTCGTCTAATTAACCGTTTTTTTATTGCCCGTGCAAAATAGCGGTAGTTAGAAATGTGTGCATTGTTAATGTTGATGCAGGTTTTAAGGTACTAAATTTATGCGCGTTCAATGCGAAAAAAAAAAGTCGCCTGAGCCGGCTTGTTGGCCTCGTAGGTTCATTGCATGAGTTCTTTCGAGCGCAAAGCACGTGAAATGAGCACGTGTAGAATAAGCAGAAACAATTCAGAATTTCAGCAACGGGGAGATCGTTTCG
This sequence comes from Amblyomma americanum, assembly GCF_052857255.1. Classification (NCBI taxonomy): domain Eukaryota; kingdom Metazoa; phylum Arthropoda; class Arachnida; order Ixodida; family Ixodidae; genus Amblyomma; species Amblyomma americanum. Next base: position 76,591,551 of record NC_135499.1, read on the forward strand.
GCATAATAATATGCACTGACGCATGATCATAAACAAGTAACAAAATGGCGCTTCCCTGCGTGTCATCTAAAAAGGAGCCGTGGACAATTCAGATCAATAGCTTAATTTCTATTGTTCCAGAGGTAAAATATAATGACGCTAAAACGATTAGCGTAGTCGGAATCCAGATGCTCTGTACAGTGATGTACAGGATCTAGAATACGCTCGACGCCAGTGCTTTTGTTCTTCTTGTGCTTTCTACGGAAATGTGCTCTAGGCACATCTGGCGTTCGTGGGTGGTGCAATCTGCGCTTCCACAAGTTAACGGTCTAGTAAACCTACCACTGTGTCTAGTTTCAACTAGAGACAGGCGAAAAGGCCAGTACTGGCTTTTTTGTATCCTGGCAATTTCACAAGGCCAATTGAAAGACCAGCGACTGTAGCCATTTACGCAGCGAAGCTTTTCAGATGACTTTGCTGACGATAGCACCGTACCTTCAGCCAAGTCTGCTGCAGCTCTGTATTTCATAGCAGTATGTCACGCAAAATCAGGCCAGCTCGAGAGAACGAGAGTCACAACAGCATTTGAGGTCCCCAGAAACACATACTCCTGCGAGCGAAGAGGGCCCCAGTGCTACATTCCTCCGGTTCTGTCAACACATGCACGCGTGCTTCTGCAGCGGCATTCACCGGCTCGCGTATGCGTAGCACTAGCCTTTCGTCACTGGTGGGTACAATGTGGAAAGCCATTCAATCTTAAGACTATCCAAACATTCATTTCAGTCCAGCAGCATTTAACGATAAACGATAACACATGTAAGGAGCAGGGCACCAGAAAAAAAAAACCGTCAAGAAGGGAACAAGCGCCTTTTTGTTTTTTTGGTGTACTGCTCCTTAATTTTGGCAATCCTGCCTTTTGTCTGGTGCACTGTTCCTTATTGGAAACCAACCAACCAGCCCAGTCTTTGACTTTACTGAATAATAACACGCAAAGAGCACGGGGGAGGGGGGCGACAAAAAATTTCGGCTACTTTTAATGAACACCACACAGAGTTCTGTATGACAGCTAGACAGCCGCATTATTGTGGATGACTGAAAGCTGATACGGAATTGCTTAGTATAAAGCAAAGAAATATGCTAAAAACGTGCACGATGCTGTAATCATAGTGGCGTAACTATCAAACTAGGCGTTTATTCTTTTTTTCCAAAGCAAACTGCTGGAACCGTTGGATGATCGATTTCTTGCATGCACATTCAAAGTTGATAGTGTTGTTGAAATATTACTATTTATTTTGTAGGGATTCAAAGGAGGAAGCGACTTGGAAGGACCCGTTAATTTCGAGATCACACGTGAAATGTTGACGCGGCAAACAATTCAATGATCCTGCAATGCGTGGCATAAGCAGCGCACATGTTTATCCCGCGTTCCTAGGCAAACTCCACTGTGCCATTTACGTTGAACTCTGTTTCGTTCTTCTCTGCCCCTGTTTTATGACGCCGAAAAGGCGTTTTGGTTAAAGAGAGCGCTTTCTGATTCTCCCGCAGCGGGCCGTGCTGGTAAGGTGTCAGATGCGTCGTAGGACCGCGCAGGATTTCCTCTTCGGGTCGAACTGTCATGGGTTCAGGAATGTTGCTCGTCAGGTCCATTCCACTCATGACGACATTGGTGAGAGCGAAAAAAGCCCAGAAGGACAGCACAGCGGCAGCGCCGAGGCAGAGGAAAAGAGACGTTCTGCGTGTCATCCTTCCGGAACTGGCAGTCTCGCTCGTGAGCTCGCAGCTGCTGCTGTTAATCTCGCCCTCGGTAGAATTGCTGGCTAGTGGATCTTCCTCCAGCTGACTTCTCCTGGCGTTAGCTACGGAAGCCATGTGCCGAATTTTTTCGGCTTGCCTACAGACAAGTGGATGTGGTTGGTCACACTGCCTCGGTACAGCGAAGCAGGCTCCCATAGAAGGACCTGCGTTTCCACTGTAGCTGCTCGCGGTGTAACCCGGTGAAAATGGCGCCCCTTCCAGGAGGCTGTAGATGTCACGGTTTGCAGACACTCCGTTGTCTCCAAACACTGCCGAAGTTGGCTGACCGTCCGCAGCAGGCTCCGGCCGCAGAGGCATTGTGGTGGCGGGCAGACCGGGCGGCATCACTGAATCAAAACTTGCCCGAGGGTCTCGTGCTTGGGGAACCATGTTGCTCTCATGGTTGAAACGTGCCGTCACAGAACTATGTTGTTGCAATTGTGGCTGCTCCAGAGTACGAACCGGTAATTTTTCGCAGGGGTTGGCAGGTGGAGACCCAGTTGGCACGGCGAATGTCCTTTCAGAAATCAGCTTCCTCGATGCATCGGAGGAAATAGGCGGCTGGGTGCTCCTCTGCTTCCGGTGCCCTGTGGTGGTCAAGCCAACCTTCCCACGCCCTTTGTATGACCTTGCTGGCGAAGGAGCTTTTTTTGTTGGCAGCGTCAACAGGGATTCCGACGACTCGCTAAATTCGCGCTCATCGGAAGAACTTTCGCGAACTTTTCGCCATCGCTTTCTGAGCTGCGGGGATGGAGACCTTCGTCTCGATCTGGGAGAGTGTTTTGACCTCCTCTTCCTGGGCCTCCGTGTCGAGGTCTTCGGTGCAGTCTTGCGTCGAGATCTTGGAGGTGAAGGACAGCGTGGGGCGAGGTTCTGTGCAGGAGGTGGCTGAGACATTCGCGTGAGCATTTTCGCGCCGCGTGGCTGGGACCTGGTTGTGGCTGTCCATGGCGACTTGGTGAGCTGAGTCGGGGTGGGGTCTGAGGGGACGCGTGTCAGATCTGCTCTTTCTTGCGGTGTTCGATGATTGGACAGTAGTGGTGCAGACAGGAAGTGGCTGTTGTCTACCGGTATGGATGGCCGCGCACGGCCAACTGCTGCAGATTGTGTGCCGTAGGGGATGTAGCGACGAGCAGCCATGGTAAAGAGACCTCTTCTTCTTTTGCTAATGAAAGCTCTGCGTGGTCACAAGCCGGAAGGAGACTCAAGTGCGTCGTAGAAGATGAAAATTTAGGCATGCTAATGCGACAAAAGCTGCCGCATTATAGGACAAAGAGATTACAGCTGTTAAACGTAATCAGTTACTGAAAACGCAGAAAGCATCATTGAATGGTACCTTCTTTTTCTATTTGTGTTGCTCTCGCAGGATAACACAGGCCTTGGGCGTCTCACGCGCTATGGGCTACCAAGTCACATATTACATTGGCTTTCTCTTCTACCCCATCCGGTAACGTGGCCGCCAGGCATTTGAGAAAACATGCCGTGTAACGGTTTCTGTTGGAGCTGGGATAAAATGTACTGCGAATGGCTCGAGCTTACTTACACAATAAGACGCTTAGGACAAGCTAAAATTAGGCATGTGAAGCAAATACCGAAAAACACGTTTTATAAAGATTCCTAAGCATTTGGCACAAGTGCCAGTGCAACTCCCCTAGACCAAGTGTAATTGAGGTCTTGTAAGCTGCTTAGAGGCACGAATTGAATACATAGGTGCGCAAAAGGTATAGCACAATTTTCCACGAATGCGGGTGCAGCTTTCTTCTGCTCAATCTGGGAATGATGGTAAAAAAATTGGAAAAGAAACGATTTCATTGTACTGGATTCGTGACTGGAAGGCTTTTTAAGCAATGCGTTTATGTAACGTATTACATAACCACGACGCTGTTTAGATTTGGCGCACCCGATGAAAGAAAAGCTCGTATTGCGTGCTAATAACCAGCAGGACCTTATAGCCCGAGATCAATCGGAATGATGTGGGGGTTCTTCCACAGCTGCTAACTTTTCAATAGGACCTCACTCTACGTTCCAGTGCTGTATGACGTGATGCATCGCCTTCGATAGTGTGACCGGAATATCACTTGGCATAGTTAAACTTCATGCAAAATAAATGTCTTAGCAAGAAGGAGGCAAAAGAGCCGCAGCCATAGAAGTTTATTTGGATCAGCATCGCATTCAACATGCCATTGTTCAGGAGGTCGCATCCAACCGCCGTCATGGGCTTGTTTGGGTGATTACTTTTCCTCGAGATGCTCTCTATAACGAACTATTACGCTGCTAATTTCCTGTTCTTAACATTACAACTTCCGGAAAAAAACTACAGAGAATGTTTACTACATTCGAATCAGTGCGAAAGCAGGTTTTGTGCTATGTAGAAAACGACGATGAATGGGCAGTGCAGTGAGACGTAGCTCTCGCGCTAGGCCATCAGTGAAAAGACTTGGCCGATCCCCCAGTGTGGGTATGTGCCATCTTTTGATAGGCTAACAACAACAACGACAAGGAAACGGACAACGCACAATTTTGCTCGGGGTTGTTACCCATCAGGTTACCTCTTACGCACTAAAAATTGGCTGTCGATTTGCGCACTTAAGCCAAATGCAAATGAGATGGGCTAGCACTTCAGTTTTCAGATCGGTTCCAGTGTTCGGATTCATTGTTAAGGGACGAAAGTTGTTCGATTAGAGGTAGTAAGTCAATGCCAATATATGAGGAATTCGTAATTCTCTACATTATATTCATAGACCCATGGCAGTCCTCATACCACTCCTGGCGTAGTAGTGGAGTGCGCAAGAGATGTGCCACTGCCCTGCGATGTCAGGTGCTGCGATCGGTTCACCACTTGCCGCTGAAGTGCCACCTGCCATGGTGCGCAGTTAAGGTTCTTCTCACCAGCGCAGCTTAATTTTCAGTAGGCATCATCACGCTGTGATGACGTTAAAGTGTCGTCTGACATCAAACTCTTCCGGTAGACCTCGGGGCTGCTTGTAGGCGGCTCCTCACTATACGACCACAGCGAGGGCTCTTGCTCGCCTGCGGAAAGTGGTTCCAGTAAGCCGTTCATCTCAAGCTGAATAAACTGGCCGTCTTCAACACCATTCGCTGCCACTGGCTCTTGTGTCTCCTTTTCCTCCTTCTGTATGGTTCTGGGAGCCCACCGCCGTGCGTGGCCTCTTGCTCTGTTCCCGTGGTAAACGGGTGTCTCCCACATCGGCAGTGTGGACAGACAGACTGCAGTGCGTTGGATGGCGCCACTCATCTTTAGGCGGCGATGTCTTATCGGTCGTTGATGCAGGGCCACCTGGTATGATGCAACGTGGGGCCACATAGATGAAGTGATCGGACTCTTCGTTGACATTAAAGTTTATGAGCTGGGTGAAGGCGTCTGCAGTCGCCGAAGAACGTCCCAAAGCGGCTAGGTTCACCCGATGAGCGAGGCGGCAAGCATCACATACTACGGGACAACCGACCCCACGCCGACCTTCAAGCAGGGTGCATCGACACTATGGGCATTTTAGGGACAATTGTGCGCCAGCGGAATAGTCACAGGCATCCAATTCGCCTCAACATCCCGGCCGACGTACCATCCTCTTCCGCTCACGCTCGTCGCCACCTGCAGACAGCTTGGTCCTTGCCACTTGCTCATCCATCACCCTAACCGTTTGCGTACTCGGAAGGTCCGGCGCTCCCTCATCGCCACAGGCGCCAAGTTCTTGCTCCAGAACTCCAGCCCCTGCTTTGCTCTTGTCCTTTGACTTGGCTTCGGCCGTCTGACCCATCTCCTGTTTCGCGCCCGCAAAGTCCATTTGCGTCGACGCTTTGGTGCCGTCATTCAAATACAAGGTACCGCGATACACGACGTCGCGCTCCATCTTCTCCAGCCGCCAGAACAACCGGTCCAGGCGCTGGTCGACGCGCTCGAAAATAGCTGCCAGCTCCGTGAGCTGCGCCGCGGGCGGACTCGAGGCGCCCGAGGCGGACCTGGCGCTGGACCTCGGGATTTAGGATAGAGTCCACAAAAGCTTCAGTGCCGACCAGGGCCACGGTAGCACACTCGGCAGCGATTGCGACGCCAACCGGTTAATAGCCGCGGAGAGGTCCTGGTAGCTTTCTCCGGGCTCCTACCGGCGAGCACACACACGCTGGTATTGGAGCCTGGGTTGGCCCGACCCGTAGCCAGTGCCATCGAAAGTTGGTAACTCCGCCACCATCCCCTGCGTGCAGGCCGGATGTGACGCACTTGCGCTGTGCACCCCAATGACGGACTGCGAAGCCAGCCCGACGGGCAGGTGTGCGGATTCTATGGTGTTGATGGAAGGCTCCGGCCCGCCACGGTTCGGGTCGATCGGTACAGCATCCCGGGGCCCATGCTCGAACGCCTCGACCCTCTTCCCCAGTCTTTTCAGTCGCCAAGTGAGGCGCTCAAAGGCGGCCTCCAGCGCCGGGGAAAGAGGCAAGTTGTCGGAACGCCCATGATCAGCAGCGCCGTGCGCCGCGCAGTGTGCCGCGTCAGCCGGAGATTGCTCGCCGTCCTCGGTCCCTTCCGCAGCCTGTTTCCGAGCGCGGGTGGTTGCCATCCCACCGCTGCCACCAAGATATGCAACGGGACGACGGTCCCGCCCAAAGGAAAGCACACAAAGTCAGAGAGCCAAAGAAACACCGCCGGCGCTCCCAATCTTTGTCCTCGTCTGCGCGCGCTCATCGCGCCTCATCTTCTTCAGCGCAGGGCACTTGGTCGGCGTACGCCATGCCCTCTGTGTTTATTCCTGTAACAATATATATATATATATATATATATATATATATATATATATATATATATATATATATATATATATATATATATATATATATATATATATATACACCTGGCAGTTTGCCCGCATCCCGCTGATCCCGCTGGGCAGGTGGGCAGCCCGCCACAAAGCGGGCTTCAGAAAAAACAACAAACACACAACGGTAAAATAAGTGAATGCTCACTATAAGTGCTACCGCGTTAAAAAATGCAACAATCCTCTGTGATATTTTCCATTTTTCCGCATTTTCGAGTGCTTTGCTCAGATTTTATTTTTCCGCCGTTTTAAATAAGCGGTGTTTGTCTTTTTTTGCGTTGTACCGCGTCCACTGTACCATTATTGTTGTTCAGTATTTCTGTATATTCCCTTTCATTGATGCTCCCTCACTGAATGCTCTTCGGGACCTGTGAGGTATCAATAAATAATAATATTAGAATAGAATAGAATAGAAATTTATTTGCATCACTATACATGATATAGGAGGCCTGCAGAAAAAGCTGCCTGTAGCCAGCTTGACAGGGCCACAAGCCCCCTGCATTGGCAGCACTCAGTGGAGATAAACAGCAGCTAAGTCATAACAAAAGAAATCGTAGGTACAGTGCATGGAATAATTCGAGGTGCGGACATGATAACTGAAGAGTGGCATTACATGCAACTACATTTCTCATGTAAAAAAAAACAAAAAACGAGAATGTGTACCACAATTTGAAAAACACGCGCAATGCCTTGAACGTAATTTTTTCAGTTTGTTTATTTCGAGCTTCTAAACTGTTCAGTACCCTTGGCAATTTGTTCTCCAACATTTGATGGCCGTATGTTGTTCAGCTTGTTTTAACCTTCCAGCGCTCGAAATGGCGTGTGTTGTCTCTAGATTCCTTTGTAGTTTAGCTATTTTCTGAGTAAAACCATTATTATATTTAGCATCTTGTTTAAAGAGTTTGCAAAGCCGGTTTTCTTAATAGTTTGTGGCTGGATAACGTTGTACTTTGTGAATAACGCACGCGTATGAGAGTGCACTGGAACATTTTCTGCAGCGGACGACCAATACGTCGTTTTGCACGCGAACGGATACAACTTCATAATCTTGGGTAAGTGCAGAAAAATCTTCAAGCAGCTCACATTCAAACATTTTCTTGACCAAAATACACACCCCTCCACCCGGTCCAGCGGAGCGATTTAAATAGTAAGTTTAATACCCAGCAAGTCGGTAAACGTCGTTGTCAGTTGACCATGTCTCGGTTAACATTACAGAAACTGCGACTCATTCAGGTCCTCGAAAAGTAGCTCCAGAGATAATCTCTTATTCTTTATTGATTTTACGTTCAGATGAAATCATTTGAATGATTGAAGAAACGGTTTTCCTGTATGTCTCCGAAAGTCGTGCGGCAAAACGTAAGACGCCATTTTCTTAGCTGTTCGCTTAGCCTCTTCTAGGCGAGCTTATCTAGGCCGTCAGCGCTAGCAACCAGTACTGCCTTCTGCCCGTCAGCCTTTCGCACCAGGATTCTTCCTTTGCTATGCCACACGTATTTGTAGTTCTTTACCTTTGCCCAGTTCTTGACTTCAAACAGTAGCGCACGTGCTCTTTTCTTCAGGTTTTCAGTATTTAGGTATTGTCGTCCGTTTCTTGCAGTTTCTTTCTATTTTGCCACCACGCATCCCTTTCATCCTGCCTTGCGAAGTGACAGATGATACCTGGCATTTTATATTTTTTTTTTGCAGGCAGGCGGTGAATTGCCACAGCGTCACTTTGCGAGAGCTCTGGAAGGTCGTTTTTGGCAGTTAGTGCATTTATCCTATCATGGAGATTTTCGTCCTTTGTCTCTGGGATGCCATGGAATTCAAGGTTGAGGCGGCGGTTCCTCCATTCAAGGTTATCTAGTTCATTCTTTAGCAGGGCGACCCCCTTTTTCAGCTCTTTTACTTTGCGCTCGTTTCGCTCAGTGCGGGAAATAAAATCGTCATACTGGTCGCTTAACAGCTGCAATACGTCTTCAATACCGTCAATTGTTTCCTTAAGAGGCAGCAGCTGATCCAGCTTATCACTGATCGCTTTCATCCAGATCTTTAGGTCCGTGTCAGTTTCACCAGGGAGGCTAACATCTTGTGTGCGTTGCACAACAGGTGTTCGCGTTTTCGAGCGCCTGCAACCTGTGCAGCACCATGCCTTACGATACTCATCCCCCTTAGCTTTAAGCGTGGTGTCAGCAATTCCTGTCCACTTTACAGTGTGATAAACACAACCACAATCACTGCATTTGATAGTACTAGTTGACACAGTAAAATCCTTGCAACACACAGAAGACCGCGGATTTGGAGACATGAATACAGGCTATCACACCTTGGCGGCAGCAGCAGCGGTAGATATATACTTCATCCCATAAAATTCTCCTTTTCCTATCGCGGTATAGCGGAAATAAGCGAATTAACGTTAACAGGCAGGCGGCTACTAACCCACACAGAGAGCTATAATATAGCTTTCTGGAAACGTTCAACGCGATCTACACTACGTGGACACAAAATTCCCTTTGAAAATTCTAACCATTGACGTTAATTTGCCGAAATATTCAATATCAGAGTATTTTAGAGCTAAGTGATACAGTAACATCTAATTCCGAAAACAAAAAACGTCACTGATTTGCTTTAGCGAATAAAAATATCTGAAGTAAAAACGTAAACTTAACTACAGCCATCTAGTTAAAGAGACGCCAAGTACAAACAGCTAAGGCAAGAATTTTTCCATCCCATGTAATCACCAATATGTAAAGCTGGAAATACTTTTTTAAAAGTAGCATAATTTGTCGTGCTTAATTATCGCAATAAATAAAACACCATTACAAAGAACACAAGCTATTTCTGTTATGTTCCGAGGATTTTTAGAAGGCTGCAGTGTAGCTCGAGCGTCAATCAGGCCTGGGGCAACAAAATGGACAGTGTATCTTCAAAACTGTGCTGAATTACAGCTTTCACTTTGTTCGCGAAGCAAGGTCAGTCGCAGCGAAAGGAGTCCTCATGTTTTCACGTCACGTTCGCAAAATAACAATAATAATATTACTAATAATAATAATTGTTTTTTGGGGAAAGTAAATGCCGCAGTATCTGTCTCACATATCGTTGGACACCTGAACCGCGCCGTAAGAGAAGGGATAATGGACGGAGTGAAAGAAGAAAAAAAGAGAGATGTGCCGTAGTGGAGGGCTGCGGAATAATTTTGACCACCTGGAGATCTTTAACGTGCACTGACATCGCAGAGCACATGGGCGCCTTAGCGTTTTTCCTCCTTAAAAACGCAGACGCTGTGGTCGGGTTCGAACCGACCGCGCCGCTAACTTTTGAAAAATCGAGTACGTCCGCTGACGCTATTAACCCACCAGCATTCTGTGTTTGTGCACTCTGGATCCGTTATTCCGCTAAGCAATCAATCACGCGAAAACCTGCTATACTAAAACTCTTTAACGTGTCGGCCTCATCCCGATACACTGTTTTGATGTTTGTAAACAAGCATGCTTATGATTATGGTAGTAGTGCTGCGGTATGCTGCCTACAGACGTGTTTCTGCTTTTTTTATGCGGTGCGCCTCTATTTGTGACCCCGGAAGATAAACCAAGCTTTGTGGCTTTCTTTCTCGGGCGTCCATCATCTCCTTGGAATGTCGTGGGAATGTTTGAAAAACTTGACCGCGTAGTTGTTTTAAAGCAACGCAAGAGACAAAGGACGAGACAAGTACAGAGACACTGCGCTTAACTTACAACTAGATTTATAGAGGCGATTTCCACTTCTTAAATACAGTGGCAACCAATCTCAAATGAAAAACAGATACACGAAATACACTTCTCTCGTGCTTTGTCCCTTGCGCTGCTGTAAAAATGTCACACCAACTTTCCCAAGCTTCTACAGTATTTGACTGCGTAGGGCTGAGAAATTAACAAAAATTTCGAGAGAATATTTCCAACATTCCAACACAGTGCGAAAGCAAGGCTCATCCATATATGCCGATTTAGTTTTTCTCTACTCAACATTCATAGATCCCCGGGAGACCTTATACCACTACCACTTCTTGCGCAGTGCCGCAGCGGTCAAGCGGTGCGCCCTGAGATTGCAGGTGCTGCCACCGGCGGAATTTCTGCGATCATAATTTCTCTCGGACAAACAAACATAATACGAATTTGCTCGGGTCACAACTACCAGAGTAGTGCTTTCGCACTAAAAAATAACTGCTAATTGTGCAAGCATTTGGCTTAGTTGGTTTTTCATCGTAGTAGCAACGCCCTACCATTTAGCCGAGAAGAGAAAATGAAGACACACCATAAAGAGCGCGAACTGTCAACTAATTTTAATGGATGATGCACGCATGCTTTCACAGATTAAGGCACAAAACACCAACCGTAGGGTACATAAAGTGAAGAAAGAACGACGTCACAGTCGTCACAAGGAGATGCATACGTCGATACAGACTCAAAGCGATAGCCTGAGCAGTTCCACTTCCTGCCCGAGCGTAGACAGCGGCAAGTTGCTGATACATGTCTCAGCGCCACGAGAATAGATTTCAAGTGCTTCGATTTTCCCTCGGTGCTTTTTTTTGGAATGAGATAGGATTGTCGTTCTTTCGAAAGAAAGAACGGCAACTGTATTTTATAGCTATAAAACCATCGCTCCGCGTTCGCGGTGAGAACGGCTGAACATTGAAATTAGCCTCGGATCCGAGGCGACGTTAAGAAAAATTACACTCCACTTCTTCAGCAACCACCCGGCAAAAAATAAAACGCGGCAAAAGAAAGGAGCGCAGATATGCACGCAAGTAAGTAATTCATGAACTGCCGAGTATATAATCTTTGCAATAATGTGCAGTGTTCTACGCTGTCATAAGCTTTGGCTGCAGCTAATGTCACCAACGCAGCATGCATTTTCTGGTGCCACGCAAGACGAATGCGTCTCTCAAGATCGGTGTGAGCATTCCACATGAAACATTTTCGACAGAAACCAATTTGACAGGGACTAAGGATATCTTTGCGGTCCACAGTCTCCGAAACACGTAGAAGTATGACCCTTTCAATTAACTTAACCAGGTTTGATGTCAATAAAATTGGTCAATTATTAGGCATAGAACAGCCACTACCATTGTTTTTAGGTAAAGGGGTCACTTATGCGATTTCCCACTCAGGAGGTATCCATGCATGCTTGATTGAAAAATTAACCAGCTGCAATAAGGATGTAGGGAACTCCTCAAAGAGGATCCTTAACATTTTTGATGTTATCCTATCAGGGCCTGGAGCAGCAGTTGGTAACCTCAACACTATCGGGGAAAGCTCGGGAAGGGTAATAGGCGGGACATGCTGAAACTGGTCCACTGACGCCACAAACGCGGAGCGCAAAGGAAGTACAGAGGCGAAACGCTACTCTAATCCTTTGCCAATTGTCTCAACTGTTTCTCTCACCGCTGATCTGACTCAAGGAGGAAGACAATGGATTGGCTAAGTATTGGGCGGCTGGTCCTGTTTTTCTTTTCCCACTCTGCTTTTGCACCTTTTCCTTGTGTGGATAACGCACGCAGAGTGTTTCTCAATCTCGGATAATGTCTACGCAGTCTCCCGGCCAGGGGAGGTCCCCCTGGTCGGCTTCCTTACCGCCTCATGAGATGCCTCTGGAAGCTTTTCAACAGTTCGGCGTCCGCAGCATTCCTGTGGCGCTGGTGCCAAAGGATGGTGGTTATATCAAAATTTACAATCCAAGGCCTGTTCGAGCTGCTCTCCAGGCTGCCACTTCCCATTATGAGGCAATCACTGAGGTAAGGAAGTTTGGACGTGGCGGGATTCTATGCTGTTGACCAGACCTGTTGTGCGTAAAGGATCTTCTAAACTGCTCTTGTTTTGGGTCTCTTTCGGTAAGCAGCTTCATTCCGTCCCATCTGGCCTGTACAAAAGGTTTGGTTCGCGATATGGAGTCTTGTTTGTCTCCAGTTGAGACCCTCGACTTTCTCTCTGCAGCAGGTGTTGTTGCTCTGTATCGCTGTAGCCGGGAGATGAACAATGAGCGGGTGCCAACGGAAACGGTTATTGACAATTTTGCGGGTACTGCCAGCCCCTCAGAAATAAAACATGGCCCCTAATCTGCCGTGTAGATCCCCTTCCGCCTAAGCCATTGCAGTGCAGCCATTGCTGGCGATATGGTCATAGTGTTCGTGGCTGCAAGTCCACCTTGCTCTGTTGCAAATGCGGCAATGACCATCCATCAAATTTATCTCTGATCAAAACGAGAAGTGTTGCCTTTGTAGTGGATCTCAAGCTGCAAATTCCATGGATTGTCCTTATCGGGATCATGAATTGAATATTCTACACATAACTGACCGCAAACGCTGTTCGCGACGCGAGCCATTATGAGAAACTAAACGGCTATGCAGGTGCGTAAGCCCGTTCAGGAGTGACACTAGATTCGTCTATCTCTCAGGCAATAGTGACTGCTGTGGAAGCCTCTATGGCTAAGATGGCTTACATGATAGCGTCCACTATCACAGAGTGCATATTTAATGCTCTGGCAACGCATATTTCCCAGGCCATGCAAATTGGAATGACTTCTTTCATGTCAGCCATGTCTTCGTTAATCACCCAACATTCTTTCCCTGAGCAGTCGCAGCCCCTAGAACAAGTTACTGCTGTTTCTCCACTTCCTCGGTCTACTAATTCAGATAAGGCTTAAATTATTCATGATGCAGAGCTGATGGATTCAGATACGCGAATCCTCAAACGCAGTGGATCCCCCATTTCTAACCCTTACTCTCCACATCCTCAGCCGAAATCAAAGAAGCAACAGATTGGCTGTAAGCCAAAAGAAACTATTTTAGGGCAGGCAGTTGCTGCTGCCCGGATTTCTCAACCATAGTGGTGTTAAGCGTTCTCCAGTGGAACTGTCGGTCACTTCTTTCAGCTTCAACAGACTTACTGTACCTTATCTCAACGTAATCCTGAGGTGATCATTTTACAACAAACTTGGCTTAAATCTGAAAAACATTTCCATTTGCAAAATTATGCTTCATTTCGAGAAGATCGTCAGTCAAGCGGAGGAGGCTTCCTCATACTAGTTTCTTCTAAATTTTGTCACAGGGCTAAGATTACTTTTCAGTCCTCCACAATAGACTGCGAGTCATTGGCTTTAGAATTTCAAATTCCAGGGTGCTATCCGTTTTTATTAGTAAATGTTTATTTTCCTTGCGGTGTGCAGGATACCAGGCTGCTAGAGCTCCTGCTCTTTAATTGTCAGAAGTCAGTTTTCTTGGCCGGTGACTTTAATTCTCATCATGTGTAGTGGGGCTTTAAGACAGATAGCGGTGGTAAGCGCCTTTGAGATTGGGTTACTAATCACGACCTTTCGTGTATTAATTCAGGTTCGGCCACATTTCTCCGCGCACAAATTCGATCTGTGTTAGATTTAACTTTCACCAGCCCTAGTGTCCCTGTACTCAATTGGTCGACTGCGGATTGTGGAACATCTAGCGATCACATATACCTATCGTTTATAATTTTAAATGCCACTTAACTCCGGGGTGCTCTAAGTTGAGGTCATATATAAACTATGACCAGTTTCAGTCCTCTTTGCGCTCCACTCTTGCTTCAGCGGTTAATTCTGTTGAAGAGCATACAGCAAAAGGCATGTGGTTGGCTACTGAGGAATGCCTAAAGAAGTCCGAATTTTTGGTACGTGCATAAAGAGGGAACGCTTCATCTAGATAGTGAAATGCAGATTGCTCTCTGGATTATAGACGCAAAAAGGCTGCATGGAAGAGGCTCCTACACAATCAGTGCCCAAAAAATTGGCATGATTATAAGTTCGTTGCGGCTACTTTTAAACGCACAATCTCACTAGCGAAAGAAAATTATGAATCCGATTATTTTGATTCTTTATCAAAATCAGAAACTCGTCGCGCACTTTCCGAATTCTTACGATAGCGGAAAAAAATTCCTGTTTCAGAAAATTCACCCTCATGTGTTTTGACCCCGCAAGAAGCAATAAAACCAGTTGAGACAATTGCCAAAGGATTAGAGCAGCGTTTCGCCTCTGTACTTCCTTTGCTCTCCGTGTTTGTGGCGTCAGTGGACCAGTTTCAGCATGTCCGCCCAATTACCCTTCCCGAGCTTTCCTTGATACTGTTGAGGTTACCAACTGCTGCTCCTGTACCTAATAGGGTAACATCAAAAATGTTAAGGATCCTCTTTGAGGAGTCCCCTACATCCTTATTGCAGCTGTTAAATTTTTCAATCAAACATTCATGGATCCTCCTGAGTGGAAAATCGAAAAAGTGATCCCTTTTTTTGATCCGTTTTTAGGTGAACCTGAAAACAATGGTGATGGCTTTTCTGTGGATAATATTTGACCCATTTCACTGACATCAAACTTGGCTAAGTTAATTGAAAGGGTCATACTACTGCGTGTTTCAGAGTAAGTGGACCAAAATAATATCCTTAGTCCCTGTGGAATTGGTTTCCGTCAAAAATGTTCCATATGGTATGCTCACACCGATCTTAAGAGTCGCATTCGTCTTGCGCGGTGCCAAAATATGCATGTTGCTTTGGCGACATAAGATGTAGCCAAAGCTTATAAGAACGTAGAACACTGCATATTACTGCAAATATTATATACTCTGCAGTTTGAGAATTACTTACTTGCCTAGATATCTGCGTTCCTTGAAAACAGACTTTTTTGTATAGTAAATGGTGTGAATACCAAAAGATATAAACAATCCAGAGGTGTTCCACAAGAGTTAGTCTTGTCTCCTGTGCTCTTTAATATTCTAAACAGCTCTATTCGCATCATCAAAACATTCGCATGTACGTCTATGCGGACGATATTACATTTTTCACTGCTGCAGCTGACTTGCATTCTTTCTATGTGCGCCTGCAATCGTACCTGAATTTGCTTGAAAGTTGGTTATGTGACTTACGTCTCACCTTAAATGTAAATAATTGCGCTGTACTTGTTTTTCAAATGACAGACCCTGTTCATCTGTCTCTCAGTTACCGGCGACAAAATATTCAAATTAAGTCATTAAAATATCTTGGTGCCATTTATGATGAAAGCGTCAAATGGCGCTCTCACATTGACCATGTCACAGCGAAAGGGGCTCGTGCTTTGGCGATGTTGCGTAGATTAAGTAATCCCCGGTCTGGAATGCGGAGAGATGCACGTTTAATAATAATAATAATAATAATTGATTTTAGGAGATATGAAATGGCGCAGTATCTGTCTCATATATCGTTGGACACCTGAACCGCGCCGTATGGCAAGGGGTAAGGGAGGGAGTGAAAGAAGAAAGGAAGAAATAGGTGCCGTAGTGGAGGGCTCCGGAATAATTTCGACCACCTGAGGATCTTTAACGTGCACTGACATCGCACAGCACACGGGCGCCTTAGCGTTTTTCCTCCATAAAAACGCAGCCGCCGCGGTTGGGTTCGAACCCGGGAACTCCGGTTGCCGAGTTATGTTTTGTATGTCCGACCAATTTTAGAATTTGGATCTGTGCTGTTTTCTGTACAACAATAACTGATGGGCTGGTACGGCTGCTTACAAAGTTCGCCCACTAGTTCTTTTGGAGCGGGAAGCGCTTCGGTTGTGCCTTGTCCTCCCGAAATTTGTGGTCAATAACGTGCTTTATCTCGAAGCTCGTATTCCTCCTTTATCGTCTAGATTTCAATTCCTAACTTTTCAGACGTACCTAAGGATATATGAATCATATTTACACCGCTCCTTGTCTGTTTTTTTTGCCATCCGACTTCCTTTTTTGGAGTACAGCGCCCTAGATTTTATACCCCACACGTAGGTATGGTACAAAATTTGCTTGAACATTTAAATGTTATTTTGTATAACATCCTTCCGTCAAAAAACAGTAGGTACTCTGTACAAATTGTCTGTCATGACATTTTTCCCTAAATGTTTAGTTGCACAGGTCTGGGTTGGCGCTTAAACCCGTCTGTCTATTCTGTGGTGAGCACGAAACAATAGACCATATTTTGTTGTTACGTCGCCGATACACCATGATGAGAAGACTGCTTTTAGAGACACCTCTACAACAGCTTGGTCTTTTTCTGTGCGGCTTCCGGACTACACCCCAATTTTTCAAGCGGAGTTTCTGGCGGTGGTGCTTGCTCTTCGCAAACTAGATCCAGCTCTCTCTTCATTGGCTGTCATTACAGACTCTCTTTCTTTGTGTCCGTCCCTTGTTTCGGCTGTAGATTTGCCAATCCTAAACACCTTCCAATCATTAATCCCTCCGCTTTTGAAGCTTGTTCACATGAAATGGGTGCCAGGTTATATTGGTGTGACAGCCAATGAATTTGCGGACTGCCTGGCAAAAGAGTTTCTCAATGGCCCCGTGCTAGCTAACGTTTCGGCTAGAGCGTGCATTATAGCGGCGAGGTTCCGGAGACAGAATTTGTTAAGAATGACAACTGGATCTCTTTTGAAATGTGATGATTACCTGCAGCTGAGGTGTTCGTGGAGCAGGCAATCATGCCATTCACGGCAGCTTGAGGTATCTCTATCAAGGCTCCGACGCCGGATCCCACCCTTAAATTTTTATTTGCACAGGTCTGGGTTGGCGCTTAATCCCGTCGGTCTTTTCTGTGGTGAGCATGAAACCATAGACCATTTTTTGTTGTTTTGTCACCGATAGACCATGATGAGAAGACGGCTTTTAGAGAAACCTCTACAACAGATTGGCCTTTGTTTGAGCAGCCCAGTCATACTGTCGTTTGGAGCCACCATTTTAATAAAATCAGAACGGCTGCTTTGTTAATTTTTGTTTTTTAATTTTTCAATAATATTTTTATACGTACAATTATCATTATCATTTAACTACTCTGCTATAAACATCAGTCTCGATCTCCTGCGTGCGTTATGCAATTACCGTTTCATTTCGTTGTTCCTTTTTGTTTACTTCTTTGTTCCTGACCATTCATTTCATTTTCGTCCAGGAAATACTTACCTGAAAAACTCTCTGTGCCCCCCAATTCTTGGCCAATCCCCCTATGTGGGCATGTGCCATAGTATGAGGATAACAACAACAACAACCAGAACACGTTGTACCTTGGCTAATCCCCCCGCCTGGGTATGTGCCATGTAAAGAAGAAGACGTTTTTAAACTGCTTGCATATGTTTTCGCTGCTTCCACTGTGACTCGGGCTCAAAACGTCGTTGGCTGAGAAGGATTTCTGGTAGCTTCATACCAAGTAATTTATTTACAGGTTCACGCCTGCATTCCAAGGTCCTCCCAAGCTGTGAGTTCCCTTTACCGTTACGGCTCCCTCTGGAAGGGGCTTTCGTTGAACACGCAATGCTATTCTTGCATCACCTGCTTCCGTGCGTTGTCCAGCTCCTCTTATCAATTATCTCAATAGATAGCCAATTTTACAAATTTTTGACAAACCAGGCATCGTAGCCCAGGTTAATTGTGATTCGCTGGATAGACGCATCGAAGTTTTCAAGAGCTCTGAAACCATTACGCCGATGACATATTTGATAGCGTTAAGACCCCCCAGTTGCTTAGATATATTGCCCTGCGAGCTGTAGGGAGATCAATAGAAATGGATACATAACTACATTCGTCAATTGATGAAACTGCTTCGGCCGCAATCCCCATCGCGTTGTGTTGGCTGCAATTTACAAACCAGCGTTCAGGGCTTGGTCGCCATAGTGCATACTGCGGCTTCCTCCCTCCTTTTCCAGCGATGTTGACGGACAACTGAATGTAGGCTGCTGTTTTAAACATTGCTTAAAACATTGGGGGGATGAGACAGCCCCCGTATTTAAAGCGCTAAAGTGAAGTGTATACACCCATCGCCGAGCTGTCTTCTCTGTGCCATCATTTTGAAAACCGAGGAGTGTCCCACTTTTTCCTTCCCCTTCTGACTGACAGCCCCAACGATAGAAGTGGTGTAGCGTTTTTGAAGCTTTTGTATCTTTGAGTCAGGCCAACACGCGCGTCTGTTATGAAGAGTGCGGTAGCTGTTAATCGCGTTTCGTTCAGGCTTCGTGCAGCGAAGTAGGGAAACGCTGCCTTTTCTCTACTGCGCGCAAGAGTCCGTGATGAGCGGTCTTCGAGCTCTGTCAGTTTTTCTCGTACGCTGATTCTTCTTTGAAGATTTGTAAATAGTTGCTGGTGCCACTCGAAAATCCTTCTGAAGGTCTTCTTGCCCGTTTCAGGCATTATTTTTAAAGTACCTTCGGTTTCAACTTACGGTCTAGCTTCGCCAGCGGCTTGCACATAAATATCGCTGCCTTGACAAAACTGTCGGTCCCGGATCCACTTCACTGCCCTCTCTTTCACCTTTTCAGAGCCTTCGATTTTGTCCTCCGGTTGAGCCATTTGCGGAATCTATAAGAATCATAACTTATATCTTCATATCGCAACTGCGGCTCGCTTGTTCAGAAATTATGGCAAGCAAAAAGCTAGTACAGGATGTGTTTCTTAGATTGGCACGATAAGGTGGGTTTATTGCCTTGTAGCGGCACATGGGCGAGAGGGTCGCCATATTAGGCGGTTGTGAATTGACTTGGAGCACGTGGGCATATTTTACGTCCATTGATATTGCGCATAAACGGCGAGAGTTGCATTCCGGCCCCATCGAAATGCGGCCACCTCATAAGCTACTGAGCCAGCTCGGCGGTTGTGCTATGACTTACATGTAAACTCGCCTACAAAACCAAACGAGCCCGCCAACAAAAATAAACCAAGCCTCTCTTTCCTCAGTTTGCAAACACCAATGATACCAAGATTACTAGAGCGTTATAAAACTGCCTGCGAACTCGTGCTATGAAAAAAAAATCGCAGTCTTTCCAGGCAATATCGCTTGATATGTAAAAACTAAAATCGGCTTGCAACGCCAAAGTGTTCACATTTGAACGTGGTTGTTTTGTTTTGTAGAAAATTTATCTTGCACTGCGAGAAATCTGTAATCCGCGTGTACGCAAAATAGCTGAGCCATTACAGTGGCGATTCGTTGTGCCGTCCAACAAGAACAATTCTGAGAGCTCCGCAGAATTTGGAAGCCTGAAATGATCAGGACTGTACAGGGCTGTGAAAGTATATTTAGGACACAGACATGTAGAAACAAAACGAAAATTTGATTTGTATAGTGTCCTAGAGACAGCGCTTACTTGGGGGCCTGAAAGCTGACCGAAAAGCCCAAAATAAGGGCATTCGCAACTCACTGTGCAACTCAGAAACTCATGAGGAGCTTCTTATTCACAAGGAAATGTGAGCACAATGAGCTAGAGAACGCGCGAGGCCCGGCAGCTTTGTGACTGAAATTGATTTGGTTTGGCTTATGTAGTTTAACCTCCCAAAGCGTCTCAGATTATACGGGACTCCGTAGTGGAGGGGTCCGGATAATTTTGACCACCTGGGGTTGTTTATTGTTCGATAACACGGAACAGTACCTGCGCATCTAGCATTCTGCCTCCATCGAAATGCGATCGCCGCGGCCAAAATCGAACGCGCGCCTTTCGTGTCAGCAGCCAAACACCATGACCACTGAGCCACCCCGCTGAAGCTGAGTCGAAACATTTAATAATCAAAGAATAATGACTGTCAGTGAGATTGATGCGGCGTTGTATGCATCAGCATGATTGTTGTAAGTACTAATTTAAGCATTCATTTTTACTCCTCTTCTTGCGAATTTCATCCCGTAACAAAATATTTTCCAGCAATTATTAGCATGAATGTGAAAGAAATACCTTTGTCATGCTGTGTCAAGGTGAAACACCCCCCCCCCCCCCGCCCCTTCTTTTTTCTCCTGGGTATGCTTTCATCCAGAAAGTACAAATATTGCTCACGCAAGAAAACGACTTTGGCATTTGAGCGTTTGCTTAATATTCGAGCAGAAATAGCGCAGAAAAGATGTCTAGGCCAAGAAAAGATCACAAGGAGAAAAAGGGCTCCTGTTCGGTGCTGTCGGATGTCCTATGATGCAGTTAGCTCTACTAACCGCGAGCACTACCGAGGAAAGCACGCGTGAAGTATCGTTTTTGTTCACAATGACAAACTTAATCGGAAGAAACTTACTTTGTGTTGATAATTACCAAATTCATGCGATCTGCAAGGGTGCGGTATCGTTGTCGGAGGAAAACTGAGTAAATAGGGGTAACACCGCTGATCCCGTTCCTGTGAAAAGAAAAACATTTTTTAAGTCAATGTCAATTACGAATGTCTCTAGAAACAGCAATATGTTAGCGGATTTCTTGTGCAATTAAAGTATATTGTTTGGAAGGAAATGCTCCGATGAATCATGCTCTCGAACTTCATTCTCGGTTCAAGTCCTTTGCGTAGTCGAAAAGTTTGGGAGCCTTAAAAACCACGTTCTTAAAGACGAAAACGCCATAGCACTAGGTCGCTTGGTAGGCTGTTCGCCATCAGTGTTTAATGTTCTTTTGGAGATTTTCTCGCCGCAACTCCGATTGGAGACGGTTCCATTTTACTTATACAGTACGCGTCAGTCATCACCTTCTAGAATATTTAAGTACCTTGCACTGGGTTATCACATGGAATTATACTATTCAAACCAAGTAACTTCCTGGACTGGGTCCTCAGATATTTAGGTCTGCCACTGCCCTATTTATGGTTCACTGGTGGTCACATCGTGTTGATGACGTCATGAACCTCTCAGTAGCATGCATATTTCGTGGGGAGTTCTAATACCACTCTGGCTTAAGGTGCAGCTTTGAAGCGATGCAAGAGTGCCACTGCAGGAGGCTGTGTCAAACACAGCCACTGGTGGGGCTTGTGAAACCTAGACTGCTCTTCCTGAGCTCCCGTAAGGCTCATGCGCAGCGTCGTGGTGGGAAGGTGTCCTTTGCTTTAAATTTGGCAACAGTGAGCAGTTTGCTCACAATGAGGTGGGCACGTTGTGATGACATCGCAATGGCACTTGAGATCTTGACTGTTTAGGGAGTTTTGTGAATGAGCAGCCGGAAGTTTTGTAGCGAAAGCTACACTGGCCACGAACTCACCGTTTCGCCGTGGTCGCAATCCCACCGTGGTCGCATCGCACCGCGTGACCAGCCACGGGGACGCGCCGCAGGCAGCTGCTCCGCAAATGACTGGTAACACGTTTGGTGGCAGGAGCCACTGAAACCCCCGCACACTCACTTAATAAAAAAAAGCCTTGTGGAGAGGCTGGGAATCGGACCAGGGCATTTGACGTTTGAGGCGGAGACGCTACTACTCCGCCACGACGTCTCAATGTTTAGTCGTGAATAAAGGCGCATGTAGTGAATGCACGCCTTTCGTATATTAACTCATCGGAACCAGATGTCGCCGCGCTTTCGCTACGTATATCCTGACCTAAAAAAGCTAGTCCATCATGAAATTATTTCTGAGACGGCAACCTGAATCTCGCCGCAATAAAAAAAGACAGTAGGGAATTGTCCGGGAAGAGAGGTCGTGGATGAACGGTTCAGACTCTTGACAGCAGCTGGCATTGCACAATCTGTTGCCCTTCCACTGTGATTTAGTAAATTCGAAACTGCGGCAACACGTCCACAATTGTTCCTCACTGCTTCGCAAAGACGAGGAAAAAGAGGGGCTTTTTTTTAATGGCGGCCCAGCAGTTCATTTCGCAGGGGTTACCACCGCCGCTGCTCGGCGCCCAGCCGCCAACGGTAGACAGAGACCGCTTCAGGTCCGCGCCTGAAACATCACAGCACTGGTGTTCGCAAGCCGATGGAAACCCGAATCTGCCTGCGTGGAGCCCTGTGCCGACGCAATGCGTCCCGTCACAGTGGGCTACGGCGGCGGCGGCCGCGGAGACGCGTCGAGATGAACCGGCTCAGCTCGTGATGCCCATAGCAGGTGCGCAAAATTTGGCGCCTTGTAATTCTGCTCCTCCAGGTTACCCTACTGCACAAGACGTTCCGACCGAAAAAGGAGAGCTGCGCTCAAAGGCTAGTCGTCCGAGGCGTTCCCACAGATCCAAGTGCGACTCGCCGTCACCGCGACAGAAAGATCAATCGCAAAAAGGAGTGAAATGTTACGCCTGTGGAAGCAAGTCGCGAAAGTCATCGTTCAAGGACGCGGCTCAAAATCGGGCCAGGAGGTCGTCATCACCGACGTCTTCAAAGGCTGTCGACCGCAAGAGCCCGCAATCGGTCGCAGCAGTATCCAGCAAGAAGAGGGGCGAGACGCTGCCGGCTGTTTTCGAGACTGGGCCCAATTCAGCGTCAGCACGACAAGCGGCTGCTCCTCTTCGTAGGCCTTCGTCGTACGCGCCGTCAAAACTGATGTACCCACCTCTATACGAGCAGCAACTCCCGCAGACCTATTTAGGAGGCACATTTCATAAACCGATGCTGTTGCAAACGCCAACGAAGATGCCGAAGGATTTCTACGCAGTTAATGCACCTCCTACTATCGGCGTCAATTGCTCAACGTTTCAGGCGCCGCCGCAGTGCACAAACACTACGCTCATGTATGATGCAAAGACAGACCCGGCCAAGTACATGTACGCACCCAGCGCACTTCAGCAACCGCACCTGCAAAATCAGATTGCATACAACTGTCAAAACAATGGTCACCCCTTTCTACAAGAAAGCAGTCGCTTTCCACTAAACGGGACAACTGCTGGTCAGGTTGGTTGGATGCCGGCTGGAATACTTCGGCACTACGTCTCGCGAGCTAACGATGGCAGCCCAACATGGGAAAGTATCTCACTCACCACCCCAGATGTGACAGGCACCAGCAGCACTGAAAGCAGCTGCGGAAGCAAGGCGTCCAGCCTGGGAAATGATTCAAGAATGGCAACTCGCACTGCCTGTCTTACCGTGTGTCTTGCAACCGCCGCCCTACTGTCCTTCTGGGTCGTCTACGTCATTATGAACGTAGCCTTCGGAGGACGTCTCTCGGCGAGTGACGACGGGCATCCCGTGACAGTTCGTCTCCAGGACGACAATGCGTTCAGCGTTTTGCGAAATATTTTCCGTCAATAGAGAAATTACCGCCGCCTTAAAACGCTTAAAGCACAGTACTGGCAAAAGTGAACGTTGTGGAAGCTTAGAACAATGCTGCGACCCTCGACAGTAAATTGTACCTGAGTACCTAATCTTTTTCACCCAGCAAGGTGCTGAGGTCATGGAACAATTCGAAATTTGGAAGTGTGCAGATTAACATTAAATTTGAGGGGTATCTGTCATGTCGTTCGTCATATGATACGCCTGCAGCCCCACTGTGTTTATCCCGTATGGGTTTTGCATTGTAAGGGTTCAATGAGTATAAGAAATTAATTTAGTATTTTAGGACTGTACGCTGTAATGAATTGTAGTTAACGAAGACTGCACATGAAAGACATGGAGCTTAAAAACACATATTTTCAATAGTAGAGGTTTAGTTAACTTGTACGGCTCTCCCTGTATTTAAAAAGTGTTTCATAAATGCCCTCTTACGTACACTTTTCAAGTTTTCTTGACGATGAGGACAACGTGGATGAATTTTTGTCGAGGCATTTTTGATTCAGATTAGGTCGATTGCCAGAATCTATTGCGATGGTTTATTCTTGCGAATTCGAGAAAAATCTCTCGAATCACTTCAGCAGGTGTTAAGCGCTGCCGAGTCTTTCTACGGTTCATTTGAGAACCAGCCAGTCACGGAACAAAAACTTTCGGAACTCGCCGTGGATGCATAGTGGGGGTTTTCTTTCTTTCTCATTAACGTCTGTGTTCAGTCCATTGCAGAACGTCACAGGTGACACATCCAGTATATACACCCAACACGATGTCCATTATGCATGCCCCTTTAACGGGTGGGAAAAAGACAACGTATCGAGCCGAGTGAACAGCCGGCAAACTCAACATATCACGGCAAGAAAAGCAGTTGCTTTTTCACAAGGGGAGAAGGTGGCTGGCTGACAGATGCATGCCCTTAGTGCTTAATATGGTACGCTGCTGCCTGAGTAAACCTTTTTATATGACCAAATTCTGGCATTGTAAGCATGTGTCGTTTTTGTGTAAAGCCCTGTATTTCGTACGCTGCTTTTTAAATGTGATTTCATGCCAGTAATAAACTGGCATCATACCAACTACTATAATTCGCTAAGATTAGTGTGAAGATTTATTTACTCATTTATTTATTCCTCGAATTCCCGCGAGCAGGGGTTTTACATCAAGGGTGAGCGGCTGCAAAGTAGAAGATGTTCGATTGCTGTTTTGAAGTCTGTCGCACAGGACTGGTGCACCGCTTCTTCATGCAGATCCTTCCAGTCTTTCGATGTATGTGAAAAAAAAGGAGTAAAGATGCGACTATGTGCACGCATGCGGGGAGTACATTGGTTTTTGATGGCTGGTCCGGGATGAATGACGGTGAACGGGCGATATGACGTTAGCAATTGGAGCATGATAGAACTCTTTATAAAGAATGAGCCTCTATCTTTTACGCCTTGCTTCTAGTTGGCGAACGTTCGCATTAGATTTTAACGCAGTGGCACTAGTATAACACTAGCATAAGAATAGGCAGGGAAAATAA
The DNA here is from genome assembly GCF_052857255.1 of Amblyomma americanum. Classification (NCBI taxonomy): domain Eukaryota; kingdom Metazoa; phylum Arthropoda; class Arachnida; order Ixodida; family Ixodidae; genus Amblyomma; species Amblyomma americanum. The sequence goes on from NC_135499.1 coordinate 76,616,613, forward strand.
AAGGGCTGCGCTGTTTTTTGACAGATTCAATGGTGTTAAAAAGATTAGTCTGGTGAGGGTCTCAAACTGACCATGCATATTCAAGCTTGGGCCTTATGAGAGATTTGCAGGCGGTAGTTTTTACGAAAGCTATAGCTATAACACGCTGTCAGAAAATCTGCACGGCTTCTCTGCACACAAAAGTGCGCTGATCTCCTAAAAAGAGAAGCTGAAAGTAGCCCGGGATGTTTTTTTCGCCACTCAGGAAAATGCACGAGATCCTAGCTATGGCGTATTTAATCTCGCTCTAGCTGTCCTTCTTTTTCAGGTATGACGCCATGCCGGGCACCACGGGTCAACAAGCACGCGATGTCAATGTTTCACAAGCGGATGTCGCTGCTTCGCGTGCAAAAGACCCTACACCAACTGCCAAACCTTCTGAAGGCCAGAGCGAGCCAAGGCGCGCAACGTCAACATCGAAGACGCCTGAAGCGGGTAGCGGCGGATGCACGGACCATACCCTACTTTGGAGCGCCGGCTTTGTGGCACTGGGAGCTCTCGTCATCGCAGTCGTCATTGTACTGTTCCTACGGGTGCATACTCGCGAGTACGAGGATCCAAATGGACCAAAGAAGACGCCGCCGCACATCGTATTCATCTTGGCCGACGACTTGGTGAGGGGCTATTCCTTGTTGTACTGTTGTCTTCTCAGGTAACCACCAATCGCTCGAGAGCTTTCGGCTTTCAGGTAATCTATTCTCTTGATTATCGAGTCTCCTTAAATATCTTTATTGTAAAATTGCACACCGCTGTGCAATACCTCAATAGAATCCCTTTATAAATGGAAGTTTTATGTGAATTTTAATTATTATTATTCGTGAATTCTCAATTACCTCCTGGGATACGTTGAAGAGGCTACTTTTACTCAGAGTTGGCACTAGCCGTGTTTGCCGATAACAACCTCTTGTTCTTTAGCTACACAATATATGAGGGGAGAGCTTTTACGTTTCTGTACAAATCATTGTAGACATTGCTTTCAGTGCTCTATAGAAACAACTTGTTGCATTTCGGGCGTGTCTCGACCGCCTTGCCAGCGTGCAATAGATGTTGTCCTCTTAGTACATTTAAGACTAGAAAACATCACTATACAGGTTTTACCCCGTCTCGGCCGGCTGCTCTTTCCTTTGAGATACATATGGCAAAGCGGCTGCACGGTGGAGCAGATGGTCCCATCACTGTGGCCGGATTGGTCAGCACCCGTGTCACCATTAGTATTCAGGTCTCGTATTGTCTTTCATTTAGCTGGCATACTATGATACGAAACCTTGGATATAAGGCGTCCTTGCTAGAGCTTGTTGCGTTGCCTGCTGGTAATTTCCTCTTCTGTTTTCCGTCACGTACTTCTAAAGGTACATCGTTGCTTTTTACAGATAAAAGTAGACTTCGAATAGCTTTTTAGGAATAATATCTTACAAGCATTTAGCTTCCTTTTTCGCGACGCAGTTACACAGAGAAACCACAGTCTAATTTTTACACAGTGCAAACGTTTCCAAAATTTGCACAGTAAAGAGTACTGAATTTAAAAATTGGAGGATGCCTAAGCTTCGCCTTTAAGAGTGGAAAGCGAAAGCGTGTTGCAGTGCTGCCAGGGAGTCCACGGAATGCCGTCGCCCGTTCGGCATAGCGCCTTGCCCGTTGGAAACACCTTTGAACGAGTTTTTCAGTTTTTTAATTGCTTCAATTAATTATTTAATAAATTACACATTCTAAATGTTCGTAATTACGGCCATCAAGCACTAGCTTTTCTATTCTGACCACTTTTACACCTTTGAACTCTGTTTTTCTATTTTTTATTTTTAAAACTAATTAATGGATTAATTACAGTTATTTTATTATCCTCATCGCCTGTCAAGCACCAATCAATAACCAGCCACTAAGCTAAAGGTGATTTTTTTTTATGCAGCCCCCGATTATTTCCGACACGCTGTGCCGGCTACTACTACGCAGAGGGTTATTCGAGCGAGCGAGCTATACACTCTGGCGCGTAAAATTACCTATCTTTCTACAATACTTGTAGGTAGCGAAAATGTGGCGAAAGTTTCAAAGTTACCTGGTCGCCGACAGGAAGGGCAGCCGGCGCTGGCATCGGAGGCACGATCCAGCGCGCACGGCTGCAGGAAATACAATTCCAGGGCCTCCCTTCCTGTTTGCATTGGAGCAAGTGCTTCATAATAAAGCCTTAAAAAAGCTTGTGCAGTGTTTTCCCCGACTTCTTAGGCCTATAATTCTGTTACTTTATGGCGCTTGGCGCAAGAAAATGTTTTTGTATATTGTAAATGATGATTTAAAACCCACAGAACTGGTCGCTGCTGCATATACAAAGAAAAAGCTTCTAATCAAAAATTAAAAAGTAATTAAATTGTCCCTCTTGGTCGCACCACGATGACCTGCTGGAGTAAAGCGTTACACAGAGAGTGAGCTCACTGATACCATGTTTTTTTCAGAACGAAAGGGCACGCCTACACATTTACTTTATTTATCGGCCACCAATGCATGCGCGGCTAATCTCAGTGCTTGTGGTCGTGCGGAAGTGCAGATGGCGTTTTGTGTACAGGAGAAATCGTAAAGTAAGTCCGGGGTAAACGTATTCGAATGACTGCTTCGGTTCACTTCATGCCTGTCACTTCCTTGTCTTTTGCATGGTTTCCTACACGTCTCATGTGTGAGTGCCCCACTTTGGCGACCGAAAGACGTGCGCTGCGTTGTGCCTTGGACCGCCTCAATCATCGCTTTTTACCAGAGAATAAGATCCTGCGGCCATGGCCTCAGCAATCTACTGCCCTGAAGGCACTGTTCAGCTTTCTGACAGCGACTGGCTTGAGCGGCCAGTTGTGACTGTGCCCCTAGCTCCCTTTCTCTTTCCCTTTTCAGTACGCTCATCCCTCTACCCCAGTGCAGGGTAGCCAACCAGAACACCCATCTGGATAACATCCCTGCCTATCATCTTCCTTGTTATTTATTTATCTCTCTCGTTCACTTGACTTCATGCACCAACGAGCCCACCAAAAAGGCCTACTGGATTACTTTTCCTTGCCTTGCGAGTTGTGCGCTTAGTGATTTTTTTTGTACCTTGTTTGCGATTTTCATTCTGCCTACTTTGTGCCGATGCATCGGAAGTAGAGACTGTTCACTTGGCCTAGAAAAGAAACGTAGGACAAATGAAAATAAACACAGTGAGGGGAAAAGGAAAAAATAATGTTTTGAATCTGACACCGCTTAGCAGTAAAAGGCAAGTACAGGAGACAACAGAATTTTTTAGAACGAATGTGCGACATCGGAGAAAAAGATGTGACCGTTGCCACAAACTCACATTTAGTTCCCGAAATGTTTTTGCTGCGCGTTGTTGGACAGAGTATTCGGTAGTGTTTCGGCGTGGAAGCACAGCTTTGAACCCGGCAGCGTGGCAAGGTCGTGCACGCTTCTCGTCCTGACACCACTTCGGCAGGCTTGACTGACCAGTGCGCTTGTACGCTAATTACGCTAGCGGTTAAGAGGCGTTTGCTGTGCAAAAGAGGAGCACTTAATTTTGGCGCACTTAATTCACCAGTCGGCGACCTTCTTTCCCAGAACTGCATTAACGTAGCTGAATTATAGGCATGCGCTGTCGATGCAGGCGCAGCACTAGGCTTTTGACAGAGCGATGCACACCCTGTAAGCGTATAAACCTGAAGCCGGTGGGCGTCAGGGGTGCCTGCAATGGCAGCGTGGTGAGTACGGTGACAGTGGAAAGCACCCACTCGTGCTTTCCTCTGTAGTCGGATAACTTTTCAACCAACCCAGTATGTCATGCAGGGTTAGCAAGGTTAGCTTTGATAAAAATTGTCAGCCGAGCGTAAAACAAGCAAAATTGTGGGCCAAAAGAAATTGGCAGCTTACACAAATATCAAATTCCTAACTGTGCTTGCATAAAGAATCTGCTGACCACGTGCCAGCCCAGTGCGGAAGACGTTGAAGCTGGAATATGTTTCATACTAGTATCGCTTATGCGCTTTTCTCCACGGCATTAGGTTTAAAACGTAATTAGATTCGTCAAGCGTATCCCGTCTTAAATGCTCACTAAATGCATTTTCTAATGTATATTTATGTATCAAACTCGTACATCTCATCTTGGAAAAATGTGATGTCTTATGAGATGGACCATGAAAATGCTTTGGTGAAGATAATGTTTTGGCAGGAGTTGCTGGATTCTGGATTCACTCCGCACATAGCTATTGTGGGTAGGCGCAGCAGTGACGTCCAGTACAAAGCCTAATAATCTAATACGCTTTCTTCCGTGAACAGTGCACTCAGGCGGTAGTGCTTTGTGGGCATGCAGCGCAAAAAAAAAAAGTGGCAGGAAAAACTGCAGGTTTTTTTTTCTGTAGACATCAAGAACAGCATACCAGGGATGAGTGAACTTCAACGAGTGTGTTTGATATTACTTACCGTTTTATCGAAGGATTGCGATCCGTTTGTAGGCAGTGGGCAAAAACTAAGCATTTTTCTATGTTCACGACTATACCCTTTCTTTGCGAAATATTCCCGGCGTGGATTACACTTCTAACGTTGCTAATGTAGGACCTCCAATGTGTTCCCAAATTTTTTGTTTTTGTGGGTATGGCGTACATTATCTTGTACAACAGAGCAAAAACTCAATTACTTGCTGCGGTAGTTACTGTCCACGTAACAACAGTATATTTGTGCTGATGGCTGCCGTGTTCTGTTACCTTCTTCGTACCATATATTTACTTCCGCGGTTCTATCCAACCGCTTCAAGTTTGCATCCCGGTATGATCCAAAATTAATATCGGTTATTTTTTTCCCGCTAGGAGCTCTCGAAAAGTAACCTATGAAACGGTCCTAAAAAAGACTGCAATGAAAGGCCAGGAATTATTGCTGTTGGCGCTTTCACCAATCTCCCAGCTAATCAATCAGTCATGTGAACAGCCAGCTATTTCTTCCTCAGGGCTGGGGGGACATCAGTTACAACGGGAACCCTCAGATTCGGACGCCAAATATTGACGCACTTGCATGGAATGGAGTCCGCCTCACCAGGCTCTACCACCAACCACTGTGCACACCCACGAGAGCTGCCATCATGACTGGCCGCTACCCAATTCATACCGGTGAGCTACTTTTCTCGCGGCTCTGGGCCACTTCCCAATACGCGCGATGTCAGCCCCAAATAATGGCATAGTATGCATTTCAAGTAAACGAGTTACAGTTTAGATATTCCTTCCAAGATTTTCCTTCCTTGCTTTACTGGCGACTTATAAATGTTACACATTGAGCTGCATGCTTCAAAAAGATCAGACTTTAAGAGATACTGTAAGCATATATCAAGAGGCAGGCAGAGTCTAAACTGAAGCAAATATTTGAGCTATCACACGTGACCTGTACTGATAACTCCCTAATTTTCAGCCTCACTGGCGTTTCCTCTTTCAGTTCCAAGGATTATCACGTGCAGGTCATGTGTTTGCAGGCTACTGGTTTCATGTTGAGCGCTCACTAATAATGAATCGAACTGGAGGTTCATTTTTGGTGGATAGAACTGAATAGTTTTTTTTATGGTACTAGATCACGCATAGATCTAATGACCGCTGTCATTACAAATCTCGCAGATAATGAAACTATTTTTGCTGTACACTACAATGTAGAAAGAATCGTCGTCAGACTAATTAAAGAGCTAAATGTGTATTGGGAACCATATTATTGTAGGATAAGCAGCAAAAAAAATACGTTTTTATCACTCAGTTGCCTCCCGCAGCGTATGCCGAATTAGCATTAGTTTAAAATAGCACTGCATTGCCAATTACCTTCAATTTCTGTAAATTTCTGCTAAAGCTGGTAACAGAATAGGCAAGTGACCTGAAGCGGAAGCGTTACCGCATGATTTCTACCGTGTGTTCTAGGCTGCACGTGCAAAGTGTCATCCTGAAACGAATAATGTCTTGATTCTGGTTTTTTCTAATATGATCAATGAAGTACACGCAGCGGCTTTGGGCAAAACGTCAACTAAGGTGGCAGAGAACCTAACGCCATAATCTTTGGTCAATCTTCATGTACTGTTGGTTCAAGCTTGCAGACGGCCCAAGTACGAATGCTGTCAGTGGTTGGCTTAGCAGTTCTTTATTTTTCTGGGTAGTACCGCGTTCAAACGTCACCAAGACTTCGTTTGCAAGCGCTAACGGAAATACATTTCTCAAGTCTGAGGGCTGCAAATAAAGTACGCGATACATTTTCGAGCTCAACAAATTCAAGAAATCTTGAGCGCCTTCCACTTTAAATGTGTCGCGTTGCACTGAACGCTCATAATTAGCGCGAGAATTTCGTATAAGCGGTACATATGACTGATTGCCTATCGCCGTCGGAGACAGTTTTTGCGAGCCCTGCAGGAAACATTTTCAAAGTCACATTTTGCAGCGAAGAGTGAGGGTCGGCCATGGTAATCACTATTTTCGCGCACAATCTCTTTGAGCTCTCTTATCTTAACACATTCAAGTTCAAATTAACACCATTCAGTTACGTGGTGTTCGTTACTGGCGGCCAAGAGGTAGCGCTAGTTGTTCAATGTCCATAAGGCCTCTCTAGGAAAAGTGTTGAATCTGTTCTCTTCCCCCGCAGCTGCATCACTCCGTTTGGCACAGCTGTTGTAGCAGCGAGGGCTCACCAACTAAGGGAGGAAATTTGACGCAGCAATCAGTATGAGGCCGGCACAATGAAAGAAATTATTGATTTGCTGGCTGAAGTGCTAGAACGTATGATGGCGTGCAGCCGAAAGGCGCGTGACGCCGGCACGAGTAGGGGGCTGAATTCGGCTGCACTTCGGTGGAGGGTGCTGCTCCTGCTGCGTAAGGCCGCTGCTGCTGCTACCGTAGGCCCTTCCCCCCACCCCCCCTCCCCCGCTAGTGAAGGAGTCCGGTGAAGCTGGTAACCGAAACGATACTTTCCGCTTCTGAGGAGTGGCAGCGAAAGATGGCGAAGGAGGGCAGCCGGCCGGTTGGGGCAGAGAAAGCACACATGAAGGTCCAGTGGGCGGGGCGTCCTCTGTGAAAGCTGGCTTCAAGCGATCGATTTAATTGAAATGGTGTCAGTGCGCCCATAGATGTCGATGATGAAGAACTTCGATTTTCTTTCGAGTACACAGAAGGGGCCGCCGTAGGGGCGCTGCAGCGCGCTTGAAAACAGAGTCCGGGCGCTGCAGCGCGCTTGAAAACAGAGTCTCGACGAACAAAGACGTGTGTGCAAGTCACTAGTTCGAATGGAACAAGTGAAGATGGTCGAGACTGGCGTTGGAGATGTGGCGCTCTGAGATGGCGGCAAAAATAGCGGAGTTGTTCACGTGATCCGTTGGGTCGGGACTGGGAGACGAATCGGTAGATTCAAAAACATTCACCAGGAAGACACAGGAGTGAGCCGAAGGCAAGTTCTGCCCGAGTGCAACGAAGAGCTTGTTTCTGTGTAGCACGGAGGCTGAGCAGAAGCAGTGGTAGGGAAGCAGTCTAGTGGGTGGTGTCGAGTTGGGGTTTGAGAGAGGTTTTTAGGGAACGAAGGAAGCGTTCGATCATAGCGTTGGCGATGGGAAAGGAAGCAGTAGTTATGATTCGGGAAGTTTCAAGTAATGTTACACGGTTAATAAAAAGCAAAGATTCAAAATAGGCGCCACGGTCAGTGGTGATGGTCGAGGGAACCCCGTACCGGGAGACACTGCCGGGCGACGAAGGTTCTGGCGTTGGTGTCACTGGTGGCGTCAGGCAGAGGGAACGCTTCGGGCCAGCGAGTAAACCGATGGATGCAAGTAAGGAGATATGACTGTCTAGCGGAAGGTGGCCAGCGACCCAAGATATTGATGTGGGCGTTGTCAAAACAAGCTGACGGCGGAGGGAACGAGCTGAAGGGAGTGGTCTTGAGTCACTGAGTTTTAGACTGCGGGCAAGCCAGGCAGGCACGAGCCCAGGCGCGCTCGTCCTTGTTGATGCCGGGCCAGACATACTGTTTTGTGAAACGTTGCTGCGTGACGCGAATTCCGGGATGAGACAGGACGTGGAGGGCGTCAAAGACAAGACGACGAAATGCAGAGGGCACCAAAGGGCGCGGAGTGCCGGCCGAAGTGTCGCCGATGATGGGGACGGGGCACGAAGGGAGGAGAATTTCACGGAGAACCAGCGAGCTAGGGTCCTTGCAAAGGTTCACAACTTCCGAGTCATGTTGCTCCGCTTTTGCAAGGGCGGTAAAGTCGAGGTTCGGTGATGGAGCAGCAGAGGCAAGGGAAGCAGTAACACGTGACAGAGCATCCGTCGGCGCATTGGCAACACCTTGCACATATCTGATATCGATCGTGAATTCTGTCACGTACGAAATGTGACGAATTTCACGGGGCGAGAATTTACCGCTCCCCGATTTCATGGCAAAAATAAGTGGTTTGCGGTCTTTGAGGATGTGGAACTGCCGACCTTCTAGGAGGTGTCTGAAATGACACACGGACATGTACTATCAGGGACAAAAGCGCTAAAATCAAAGCAGCGGCAGCCGGAGCAACGAAAAACTACATGGTAACGCTGCCTAAAGCACGAAAAACCAGCCCAGCGACATGGCTGCAGATAATAAACGCTCCCATTGGCTGTCTAGATCCCAGATGCTGCCTGTAGACAGCGCCTCTGCCATGCCCGGTGACGGACCCTTCAGAGCTGTCTCTGCGCTGTCCCTTTGCCTCCCCCAGTTCTCGACGGCCGATACTTAACTCTGGCTCGCTCAGGTCTACAACCAGTTCACTATTCGCCGCATCGCCACTCAGCCGCAGAAGTTTCATTACGTCCGGGTCACCAGTTTGAAGCACCAATCATTATGAGGCCGTCCCAATGAAGGAATTGATTGGTTTACTGGCTTAAGTGCTAGAACGCATGATGGCGTGTAACCGAAAGGCGTGTGACGCCGGCACGAGGAGGGAGCTCAATTCGACTGTACTTCGGTGTCATCATCTTCGGCGGCTGGTGCTGCTCCTGCTGCGTAAGGCAGCTGCTGCTGCTGCTACAGATTCTTCGGAAACTTTGTTCAGTAATTGCGGAGCAGGTTTTTGAGGCATGATATTAATCCTTTGGTAATCAATTATCCTAAGCATGCCGTTTTGGAATTGCGCAAAAGAGATAGAAAAGGGCCGTTATTCAATAATAGAAGGGCCCGCATATTGACAGCGCATGACGCATGCAGGCAGTGCCCTCAACTGTGCTGGAATGTTGCGAATTTATTTTAGATTGAAGCATAAAATGTGTGAGACGGGTATAGTGGGTTCCTTGATGTGTCATTAATAGGGGTAGCAGGTAGTTGTTGCGCTTGTAAAATGTTTGACCGTCTTTTGTCACCAATACTTTGTAACACGGCACCGTCTGCACGCGGTCATGTGGCAGACGTCTGAAGCTGATTCTCGAGGATGACGGTGGCTATAAATGAATGGTGTTCTTTCCCAAGCGTGTGTGGTATTTAAAAAAAGGTGTAAAACAATGCACTGGTAATTTTTTTAGCACGCAGAATGAGCCTTTTTTGGATGCATTTGAAGAGATTGGATGATGAGAGCAAGAAAGGCTTGCTGACAAAACTGGAGGCGGCTTCCGAAATAAAAATGTATTCCCTTTCCGAATTCACGCTAGTAATATTGCCTTGCCTATTGTGCACATTTTTTGTCTGCAGTCCGCATGTGTGTGTGTGTAATTATTTGCATTGCAGGAAGACTGTAGGCTGGAGTAATGCAACTTTAACCACACCGCTACGAAGCGTGGATGATTTTTGAGCCTTTATTGGTGTTAACATCTATGGTGCCAGGTGTCAAATATAGGTTGTGCTGAATGTGTATAACACAGAGTTTTATCACCATACACGAAAGAGCATCAAGTGCTCGGCCGATCCGCTGATTGTAATAGCGTGATAAACGCGTTTTCTACAGACAAGAAAAGCAGTGTTGTCATTCCTTTGAAAAGAACACTGGAGCTAAAAATTACCATCTGGGATCTATAGTGTCACTTAAAACGTGTTTATTTGTTATTTATTTATTATGTACTGTGGACCAAACATGGTCTGAGCAGAAACGGTAGATAAAAACAATGTGCTACGTATAAATATGCAAGGCCAAACGAGATGCAGTCACGCACAAAGACGTCCTACATGAAAGGAAACAATGTGCAGCGTCAAAAGCGTAGCGCATCATCCTAGCACCAACGAAAGGTTCAGATAACTCATCGGGGTCAAGCAGAACCGAATCATACGGAAGTGAGTTACGCTCTATGATCGTATAAGAAAACAATGTATACTTATTTACATTACTACACCCAAATCTTGATTCTATATAGTGTTCATGTTTAATACGAGACTTCTTAGATGAGTGTTTAATAATATATTCTTGGGAATAAAATCCTAGTTTTGAAAATTAAAAGCCACTGAGAGATTGTTTAATTTGAGCTAATTTGCTCCCCTCTTTCGAGCATTTAATTTGCGCTTCATGCAAAATAGCCGACCGAGACTCCCGGCGTTTGTAGCCGTTGCGTATGAAACGAGCGGTTAAGCTCTGAAAATTTTCTTTTTTTTCCCTATCTACCGTTGTATGACGGCCATACACAATGCTTGCTTGCTCTGGAGAAGGTTGTCACTGAATGAAAATGGTTGCTGGTGTACTTACCTGCAATATTGTAGCAATATCTAGGAAGCAGCTAATAGGCGTGCGGTGAAAATTAGTGGCAGAAGAAACTCTCGCCTTCTTCAGGCGCCAGTGTTCTTTTACGGCCTTCAACTGATAGTATCTTTCACATAAGTGCGAGCGTTCGGTAAAGGCTGGCGACTTGAATGGTGAGCATGACATAACTAGGACCAATTTCAGCTAAATTGTGCTGAAGCTGAAAACATGGCCTGAAGATGGTCGCTTTAACGTCACAAACCAGCCCCAGATGCCAGCATTTTGACAGCGATACAGTACCTACGTGCCGCTGCGGTGGCTTAGTGGTTGTGGCACTGGGCTGCTGGCCCAAAAGGCGCATGTTCGATCCCGGCCGCGGCGGTCGAATTTTGATGGAGGCGAAATTCTAGAGGCCCGTGTACTGTGCGATGTCAGTGCACGTTAAAGAACCCCAGGTGGTTGAAATTTCCGGAGCCCATCACTACGGCGTCTCTCATAGCCTGAGTCGCTTTAGGACGTTAAACCCCCATAAACCATAAACCATTAGCCAGTACCTGCGTGAAACAACACGAGCGGCCTCAAAAATGGTCCTGACTTAACAGGGTGTGCTGCTGCGTACGTTGGGTTGACAGTCTGAACATTGTAGCGATGACAGACGAGGAACGAAAGGAGGACGAGAGACACAGTCTCGTCTTCCCTTCGTCAGTCGTCTGCCAGTGATACAATGTTTAGACTGTCTTGACTGAAATGCGCTTAAGTTCACGCAGCACTTGTTGGCATACGCAAGCACTGCAAGGTTGAAATAGGCGCTGCCAGGCTTTAGCCAGATGAATCGGAAGAGGTAATGGAAAGCAGTGGCACTTCACTAAGCCGCCGGGTTGCTACGCTGAATGCTATGCAGACTAACGGTTCTTCTTGCAGCGTTTCGCTCACCTCATTGTGCGCATGCCGTCACCGTACCGTTTACAGCAATCGAAGGAGCAGCAACACAGGATTGCGACCAAATTATTATAACTTATCTGTCAGTCGTAATCCGCTTTGGCAATGGAGCATTGAAGTCTCACAAGCACGGAAACGGCGATCGGTGCTCCCGAGTGCACGAATTACCACCTCCATCAGTAAAAAATAAAAACGCGCACTCTCACGCTTCCAGAGTCATTAAATCGGAGAGCGGAGGTGGATGGGTTGTAACAGGAGTGGATGAGTAAGCGCTGGAGTTAGTGGGGTTGTGACAATATCACATAATGACGTTTTTTTGGAAGCATAAAGGGGCTCTAAATCTGCAGGAGAGTATAACGTGCTTCGTAGCCACAAGCCGAGGAGTTCTTTCTCTAAGACGTTTATCCAAGCTCTTACGATACGCATCTGTATACCTTCAGAAACATACATTAACATAATGTGGCCCATATTTAGTTATCACCTACGGGGCAGAACACCATGTTTAAATCCAAATTTCAAATTATTCAAGTTGGTAGCGCGAGCGACTTGAAAGTGTTGGGGGCACTGAGAACGGTAGGCTGAATTAAACATTTAAACCAAAGAATCGACTTGGAAGGCTGCTGAGGCACCCCTGATGCATTACATAATTCCTGGTACGATGACAACGTCAGATCAACGTGTGTGTCATTCTGTGACTTCCAATGACACCTGTGGAATTGATGCCTTGCGTTTTTAACGCCGTCAGGGACAGACGTGTATTATAATTAACAATGTATTTGACGAGTGCCTGGTATAAAACTAAATAAAAAAAATTCTGCATCTTCTTCACGCTCATTTTGGCGCCTTTATTGACGCGTTGAAAATAACCGCTGATCTTTACTAGTATACCTTGGTTGCAGTTTTTACTCAAATTAATAATTTGTTTTATAAATATAGACAAGAAAGCAGCGCCATGTGCAAAGCACAAATCAACCTTTGTACAATTTTAATCCACTGTTCCCAACCAAACTATGACAATACAATAGAGAGTCCCAGATTGCTCAAGCCCCTATACAGCCGTGCAGCGACGGAGAAGGAACTTCGAATTTTCTTTCACGAAGTCATGTCTCTTTTCAAAACGTAACAGGCAAGGGCCCGATGGGCTCGGTTTTGACTTAAAAAACATTATCTCCATGATCTCATAGCCTCTTGGCTGGACGGCTCGGCAAGCTCAGTGCTTATCTTCCGCGTCTTCCGAGGATGTTTAAGACTTAATTCCATGCAAGAAAGGGCTTTTTATGCGGCTCTAATTTTCAAAGCATAAAGAAAGAGCCTCTGCTGAAAGAGCCTCTGTGACGGCTGGTGCTAACCTTGCGCTGAATTTTCGCGTAGGAATGCAGCACTTTGTTATCTTGATGTCGGAGGCAAGAGGTCTGCCCCTGGACCTGAAGATTCTTCCCGAGTGGCTCAACGACCTAGGCTATACTTCGTACATTATGGGAAAGGTATGTTTTATTTAGAATATTTACTTCCTTCAGTGTGCCATCTGTATTGAAACAACGAGCAGTGTGGCACTAGCGTTTCTTGCTGTGTTCTTGTGGGGCATTTTGGGCGAACCAGCCGTCGCATGCCCCCTCATCGAGCTCGCTGCTTTGTGAATGCAGTTTCAGGTCGTTGCTCTGGCCACGAGTGGTGGTACCACAATACGGGCGCGATATTATCTTTTCCCAGCGTGTTCATCATGCAAGCTTCCAATTTATTCCTAGCCTTTCATTGCCTTCTCATTAATAAAAAGAAAAAAAATGCCGCAACGGTAGCTCAGTGGTTACGGTGCTCGGCTGCTGACCCAAAAGGCGTGGGCTCGATCCCGGTCGTGGTGGTCGAATTTCGATAGAGGCAAAAATTCTAGTTGGCCGTGCACTGTGCGATGTCAGTCCACGTCAAAGAATCCCAGGTGTTCGAAATTATCGCGGTTCTTCACAATGGCGTCCCTCATAGCCTGAGTCGTTTTGGGACGTTAATCCCCATAAACCATACACTATAAAAGATGCGCAGTTTAGATGGCAAAAATATGCCCCAAATAGCAAGAAGGTCACTTTAAGCTTGTACCTTAGCGCTTTGATTGCTTTGGAATGTCTAATACCTCCTTATTTGCCACGCTGCCTTATTAGTGTCACGTAAAAACTTTCAGTGCTCTGCACATTGCACTTTCTTCGAACTCATGTGCCTTTTCTTTCTTTAGTGGCACCTGGGCTTTTACAAGTCAGTGTACACACCCACCAAACGGGGCTTTGTGAGCCATGTGGGATCCTGGGGAGGAGGTATTGATTATTACAGCCACCAGAGGTCTCCGGTGAGTGAGCTTGTAGCTGCATTTTACAGCTTCGACTACTTGAAATTTAGGGCTATATAAACACGAAGGTTTTATGTAGTTGGATTTAAAACAGTAGGGCATGCTCGTTGATGGGGGTACAAACACCTTGTGCTTCTGTTCGCTTTGTCCTCTTCTTTCCAGGTCTGGTATACTACAAGTCGATCACAAACCCAAAGGGCTAACACCTTGTGCACACTCGTGTCCGGGTGGAGTCACCATATTATTACAACTGAGAGCGCATATATTTTATTAACACTGAGTTTTCTTTCTCACCGAGTAATGAACGGCGTATAATGAATTGCTGGTCTGGATCTCATAGTTAGTCAAAAATCACGGAAAGCCTAAGCCTCAACAACACGACAGAAGCTAAAATAAAAGTCGAAAAGAAACGGCCTTGTCGATTAACGGCACTCTTTCGTACGGCAAGAGTGGCACCAGAATCCCAGTGCAGATATTTTTACCTTAACGCAGCTGATGTTGTGGTCATTTGTTACACACGAGTTAGATCTGTTTTTTCAATGCTTGTTCCCACTCCAAACGGTGGATGTGAATAAAATGTCTCTTTTGTGACTTTTTATCAATTATGCTAAGCGTTTGGTTTAGTGCGTGCGCATCTCCGAAGGTTTTATTCCAATGACGTGTTCGATAAAAAATTTTAGAATTAATACTTTTGGCCACTCTGTAGCTTCCAGAAATTTTGAGCTGGCTGCTGATATGAAATGTCTGAACTTGATTGTGGTTAATGCCAGTTTCTAGAAATAAAAAGTGTTTTGAGTGATGCTTGGCACGAGGAAATTAACATGACGCTGATTATTGCTGACATAACGTCCTTCCCTTCCTTTGAACGTTTGCCATTCGATGAACATCTTTCGCTTGCGCTGCCGTCGTCCACATTCATACACTGGAAGAATCCTTCCGAACGTCGATGCACGCACAGTGGCTCTCCCCGAGGCTTTCGGATTTTGGCATAACAAACTTAAAGTGGAAGAATATGCGGTAAATTTAGAAAACAGTGATTGGAAGACTGGTGGCTAAAAAGCATGGAAGTTAAGTATGGTTACAAGTTTAGGGTTAACAATTGTGATAAATTACAACTGGCAAGTTGTGATATAAAAATTGCAGGGGACATTTCAGCTCCTCTCCTAAAGGTAATGTGTGATAGCTTCAATGAATCAATTCTCATACATGGGGTATTCGTCACTCTGGACTTTACATTCATAGATCCGTGAGAGTCCTAATACTCCGATGGCAGCACCGATGGCAGGTGCTGCGCTTGTGCAACCCAGGTTGTTCCCCCTGGGCAACCTCTCGCGACCGACGATTCAGTTACTGGCGTTTTAAAAACACTGCCAAAGAAATTGCCGCCATCATTACTTTCCTATTGTTGTATATGCGCTGCTACATTCCTCAGAAGTATACTGAGGCATGCACGGGCAACGCGTCAAGGAAATAAAATTGATTCGTGCAGCCAAGGTCCCCGTATTCGTGAAGCAACCACCGGTTGCGACGAGCGTTTGTACTGCTACTGCATGTGTGTGACACGACCGCATGTCTGTGCAGGCAGGCGTGATCGCCATGCATCTGTTATATATACACTGAAGAAATCTCTGTTCCCTTTGTGCCATTACTAGGATAATTGTCGTCGATGTAAACGGTATCAATAAGCCTGCGTTTTCTTTCTTAGCAACTGCAACCTGCCACGGTGACAAGTTTGCTCAGAATTCGGTGGAAAGGTTGTGATGACGCCACATGGTCACGTGACCGAGGGGGCTCAATTACTTTTCTTCTCCGGGGATTTTTTCACAAAACGACGACCACGCCGGCGCCAGATTTTCTGCAAAGCGGAAGCCTTAAAGCTATTGTGTTGATATTGTTCAGATAATAAATATAAAGAATAAAAACAAGCATGCTGGCAACTACCGCACCCTCATATCAAAGGAGACGCTGTCAATTTCCGTGCACCGACCTATCCCTTCTCGTGTGATCCTAAATAGTTACTTCTGTTCTTAAAACAGACATCGAGACTACTAACAGCCAATTAAAAATCAATCTTCTACAGGGGCTAGCAGTCAGAGTTCGAAAAATTACGCACTACATGTTCATCATCATCATCATCATCAGCCTTACCACAGCCACTGCAGGACAAAGGCATCTCCCATGTCTATCCAATTAACCCTGTCTTCTTACAGCGTCATCCACCCTTTGCCTGCAAACTACTTAATACCATCCGCCCTTAATATTTTATTCTGCCCCCTGCTGCGCTTACTTTCTCTTGGAATCCACTCCGTTCCCCTTAAGGACCAGCGGTTATCTTGACGTCGCATTACATGCCCTGTCCAAGCCCATTTCTTCCTATTGATTTCGACTAGGATGTCATTAACCCGCGTTTGTTTCCTCACCCACTCTGGCCGCTTCCGGTGTCTCGTTACACCTATAATTTTTCTTTCCATGGCTTGCTGTGTTGTTCTTAACTTAAGCCGAACTCTTTTCGTTAGCCTCCACGTTTCCGCCCCGTAGGTGAGTACCGGTAAGACACAGCTGTTGTACGCTTTCTCTTGAGGGAAAATGGTAAACTGCCATTCATGATCTGAGAGAACCTGTCATATGCGTTCCATCCTATTTTTATCTTTCTTTATTTCCCTCTCATTATCCAGATCAGTGTCACTACCTGCCCTAAGTCGACGTAATCCTTTACCACTTCCAGGCGATCACTGCCAATTGTGAACTGCTGTTCCTTTGCTAGACTGTTGAACATTACTTTGGTTTTCTGCATGTTAATTTTTAGACCCAGCATTCTGCTCAGCTTTCTAACTTATTGATCATGATTTTCAGCTCACCTCCTGAGTGACTTAGCAAGGCAATGTCATCAGCGAATCGCATAATATTTAGGTATTCTCCATGTACTCTTATTCCCGACTGTTCCCAATTTAGGCCTCGGAATGCCTCCTGTAAACAGGCAGTGAATAGCATTGGCGAGATCGTGTCTCCTTGCCTGACGCCCTTTCTTATTCGAATTTTTTTGCAGGGTTTAAGAAGGACTACGGTAGCTGTGCGGTTGCTATATATAGCTTCCAGTATTTCGACATAAGGCTCTTCTACACTTTGATTACGCAATGCCTGTACGACTGCTGAGGATTCCACTGAGTCGAATGCTTTCTCGTAATCAATGAAGGCTATATGAAGAGTTTGGTTATATTCTGCGCATTTTTCTATCACCTGATTGATAGTGTGTATATGATATATTGTCGAATATATTTTACAAAAGCCTGTATGATCATTTGGTTGAATAGTCTTGGGTTTCCCTGACTCTATTAGCGATTACCCTGGTAAATACCTTGTAAGCAACAGATAGTAAGTTAATCAGTCTGTAATTTTTCAAGTCCTTGGAATCTTCCTTCTTATGAATTAAGATTATGTTGATATTCTTCCAATCTTCTGGTACGGTCGAGGTCATAAGGCATTGCGTATACAGGGTGGCTACTATTTCTAGCACGATCTCGCCTCCATCTTTCAACAAATCTGCTCTTGCCTGATCCTCCCCAGCTCCTTTTCTCCCTTCCTATTGCTCCTAAGGCTTTCTGTACTTCCTCTTTCGTTACTGGCCGGATGACACATTGCTCTGCGCTACTGGCTCTCTCATTAAAGCTATGATTACGCTGGCTACTGTACAGATTTGCGTAGAACTCTTCGGCTACTTTAACTATCTTATCCATACTGCTAATGGCATTGCCTTGCTTGTCTCTTAATGCATACATCTGGTTTTTAACTATACCTCGTTTCCTCTTCACCGCTTTTAGGCTACCTCCGTTCTTTAGAGCATGCTCGATTCTCAGCATATTAAACTTCCCTATGTCGGCTACCTTGCACTTATTTATTAACTTCGATACATCTGTCAGTTCTAGTCTGTCGGTAGGGTTAGACGCCCGCATGCTTTGTCGTTTCTTAATCAGATCCTTTGTCACCTGAGCTAGCTTTTCGGTATCCTATTGAACTGTCTTACCGCCTATTTCTACTGCCCACTCCGTAATTATGGCTCTCAGGTTACCGTTCATTGTATGAACATCAAGATCGTCTTTTTCAGTTAAAGCCGGATATCTGTTTTCCAGTGATATTCTGAATTCCTGGACTTTCCCTCTTACCGCTAACTCGTTAATGGACTTCTTCACTAGCTTCTTCCGTTCCCTCTTCAATTCTAAGCTAATTTCAGACCTTACCATTCTGTGGTCGCTACAGCGCACTTTTCCGAGAACGGCCACATCCTGAGCGATGCCAGGTTGAGCGCATAGCATGAAGTCGATTTAATTTTAGTCTCACTATTGAGGCTCTTCCAAGATCACTTCCTGTTCTCTCGTTTGCGTAAGAAAGTATTCATGATCCGTAAATTATTTCTATCTGCGAGTTCTACTAATGACCCTCCTCTGCTATTTCTAGAGCCTATCCAATAGTCGCCTACCGTGTGTCGCCAGCCTCCTTCTTGCCCACCTTCGCGTTGAAGTGGCCCATCAGTACCGTGTAGCGTGATTTTACTTTATTCATTGCCGATTCTACGTCTTCATAGAAACTTTCAACTGTCTTGTCATCATGGCTGGATGTAGGCGCGTAGGCCTGCACTACTTTCAGCTTATATATACCACCTATTGAACCTAATCACGATAGCTGCTACCCTCTCGTTAATACTATAGAACTGCTCTATGTTTCAAGCGATATCCTGATTAATGAGGAATCCTACACCTATTTCTCGTCTATCCGCTAATCCGCGATAGCACAGTATGTGTCCATCCTTTAGTACGGTATGCGCCTTACCTGCTCTCTTAACTTCACTAAGCCCTATGACATCCAATTTAATTCCCTCTAGTTCCTCGAACAGCACCGCTAGGCTAGCCTCACTAGCTAAGGTTCTTGCGTTAAACGTTGCAAGGTTCAGATTCCAATGGCGGCCTGTCCGGAGCCAGAAATTCTTAGCACCCTACGCTGCGTCAAAGGTCTGACCGCAGCCGTGGTCAGTTGCTCCGCAGCCGCTGGGGACTGAGGGCCAAGGGTTAATTGGTTTGTTCATAGAAGGTTGTGGCCAAGTACTACCCCAGGATGGCCAAATCCTGTTCTGGTGATGGAATGCGTTGTCGGTTCTGGTCACCGAGATCATGTCGCACCCAGGCCTGGTTATGCAATCCCACTGACACGCGGATTTTTTTTTTCAAACCCGGTGGAGAATTGCGCGGCACCAGGATTCGAGCCATGGTACTCTTGCGCACGAGGCGGATGCCCTACCTCTACGCCATCGCTGCTCTATGTTTATTAAGGAGCTCACTATTTCAAACATTTTGCTTCGCTATAGCGTACACAACTGCTTATATTGTTATGCGATGGAAGCCAAATATCTCCGTCAAATTATTGTAGTTTTTGTATTTTGCTGTCTGACGATGCTCAAACGGCTTGTGTATTTAAGTAACAAAACGAAACATCCCTGTAACCAAGGAGATCGCTTGTACATAAAAGATGTCATTTCAGCAGGAGTTTCTTTGTTACACGTCACTAGGTTTACCAGGTTTCTCTTTGAGAGGTCACCAGGATACTGACGTGTTGCAAACATTCAATTAATCAGGAGTTAAGAGTGATTGCTTCCTTTATCCTGTTTGCTTCCTTTATCCTTTTTTTCGCCCCAGATTAACTCCAGCGATTCCGGCTTGGACTTCAGAAGAAACCTTACTCTGGCAATAAACGACTCTGGCAGATATTTCACGGAAATTGTAACTGAGGAAAGCCTGTCGATAATTAAGAATCATCCGGTGGAAAAGGTGCGTTTCCCTGAAATACACTGTTCACAGGAGATATACTACAGGACATTAAGTCCAGTTTTCTTGGCTTTCACTTTCAATTATCAGGCAACTGTGAAATATTGTAAGGTACTGTTTTCAATATATTGATGGGACCAGTCTTAAGTTTCCGCGTGTAACCATATCTTGCCTTTAAAGTTTGTTCTCCGTTTGCACCGAGTAGTTCAGACTTCCACAGAGAACCAGTGGAGTGTGTTTTCGAAAATGAGGCGGAAACTGCAAACGTCCGAAGAAGTGATCTGCCGCTGTGTTGATTGTGATGATGCAACCTTAAATGAAAAAAATTCCTTCATAAACAAAGTCCCGTTGAAATATGCACTTGTCCAGAATTTCTGGGTATTAGTAAGTTTGAAGAGCTATATATGGGGGGCTTCGGCACTTAGATGTTAGGCATTAAGATGCACTATAAATTCTATGCCTTTAACTGCTAGATAGAAGGACCTTGGAGTGTCGCCAGCAACTCAGTGGACATTCAGGCAGATACTAGTCCAGAACTCCAGGATAATATTAGCTGCATGGGTATGTGATCGCTTCAGGTACCTTGCTAAAATTCATCCTCGGCGAAATGGAGCCGTAACGCCCTCGATCGAACCTGAATCTATGATTCAGTGGCCCAGCGGCACTGGGAGCAATAGCCCGGGAAAAAATTCTTTCATGCATCCTAAAATACGGCAGGCGCATGGTTAAGCAGACAATGCCAGAGAAAAAAATCAATCGCCTCGCAGTACCTCGTGATTTCTGCATATACTCTTTTATGCAAAACGTGTTTTTGCGACTGTTACGTTTCCTTCCAGGAAGCATGCAGGAACCGCAATAATGTGTGCTTTTCGAGTCCGTTATTTCCTTTGGGGAAAGCATGAGGTTTATTTTTTAATAAAATCTGTTGGCGTTTTCAGAAAGCATATTTTACTGGAGCATAGATTAAAATAATATTGATTTTACCCTTCAGCCGCTGCGGTGGCTCAGCGGTAATGGCGCTCGGCTGCTGACCTCAAGGACGCGGCTTCGATCCCGACCACGGGAGTCGAATTTCGATGGAGGCGAAATTCTAGAGGCCCATCTACTGTGCGATATCAGCGCACGTTAAAGAACGAAAGTGCGAAAAATATTCCATTATATCACCACAGCATTTCGGATTCCGTAAAGGAATGTCAACTGAGTTGACTCTGCTCTATCAAAAGAAATTAAATTTGAATGGGTTCGAAGAGAAAAAATTAACCCTAGGCTTCTCTGCAGACTGTGGAAAGCTTTCGATAGTATTGACCACTCCATATTGTTGACGAAAGTGCAGCACTAAGGATTTCGCGGCGTTCCTCTGACACTTTTAAAATCATACAGCATCGAAAAGAGAGCGTTGCCATTGGTGAAGAGCTTTCATCTCTTCAAGGCTTAACAGTGGGGGTCCTGCAAAGCAGTACTTTAGGACCGGTATTGTTTAACTTATACTTAAACGATATAATTAACATCAGTGACAGCGTACATTTTCTAGTTTACGCAGATGACACAAGTATATTTCTAGAGTCAGATAATGTCGTAAAGATTTTGCGTTTAGCTAATAATAGTCTCTTTGTTGTTTGATTGGAGTGCGACAAACTCGCTCTAAGTTAGAACATCAAAAACAAAGGCAGTTTTATTTGCGCCATCAAAACTGCCTGTAAACTTCGACATAAACTTATACCTTGGAAATGGTAGGCTTGACCTTGTCAAAGAGATAAAAACCTTGGGAAAAATTGTTGATGAACACTTAACCTCGGATGCTCATGTAGACCGTATAAGAAAAAGCCTCGCGAAGACTTGCGGTATGCTGTCTCGATTTCGCTTCATTATTCTTTCAAGGATTAAGATTTTATTGTATGACACCCTATTCTCTCCTCATCCAATTTATTGCAGCCTTGCTTGGGGCACAACATCCAAAAAAACTTTCTTAAACTATTTCTTATGTAAAAAACAGGTATCCATGACAACGCCAACGTTTGGTACGACGCCCATAGAAGCGAATTATTTCCACTTCTTGATATTCTTCCTGTCAAGCATATATACGAATTGAAACTTTTGCGAAAATACAAACTAAGCTTGAAAAATTCTCTCAACTACTTTCTCACACTGTGCAACCTGACAAAAACTTTGCAACTTTCCTACGACATCAGGCACAAAAAGAGTTCGACGCTGAGTAAAGCTGAAATTTGGACGAATTGGTAAGCATTCATTGTGGTTGAACAGAGCAACAAAGGCGGGACAAAGGCAGAACAAGCGCTGACTAGGAACTGAGTTTATTGAATATAGGAAAGTGGTAATATAAAGTGAGCATAAATAGTAAAATATAAAAAAACAGAAAAAAAATGACAAATGGGGGTTAACAACCTATGTCATGTGCAAGTCCAGATATTGAATTTCCTTGTCACTTAATCTCACAGAAGGATAGCTGATGCACTTTTCTGCCAGATTATGAATGTGATATGCTTCCATGGTTTCTTGGCTCACATTGTTCTTATGGTAGAACAGCACTGTGGTCTTCTTGTGCATCGGTTCGCATTTGCATTTTTTGCAGCGAAACTTTGTCCCAGGAGCCGGGCCATCTTTTTCTGGTTTTCATTTGTTCTTTTTCTTTTTCGTGTTTGCCCTTACAACCAGCGCAATGAGCGGCAACATGGGAACAGCGGAATGCGCAAGAAAAAATCACCCTCTTTGCCATGTTGCCGCTCATTGAGCTAGTTGTCAGTGCAAACACGAAAAAGAAAAAGAACATAAGAGAAAACCAGAAAAAGATGGCCGGGCTCCTGGGACAAAGTTTCGTTGCAAAAAATGCAAATGCGAACCGATGTACAAGAAGACCACAGTGCTGTTCTACCATAAGAACAATGTGAGCCAAGAAACCATGGAAGCATATCACATTCATAATCTGGCAGAAAAGTGCATCAGCTATCCTTCTGTGAGATTAAGTGACAAGGAAATTCAATATCTGGACTTGCACATGACATAGGTTGTTAACCCCCATTTGTCATTTTTTTTCTGTTTTTTTATATTTTATTATTCATGCTCACTATATATTACCACTTTTCGTCCTTCAATAAACTCAGTTGCTAGTCAGCGCTTGTTTTGCCTATGTCCTGACTTTGTTGCGCTGTTCACCCATAATGAGTTGGACGCTGCAATTTTCTAGAACTAACCAAAGGTGCAAGAGGATAGAAAATTGTCTTCCGGAACTGTTAAATAATTTAGAGGATGTAAATCTAGATATAAAGAATATCTCAGAAAAGATTAGAAATATCTAATTTCTACCACAGATCTTGCAACTTAGCCCAGCAATGCAATTACTTCCAGTCCTCAATGACAATTTGTTGTGATTGTGTCGATAATCTCTGTGTCCTTCATATACTAGTGACTATATATGGATTCCCCTGCATTTCATGGTATTGTCACACGTGAATGCGGGAGATCACTGATCACAAGAGACAGCGGCGGGCTTCGACGAACGTCTTGACCGCAGCTCCAGATCACTTCTTCTTTTGAGGCGGCGCGTGCTAGCGGAATGCACTGTGTCACTGGCCTCGTTTGGGATTCAGGTAGCGTGACTGGGCCGGAGAAGAGACGAGGACGATCGGAGGAAGAAAACTTGGAAAACTTTATACAAGGACTATTTACATTATGTACAAGCACAGGCAACTGAGAGTGCTTCTCAGTAAAGAGAGCTTCTTAGGAGTCGGGAGTCTCTGATACCTCTCAAGAAGGGGGCTCTCTCTAGCATCAAACCAGCAGCTCCTTAAATACTCTTCGTATTCCCCAGATCCCTAGCTGGGGAATACAGTTCGAAGAACGATGTCCAATCACACGATGACACTGATGGTACCACCCACGGCAGGGCGGTCCTGGTGTTTCTTCGCAGCTCGGTCGAGGGAAAGGGAATAGGACCCGGTCACGTTGTCGTCCCCGCGGTTTCCAGGTGGCCGCGCACGTGCGTCCGGAGGGCACCTACATGACACAGGAATGCAGGCTGTTTCCCCGCAGGTGTCGAAAGAGCTGCACTGGTGACCGGAACGCGGAAGCTCTGTCGCAGGTGCGGCACTCGGGCAATTGTTCAAATTCAGCGTGACTGAATTGGACCACACTGATACCGCACTTCGTCGTGGCGAGAAACGGAACGAATACGCTTATGGTCGTCGCTGGCATTCCTATGGGGACGCTATCGTCGCTGCTTTCGGCATTCCTGTTGAAGGCTGTAGTCGCTATGGGGACGCTATCGTCGCTGGTTCCGGCATTCCTGTTCCAGCACGTGGGGACGCTATTGTCGTCGTTTCCTCTGGCAGTCCTGCAGTCACGTCTCCCCCAGAGGGCTCACCCACCCTCGCGGTGGTCTTCAGGGAATCCTCCCCATGCCCCACTTCGCCGAATTCCACAGCAGGAAGGAAGCGCGAGCACAACAGCACCCCCGCCGCCAATATATTGCGCCCGGAAGATGAACTGCTTGCACGTAGCTCGGCCGACTGGGCGTGCCAGGAACCAGATGCTCTTTGGGAGTCTTCTGATGACATTCAGTGCCGAAGCTCGGCATCGCTTCCCCTCGTCTGATGGCCATTTTTGGAAACTCTCTGCAATGCTAGCCAAAAGGGATCACAGACGCCAAACCGCACCTGACAAAAGCACGTGCCCTCAGAACCCACTCATCCCGCCAACCCAAAACTCAGCGCCAAAACTGCACTTAGCAAAAAACTTTAACTAAAACTTGAAGAGATCAAATGTTTTGCCCGAATGAACACATGGTGTCTCCCGACAAGTAGTATCGCACTTGGATAGAAAAAAAAAATTCGCTAAATGAAATCAGGTTGGTGCTTAGTGGGTACGCGGTACTGGAATAGGTGACTTGATTTGGCCGACGTGGCTTTCAATTTTGCCCGCCCCAATACCTAGAGTCAAGGCACGTTACACCACTCGCTCTTACTTATCCTTGGCCGAAATAAGGAAACCTTCTCCTAGGTATGTTACCTGATTATGAACGACATTTCTGCGAAGAAAGTGGGAGATATGCGCTCTCCATTAGGCATAGAATAAGAAATAAACCTCCAAAACTACAACTTTGGGGGACATCCCCTTTTGTAAAATCTTTACTAGCTAAAAGGCTCGGCTTAGCCCGTCGGCATTTGTGTGGAGCTTGCCTTTCTTGTAGCGAACCTCGAAGCTGTGGTGCTGGAGTGCCAGGCTCACCCTCAGTAGACGACCATTTTTGGGTGACATATTGTGCAGCCAAGTCAAAGCGCAATGGTCCGTTTCTACTGTGAAACGGGACCCGGAGACGTAGCATGCCAGTTTGTATATCGCCCAAACGAGGCATGCGCATTCTTTTTCAGGCGTGCTATACGCCTCTTCCCGCGTGCTGAGCTTGCGGCTCAAGTAAAGAACAGGCCGTGTGTGCCTGCCATTGCTTTCCTGGCAAAGAAGAGCGCCTAACCCGCGGTCGCTGGTATCACATTGTATGATAAAGGGTTCCGAGAAATCTGCAGCAGCCAGTATTGGGCGCTCGCTTAGGGCCGTTTTCAGACTCTGATATGCCTTCTCTTTCTTTTGGTCCCAAGAAAGATTGGCAGGCTCACTTTTTCTCAGCGCGTCGGTCAGGGGGCTGGCTAAATCAGAGTAGCCCATTACTTAATGCTGATAATAGCCTGCTAGGCCAAGAAAAGCCCTGAGTTCCGATTTTGTGGTTGGGCGACGGTACTCCATCACGGCAGCCACTTTAAGTTCTGCAGGTCTGCGTTGGCCTCGTCCAACCACGTGCCCAAGATAGTTCACTTCGGCGCACCCCAGGTAGCATTTTCCCGCCCTTACCGTTAAACGAGCCTCAAGCAGTCGGCTCAACACAATACGAAGGTGTTCAATGTGCTCCTCCCAGTTTTGTGAGAAAACGGCCACGTCGTCAAGGTAGGGGAGAGCGAAATCTGCAAGTCCCCGCAGCACTTGGTCCATTAACTTTGAAAAACAGTACGGAACATTTTTCAAGCCGAAGCTAACATTACAGAGCGAAAAGTGCCGCGGGGGACACGAATGCTGCATACCTGCTGGCGCGCTCAGTGAGTGGCACCTGCCAGTAACCACGAACTAAATCCAGGGTGGATATATATTCTGATACAGTGACTGTTTCAACCCTTTCCTCGATGTTCGGAATAGGGTAGGTCTGGTCCACTGTGATTGAATTCAGTCTCCGGTTGTCCATGCAAGGTCTCGGAGCCTTGCCTGGAACCTCTACAATAATGATTGGAGACGTATAGTCACTTTCACAGGGCACTATGACGCCAAGTTCGCACATACGGCGGATCTCCGTCTCAATGATTTCTTTTTGCCTTGGAGAGACACGGTACGGTTTGCACCTTATTGGCTGTTCGTTGGACATCTCAATGTCGTGTTCGATGAGGGTTGTTTTTCCTGGCTGGTTTGAAAACCCCGCCTCAAAGTCGCGGAAGACGTTTTTCATGTCTCCTCGTTGTTTTTGCGACAAATGTGACTCTTTGTCTATTGAATTTAGCAGCTCATTCGCTACCTGCTCGTCCGCATGTATGACATAAGGTATGTCTGAGATCTCTTCCTCTGGCATGTTCAGCGCCATGTTAACCATGGCCTGACGCTGCACATAAGGCTTCATAAAATTACTGTGGATTATCCGATTGTGTTTGTTCTTAAATTTGACCTCATAGTTGGTGTCCGAAAGCTTGGACACCACCTTAGCTGGCCCTTCCCATTGCACCTTAAGCTTGTTCCTTTTTGACGGACGCAGCAACATCACCTGGTCGCCAGATTGAAAGGTGCGCTTGCGTGCAGATTTGTCGTTCTACACTTTAAACAGTGACTGCGCTGCTCTGACATTATTGCTTAGAGTTCTTGACGATGGGTCGCTTCTCTGCTCTGCAATGAGTGCTTTCCTATCAACCTTAGTCAACTCCTCCCAACAAGTCGAAGCAGGTGTTAATGTCGAACCCTTCGTTGGTTCCTGTTGCCCCATTCTCTATGGAACCGGCAATTCCTTGGATTTCATGAGCTACCGCTGGTTCGGAAACACCTTCATGGTCATGCTTATGCGGTTCAGACGGATCAGTTGTCTGACAAGAATCCCCCGGCTGGTCGGCAGAATGGTTCGGTGCCTGCTCATTTATCGGAGCGCAGTTGAGCTTCTTTGCGAGCTTTCGCGCTCGAGAACGTGTTAGCGCCATGCAAGCCAAGCCCGAGGTGAAAGAGAGACCTTTTTCTTTCAGCAGATGCTTGGATTTGTTCGAAAACAGGTAGGGCAAGTGTGTCGGCAAGTTTACTTAACTGCCGCTTCTGTGTCTAGCCTGCCTAAAGTCCCCTCTAGAGTCACCTTCGCTATAGGCAAGCATGCACTCTGTTCTTCGGCGACCTGCTTAATCCAGGCGCATTCGCCGGTGTAGTCCGTGGAGGAAACACAGGATGGGTGAGCAACATCCATGGTAGCCGCTGAATCCCGCAGTGCCCTGAATTTCTTGCCATTTATCACCACGTCCCGCATGTATGGCTCCAGCCATTTAAGGTTTTCCTCCGACTCTCGCATGCACGCGAACGCCATCTTTTGCTGTTTGCAGTTCACTGAGATGTGATCCTCCTTGTTGCAATTATAGCAGACAGTGGGCTTTCGCGCTTCAAACTCACGAGCTCCAGGTGCCTACTGTTTCGGCGAATTATCAGATTTGGGTGATTCCATCTTGTTTTCGCCTCCTCCTCCTTTGATCCCGCTTCCTCTGTTCGGTGATCCCGGCGTGCTGGTGGAACCCTTCTGTCGGGGATTCTCTTTAAATAGGTTTCTCCCTTTCCTAACCTTTTAATGTACCCTGCCTTGCTTTGGAGGTTTCGGCGAACATAATACTCGTCTGCGAGCTGTGCCGCTTTGTCTAGGTCTATATCTGTTGGCCTATCTTGCAGCCATATCTCAGATCTTCTGGAAGTACCTTGTCATGACTTTCGTGCACCTCAGTGGTCTTAAGCCACTCGTTTAAGTTGACTTTAAGCCGGTACGCGAAGTCAGTATGCGACTCTCCGCCTTTCATTGCCTGCCTGAATCGCTGCCTAAAGGCTTCAGCAGAAAGCCGGTACTTTCTAAGCAGTGCGCTCTTTACCTTCTCAAAGTCATCACACTCTTCCCGTGAGAGGCGAGCCACCACTTCGGCCGCCTCGCACGGAAGGAGAGAAAGTAACTTCTCAGACCAAGCGCTCTTGTCGATGTGCACGTTCCCGCATGCGCGTTCGAATTTTACCAAAAATAGTGCAATATCGCCTCCCACGCGGTAGGGTGAGACGAGATCCTGCAATCTCTGCCTCCCTTGCTCCTCTATCGAAGCTACAGGGCTAAGATGCGCCATATTCCCTCGGTTCGACGCGATTTCGAGCTCCTTCATTTTTCAAGCACGTTCTATCGCTTTTTCCTCTGCCTCACGGACCTCCCGTCTCTCGAGCCAACCGCAGCTCTTCTTTTTCTTTCTGCTCGCACAATTCCCGTCTTTCTTGAGCCAACCGAAGCTCTTCTTTTTCTTTCTGCTCGCACAGCTCCCGTCTTTTCTGCTCTTCTTTGCGTCCAACAATCGTTTCCCAAGCCTCGTTGACCTCCTCAGAAGTAACCTCCTCCTGCCGCATAACCTCGAGAATTTCTTTTTTTCCTTTCACAGAACGTAGCGAAATCCCCAGCTCCTGGCAAATTTCGAGCAGGTCCTGCACATTTAACTTCTCCATCGTGAGTTCCACCGTGCGTTATCAAGTCCATTAAAACAAAAGCCCTAGCTTGAAGTGGACAAAGCAGTTTCCCTAAATCAATTTCCCAGACAACAGGAATCCGCACCTAGCATCTGCCTGTGCTAGTACGGTCTGGCGAAATGAACGGTAAACATTGGGCACTCACCCTGCCAAGGTATAGCTGACGCCTATCAGTCCCGTAGCTGCCGAGGTCCGTTGGAGCCGGTAACTTCACGTGGAAGTCCCACAGCTGTCATCCAGTTGTTGGGATTC
Organism: Amblyomma americanum; assembly: GCF_052857255.1. NCBI lineage: Eukaryota > Metazoa > Arthropoda > Arachnida > Ixodida > Ixodidae > Amblyomma > Amblyomma americanum. The sequence continues at coordinate 76,645,411 of NC_135499.1, forward strand.
AGGTAGCATGACTGGGCCGCAGAAGAGACGAGGAAGATGGGAGGAAGAAAACTTGGAAAACTTTATTCAAGGACTATTTACCGTATGTACAAGCACGGGCAACTGATTGTGCTTCTCAGTAGAGAGAGCTTCTTAGGAGTCGGGAGTCTCTGATACCTCTCAAGAAGGGGGCTCTCTCTGGCATCAAACCAGCAGCTCCTTAAATACTCTTCGTATTCCTCAGATCCCTAGCTGGGGAATACAGTTTGATGAATGATGTCCAATCACACGATGGCACTGATGGTACCACCCACGGCAGGGCGGTCCTGATGTTTCTTCGCAGCTCTGTCGAGGGAAAGGAAACAGGACCCGATCACGTTGTCGTCCCCGCGGCTTCCAGGTGGCCGCGCACGTGTGTCCGGAGGGCACCTGCATGACACAGGAATGCAGGCTGTCTCCCCGCAGGTATCGAAAGAGCTTGCACTGGTGATCGGAAAGCGGAAGCTCTGTCGCAGGTGCGGCACTCGGGCAATTGTTCAAATCCAGCGTGACTGAAGGGGACCACACTAATACCGCACTTCGTCGTGGCGAGGACCGGAACGAATAGGCTTATGGTCGTCGCTGGCATTCCTGTTGAACGCTATCGTCGCTACGGGGACGCTGTCGTCGCTGCTTCCGGCATTCCTGTTGAACGCTATCGTCGCTATGTGGACGCTATCGTCGCTGCTTCCGGCATTCCTGTTCAAGCACGTGGGGACGCTATTGTCGTCGTTTCCTCTAGCAGTCCTGCAGTCACGTCTCCCCCAGAGGGCTCACCCACCCTCGCGGTGGTCTTCAGGGAATCTTCCCCATGCCCCACTTCGCCGAATTCCACAGCAGGAAGGAAGCGCGGGCACAACACTTCCCGGAAAAAAGAGAATCATCCCGATGCGTAGCCTGCGTGTTTTAAAAAAAAGTTCACTATGGAAAGCATGATCTTCGCGCGAAAGTTCAGTTCTACCGCTATCGTTCGTAGTAAGGACTGAGACGGACAACGTGTACCACCTCAGGGTGCAGGGGATCGCAGAGACTTCTTAAAGCCGTCAGAAACGACCTCATAGTTGAGGTCTCCATTTGGCCTAAGAACTTCGTAGGGTCCAAAATATCGACAGAGGAGCTTTTCGCTAAGTCCGCGTCGGCGAATAAGAAACCATACCCACACACGGTCTCCTGATGTGTAGCGAGCATCACGGCGTCGGAGGCTATAGTGTTCGGCATCTCGGCATTGTTAGTCGAGAATCCGCACTCTGGCCAGCAGGCGAGCCTCCTCAGCGAGGTGCAGGAAGGTGTGAAGATCTGCATTCAGGTCGATGTCGTCCACGTGAGGTAACAAGGCGTCCAGCATCGTGGTCACGTGGCGGCCGTAAACGAGATGGAACGGTGGCATGTTTGTCGTTTCCTGTACGGCCGTATTGTATGCGAAGGTGACGGATGGGAGCACTTCGTCCCAAGTTCTGTGCTGAACGTCGACATACATTGAGAGCATGTCGCCTAGTGTTTTGCTTAATCGTTCCGTTAAACCATTCGTTTGAGGGTGGTAGGATGTCGTCTTTCGGTGGTCTGTATGACTGTGGCGTAAACACTGATGCAGGAGGTCAGCCATGAATGCTGTGCCCCTGTCGGTGATCAGGATCACCGGTGCAGCGTGACGCAAAACGATCTGATGGATGAAAAATTTTGCCACGTCGAGGGCTATGGCGCTTGGCAGAGCTGATGTTTCCGCGTATCGTGTCAGGTAGTCAGTTACAACGATTATCCACTTGTTTCCCGAATGAGAAAGAGGGAATGGGCCCAGCATGACCATCCCGATCTGCTCGAAAGGCCACGATGGTGGTGCTATAGGCTTCAAAAATCCAGCTAGTTTTGTTGAGGGCACTTTGCGACGCTGACAGCCTCGGCACGTTCTGGCGTAGTGCGCAACGTCCGGATGAAGGCGGGGCCAGTAATTCTTCTCTTTGATCTTTGCAATCCTGCGGGCTACACCCAAATGTCCAGAAGTCGGTTCGTCGTGAGTAGCTTGAAGGATTTCGTCACGTAGGCTCGTCGGTATGACAATAAGCTATTGCTGATTGTTTGCGGAAAATTTTTCTTCACGAGGACACCATGGCGAATGCAGAGTTATGCTACCGAGCGCTTGAAAGCCTTCGGGATAGTCGGGCGGGTACCGTTAAGAAACTCCATGAGGTGCCGAAGTTCCGGGTTGGTGTATTGTTTTTAAACGAGGCTCATTGCACTGATCGCATTTAAGGCGATGTCGTCGTCGTAGTTACCATCCTCCGTTGGGGATTCGACCGGAGCGTGCGAGAGGCAATCGGCGTTCGAGTGCTTCCGGCCAGACTTGTACACCACTGTCATGTCGTATACTTGGAAGTGCCGACTCCATCTGACGAGGCGGGTTGCCGGATCTTAGGGGGTCGCAAGCCAACTCAAGGCATAATGGTCCGTAACTACAGTAAAACGTTTTCCGTAAAGGTAGGGTCGAAATTTCGACGTCGCCCACACTATCGCTAGACACTCTTTCCCAGTTGCTGAGTAGTTAGCTTCAACGTGAGACAAAGAGCGGTTGGCGTAAGCGATGACTCGTTCTCGACTGCTCTGGATTTGAACCAGAACGGCACCCAGGCCGACGTTTCTTGCGTTAGTGTGAAGCTCCTTATCTCCGTTTTCGTCGAAGTGAGCCAGAACTGAAGGTGCTTGCAGGTGGCGTTGAAGAGTTTCAAATGCTTGTGCTTGAGGGTCGTCCCACGTGAAAGGCGTGTCTGTCCTTGTCAAACGCGTCAGGGGCTCAGCGATTCGAGCGAAATCTTTCACAAAGCTACGGCAGTAGGCACATAATCATAGAAAGCGGCGGACTGCCTCTTGGTCCTGCGGTGGAGGGAAATTGGCAATAGCTTTGGTTTTTCCTCGGTCCGGCCGAACTTCCTCGTTACTGACGACGTGACCCAAGAATTATAGCTCAGTGTAAGCAAAGTGGCATTTCTCTTTTTTAACCTTAGCCCAGAAGAGTTGATGGCTTGCAGCACAACTTCGAGGTGCGAAGGTACTCTTCGAACGTTGGTGCGAACAAAACAACGTCATCAAGGTAGACGAGGCATGTCTGCCACTTCAGGTCTACCAGAACTGTGTCCATCAGCCGTTGGAACGTTCCGGGTGCAGAGAACAAACCAAATGGAATTGCCTTAAACCCATAGAGCCCGTCCTGAGTAATAAATGCGGTTTTTTCTCGGTCCCGTTCATCTACCTCGATTTGCCAATATCCTGATTTGAGGTCCATGGATGAGAAATATTTTTAATAGCAGAGGCGATCAAGAGCATCGTCGATTCGAGGAAGGGGATAAACATCATTTTAGTTACTTTATTTAGGTGGTCGTAGTTAACACAAAACCGCAGTGTGCCATCTTTTTTTCTCGTCACGAGGATTACAGGTGCGCCCAGGGACTACGGGAGGGCTGAATGACGTCGTCTCGAAGTATCTCCTTAATTTTGCGGCTGATTGCGACGCGTTCAGTGGAAGACACACGGTAAGGTGACTGTCGGAGAGGGTGCACAGCGTCATCCATAATTATCTGATGCTTGGCTAGCTGTGTTCTTCTGACGCGGGAAGATGTCGAGAAGGTATCGCCGTAGCGCTGGAGGAGAGTTTCTATTTGGCCTCGCTGCAGCGGCGAAAGCACGGGGTTAATGTCGTACTGGAAGTCGGGAACACCGGTGTGAACTTCTGTTGACGGCACCATGGCAAGGCTGGGCGCTCGTCGAATGTCGGCGATACCATGAATGTGGCCAACAGTTGTCCCAAGGCTGAGATGTTGGTTCTCACCTCCAAAATTCGTAAGCAGTACTTCGGTTTCTCCGTTTTCGAGGCAAACGACCCCTCTGGTGACAGCAGGACAGCGGTCGGAAAGCATAATTTGTTTGCTTTCGATGACACCTTCAAACTTCCGCAGCGTCTTCGCGCCGACAGATACCACAACACTCGAACGGGGTGGAATGGTGACGTCATCAAGGATCTAAAGAGCCGCGGGACGTTCGGAAGCACTGTGGATTGCGTTCTCGGTGGAGAACGTCACTGACTTTTGATTTAAGGTCAATGACCGCGTCATTTTTTGTCATAAAATCCATTCCGAGGATTACGTCCCGGGAACACTGGTCGAGTACGATGAAGGCGGACAGGTGCGTGTCCTCTTCGATGGTCACTCCTGAAGTGCACTTGCCAGCTGGGGTGATCAAATTGCCACCGACAGTACGAAGCTGTGGGCCCTTCCAAGGTGTTGTCACCTTTTTCAGAGTCGCGGCATAAGGTCCACTGATTACCGAGTAGTCGGCGCCGGTGTCTGCAAGTGCGGTGGCGTCGGCACCGTCGATCGAAATGTTCAGATCAGCAGTTGTAGTCGTAGGTGTAGGGGAAAGTCGCGGAGTCCGCTCATGGCTACGGTGTGGCGCCAGTCGATTTCATTGCGGCGAAGAATTGATGAGGCGAAGCATGTTATCGGGCTGGTGATCGTCGATGCGTCGTATAAATGGTCGGTCATGTCTGTGCAGTTGTGGAGGATCTTGGAAGTGTCGCCGTTGAGCAACCTTTCCCCAAAAGGTTGCCGCTTCTAGTTTTCTTGACGGGGACTATGAGACCTTCCGCGCGAAATGCCGGCGGAAGAACGTCGCGGAGACGAAAAACGACGTGGACACGGCGACCGAGCATAGCACTGTGGTGCTTCGGGTGCCGCGGCCAGGTAATCGCTTATTACTCGAGGCTGTTCACCACGCTGCGGTCGAGGCGCATCGGCACTATATTCCTTCCGACCCATACGTTGTAACGAAAGTTGCGGTAGACGTGACCGGGCGCGCCGCAGTGATAGCACAGAGGGCGCTGATCGGCAGTACACCAGACGTCGCTCTTCCGAGGGGGACCTGAGAAGGGTGAGGAAGGAGTGGTTGGCGGCGAATGTGGACAGGTGTATAGCGGCGACCTGGAGGCGGCGGTGGACGGCGAACGGCTGCGGCGTATGTCATCATCTGTGGTGTTGTGTTCCGTTGAAGAGGGTCTGGCGGCGGGAGTGCCTGTTGAACCTCTTCACGAATAATGTCCAAAATGGAAGAAACTTGCGGGGACTGCGGGGCTGGAAAGAACTTTTGAAGCTCTTAGCGTAGGACGGTCCGGATGGTCTCCCGAAGGACGTCGTGGCTAGAAGCATCGACACCGCTAGTAGCCATCAGCGACGGCGGACGCTCGTATTGTCTGGATCGTATGTCGAGCATGTTCTCCATCGTAGTGGTTCGGAAACAAATTCGGCGACTGTTCTGGGCGGGCTTCGAACTAACCCAGCGAAGATCTGCTTTTTGATGCCCATCATAAGAAAACGCAGCTTCTATTCGGACATATTGGGATCAGCCCGGCGGGAGAGCTTCGCCATGTCCTCGGAGTAAACTAGGACGCTCTCGTTTGGTAATTGGACGCGTGTCTGCAGGAGCAGCTCGGAACGGTCTTTCCAGAGGACGGTGGCAAAAGCCTGCAAAAACTGAGTCTTGAAGAAAGCCCACGTTGTTATTGTGGCCTCTCGGTTCTCAAACCAAGTACGAGCTGCACCCTCCAGTGAAAAAACACGTGCTGCAGCTTTGAGTCGTCAGCCCACCTGTTGCATTGGCTACGCGATCGAACGTCTCGAGCCAGTCATCCGGGTCCTCGCCTGGAAAGCCTTGAAAGGTGGGTGGCTGGCGTGGCTGTTGCAGCACAACGGACGGCGAAGAGATCGCATCCGGCATGCTGACCGGGGTTTGTGTGGACACTGATTGTCGCGTTGAATCAGAGGTCAGTGTCCTCACAGTCGGATGAGACTGCAGACGCCCGAACTCTGCTTGCAGCCCTTGCAGCCACCGGCTACCTTGGTGGGTCGGCGCAACTTAGACTTTCAAGGATTCAGGCGGGCTGGAGTCCCGGCTTCCTGGAGGGGTCCTGGGCATGAGGTGCGCTACCAAGCACCTCCACCAAGGTGTCACGCGTGAATGCGGGAGATCACTGATCACAAGAGACGGCGGCGGGCTTCGACGAACGTCTTGACCACAGCTCCAGATTCTTCTTTTAAAGGCGGGTGCTACCGAAATGCACCATGTGACTATCAGGTCTTACATAACTTTGGTTATTTTTTTTCTCTGCTTCGAGATTACATCAAAATGAAGATTGTGCGTTTTTTGGTGTGTTTTATGATACTATGAATGCCAAGGGCCTGGTTAGCATTGCTGTGTGTGACATATGCACCAATGTATGTCCGATAGTGTTATTAGTTGTGTCTTATTGCTTGTAATATGTCCCCTTGTACGCCTATGAATAGTCAGCTTAATTGTGTCCAATGAGAGTATCGACAACGTAAGTGGTGTTCTCTGCTTTTAATCCAGACAAATATAATTGTTTAAATGAGAAGCTCTATGTTAACGTCCTTCAACCGGTCAAATATGGGGGCAGCAACATTCAAGCTGTAAATAAGCAGCTTTTTGTTGCTTGCCCTCGCAGTTCTTGTACTCTTGTAAAAATGCGAAATAAATTGAATTGTACCCCAGGTGGTAGAAATTTCCGGAGGCCTTCACTACGGCATCCCTCATATCCTAAGTCGCATTAGGACGTTAAACCCCGATAAACCCAAATAAACTCACTGCTATATGCAGAAATCAGGCTAATTTAATGAATCTTGAAATATCTATATACATTTTGTAGATACAGGAGGAGTCACAAAGGTAACATATGCAAAAAGAGCCTGCTGCTAGAGAGTGCTCAAAATTGCTAATTTACTAACACGGCGTGAAAATCATTCACTCTCAAAATATTTTCAAGGCATATTTTCATGCGAGTGCTCCATATTAATGAAAAAATTTAAGCGTGAGTGAAGAAAAAGACGAAAATTAAGTTACAGAGCTTGAATGTTAGGTGATTTCTTCACACTAAGTAGCAATGAATGGCACAAACATGTTGCAGAAAAGTTAACTGTGAATATGCCGTAATTAGATTTAGGTTCTCTGGTAAGAAATTGTTCTGGTCTCCGAAGCCAGTGAAACTGATGCCGGAAACCGGATGCATTTAATAGTTCGGACTGGGAAGTGTTCGTTTTGCGATCTTCTGGATGATAGTGACAATACAAAAATGAACCATGGATTACATTTCTTGGAGTATGCGAGCTTGTAGTAACAATGGAAAACTGCATAGAATGTTGCTGAAAGAAAAAATGCAGATGGCTTGATTGGGCATCTGTTGTAGCGATGAAGAGTGCGTTTTGTGTTTCCCTAAGAAGAAATGTAGAGTTAATATTGATACGGATAAAAGGGCAGTAGGTAAGATGACCATGCGTAAATTAAAATAACAGCGTGCCCTAATATGCACTCGACCCCGTACGCCGTTTTCTTTTTAGGTGGCGTACACAGAGTTTTCGCGAGAAGACGAAGTAATTTTCAAAAATAGATTTGCCAAATAAAATAATGTGTCTTTCATGACAGTAAACGACGACATGGGCTGCATTTTAAGTGTGTAAAGGCTGCGCTGTAAGCCTCAATGTAAGAGCAGTGCGCAGTTGTATAATGTGCGGCGTCTGAGATAGGGCTCAATTTACGCAACCGTCATGGAGCTTGGATCAACATACAAAAGGATAAAATCTTTTTATTGTAATCTGTGCTTCAGTAAAATATGGTGTATGCAAACGCCAACAGATTTTATTGAAAAAATAAATCTCACGCCTTCCCCAAAAGACATGACGGACTCTAAAGGCATACATCATTGCGATTCCTGCGTGCTTCCTGGTAGGGAACGTAACAGTCGCATAAACACACGTTTTGCATAAAAGAGTATAAGCCGAAATCACCAGGTACTGCGAAGTGATTGTTTTCTTTCTAGCGGTATCTGCTTAAACTTCCTGGTGAGAAACGTAGCGTAAGTTCATTGCTTGGGCAGTAACAAAAATCAGATAATTAATTTTTAATTCCAGCTGGCAGGCGCATGGGAGCAAATAGAGAATTTAAGCGGGCCATCAGGACACCGAACATAATTATAGATGTAAAAAAGTAACTGGCCTTGGCCCTGCGATGCCAGGAATTCCGACAAGGAAAGTTGTGGGGCGATTTGGTGACGATATTCCATGACTACAGCGGGACGAACGGTGCGTAGAAGAAGGAAACGCGCAGAGGTCTACAAAGCGCTGTGTTGTGTCGCTGTGTTGTGACCTTCTTCAATGTCCCGTTCGTACCGCTGTAGACAGGAATTCCGGCTGTTCAGATGCATCGAGGGTGGTATGCTGAGCCTGCATTGCCACGCGCACGTAGAGAGGTAGCGCGGAGTAGACGCCTCAGACTCTTCATTTTTTACCTCTGCCTCGACCGGCGCGTCGCAGACGGCAGATAGGCCGGCGTGTCTAGGCTTGCCCTGCGGCTCGAGTGCGTGCATCTGATGCGCCTGGAGAGACAAAATTCCTCACCCATATCGCTGAAGGGAACGACATTGCTCCGCACCAGACAACTGATACTGGATGCTAGAATAGCCTGCTGCATTCTGTAATTTCAATGAGCGACGAAGTGCAAAACTTTAAAGATTGACTAGCAAGTTATTGGTTAGTCTCCATAGGAATGAAATAAAACACTGTGACGTACGCGACGGTGATTGCTATGATCATGTCGCTGAAAATCCGGCGTCGTCGTCGGCGTCGTCGTTTAGCTGCAGCAAGAAATGCAAGAAAAATCCCCACAAAAGCAACCTAGCGTGCAAGTGGGCCGCTTAGTTCATGTCACCTCGTGGCTTCGTCCCATCCTGCCCATCAGACTTTGATTAAACTGCCCACTTAGGCAGGGGGGCAGTTAAAATAAGGATTAACGGGAATTAATAGAACGGGAGTTACGGCAATTAACGGGAAGATCAACCTGTGCCGCACAAAACCCACCGGTGGCATCACCTGCCATCGCAGGGCAGTGGCTCATCGCTTAACCGCTGCACCACTTCGTCAGTAGTAGTATGAGGGACCCCAGGGATCAATGAATGGGAAGTAGAGAATGATCAAATCCGCATATATGGCAACTAACCCATTAAAGGTTCAACGTCATACCCTTAAGGCAGTGCTTAAGTGTCCCCTCAAAGGTTTTGCAGGTGGTTTCGTAATTTGAAGGGAAACAAGTAATCCAAGCGACGTGCATATTCTTTAGTTCCAGTTAACTAAATTAAGGGAACGGGGCCGGATATGGCACATGGCACAGAAGCATGGTCTCCTAATACCGCGCTTGAATCTTGCTAACATTAAGCTTACAGTAACATCCACATCTATCATAATTTTTCTCGCGCTGATGATGAACAGTAACCCATGTGCTGGCATTTCGCTTCAGCGCCTTCAGATTAGGTGATTGTAATGTCAACAGCAGTGGTTTACTTTCAAAGGCATTGTTTACGAATGCATCCAAGCGTTTGTGCCAACAATTGGTAAGAAAAGCACGTCGTATTCCTTAGATTACTCAGGACACTTCACGCTTACAGCGTCAGCTTAAAAGGTTGAGGAAGAGGTCAGAACATTCTAGTTGCCACACATTAAAACCTCATAAAGAACATAACCCAGCAACAAAAACTGAAATTGCTCATGATAACAATAAATATTATAACACGGTACTTCCATAGACGATTCAAACGTGTCCCGAGAAATCCTAGCGGCTTATACTTCCATTTTCTCGATCACCCAGCGTGTTCTCAGTAGGTAGTGTGTATGTGTGTGATAATGGCGGAATTCGCTCGGCGTTCAAATTCACTTTAAACTTTTCACGAAAGATAATGGCCATCTTCCAGAATTTCACATGTTCTTGCCTTCAATTCCTGATTCAGTGATTGCTGAGGCTCGTATTTATAACTTAACACTGAACCTTGATGTGAAAAAATCGCTTGGACCTGATGACATACCTAATGCTTTTGTTGAAACCCTATTCGGAATAGTGCTATAAATATGTGTGTACTTTATAATAAGTTTCTGAATGAATCTTCCTTACTGGGCAACTGGAGAACTGCCGGAATCAAACGGAAACGCCAAACAGGCAAAAAAACACGCCTCCGTAACAACCGGCCAATTTCCTTAACCTCAACATCGTGCAAAAATCTCGAACACATAATTCATAAGCATTTAATCGCGTCTCTTGAGGAACACAACACAATTTCAAAAGCATCGCACCGGTTCAGACACGATTACTTTACAATCACTCTATTTAAACTATAGAACACTTTTTGAAGTCATAAAATAGGGGAAAGCAGACAGGCGCAATTTCGATAGACTTTACAAAATCATTCGATAAATTTTCACACAGTAGATCACTTCACAAATTAGGTTCTATAATAAATAACTAAGCTATTGGCGTGGATTTCTGCTTCCTTAAGAGACCAACATCAGTTCTTCTCACTAAACAACGCATCTTCTGATACTGTACTTGCTGATTCTTGTGTTTCCTAGGGGTCCGTACTGGATCCTCTACTATTCTTGATCCTCTTAAATGACATTGTTGATAATATTTCAGTTCATGATAAATTGTATGCAGGTGATTTTGTGGGCTGCAACACTATTAACGGTTCAGGACCAACATAGATTAAATAATGAGTTTTCAAAAGTAATAGCATGGTGGGAAGAGTTGCACATGACATTGAACTTTGACGACAGTATTCATACGAAACACTCTGACGAAAAGTCTCATCGTGTGGGAACGGCGCTGGACTTAAACTAAAAAGAAAACTTTAAGCGCGCTTCGTCTGTTGTCGTGTTTACAGTTTTCTTGTTTGTTTAAATCCAGCGCGGTTCCCACACGGTGAACCACCAACTAGCCCCTGTAATTGCTTGCTTAAAGGTCTCATTCTCTTCCCGTACAGGACTATTAACGTCACGCTTTCAGAAGTAATGCATTATAAAAACCTCGGTCTGTGGATCACAAACAATTTGTCATGGACGAAACAAATCGACACTGTCACAGATAACGCCCGCCGTAAACTATTTTTTCTTAGGTCTTTAAAATCAGCACCACCAACTGTGCGATTTCTTGCACACAGAACCATAATGCGTCCATCGATTTAATATGCCGTCGTAATATGGGGCCCGAAAACCAGCAAGACTTATTCCAACGAAAAGCAACAAGATTTATTTTAAACAAATACCGTTGTGTATCAATCCCGGAGTAATTTCAACAATGTGTCTTCGCGTCGAATAATAACAGGCATCGCATATGTAGGCTGAGTTCTTTTTTTTCAGTTGATAACAAGACATTACAATATTGACACATCTGGTATCATCACTTTCTCGATAGGTTATGAAACAAGACACCGACATGACTAAACAATAATGGCCCTAACTTCAAGAAAAATTTCTTTAAGCAGTCTTACTTCCCACGAACTATGCCTGACTGAAATAATGTCCCTATCGACGCACTCACGCAGAAGTCATTAAGATCATTTGAAGAGCACCTAAATTCTTTACTGATATTGGTTTGACTGTATATATGTGCATTTATGTATGGTATGTACCCACTCTGCTAACACAGCAGTATGTATAAATAAGACAACAATACTGTACAGCACGCGTACACAACACTTTTAGAACGTCACTTGCATACGCTTCACTTATATGCCACTCTCACTAGGACAATCCTACGAATCTTTTTAAGTTGGTTCAAAACACGGCAACAAAATTTATCAACTCATCCTACTGACGTCTTCAAAGCATATCTCCACTGAAGCATTCTTTCGACATTCAAGCACTTTCCACGGCCAGAAAACATGCTCGCTTATTATTTTTTGTGCCTTTTATCATAATAACCTTCCCTTTATTCAAGTATACATCAGACTAGCCCCCCATGTCTCATGTCGCCTTGATCATGCTCATAAACTCTGTCCAGTGTTTGCGCATAGAAAATGTATCAAAACTCACCTCTAGTTGTGGCCATAAACTAGTAGAATTCTTTACCATCCAGCATCGGGTCATTGCCGAACTTCCCGCATTTTCAGTATTCATTAGTATGTTTTCTTTGCACCCATGACACCTCGTAATATTTTGCGTATATTTATTTTGTTCTTTTTTCCTCGTTGCTTAGTGCACAATTTTATATCGTTTGATCATGTATTCTTTGTAATTATTTGAAATTTTTTGCCCTGTTTAGTGGTGCAGTTTTTGTAACTTTTTGTTTTGTAAAAGATATGCTGTGCTCCTTTGTTCTGTTTTGCTGTTTCCCTTGATCGTGCTTTTTTATCCTCTATCCCCCCCCCCTATTTAATGCCTTGCTGGGCCCTTAGAGTGCCCTGAAATAAATAAATAAACAAGACACCGAGCATCTACTTTTGCGAACCGAATAAAAAGACGCACTAGAAGCTCGAAATGCCTGCAGTGTCCTGAATATCTTGCGAGTACTTCTGAGTACGTTCTTGCGATTTATCTTCACTATACTTCAGGACTTTCTCTCTATGCATATGTAAAGTGCAATAATATAGGTTTCAAGCAGTATTATCACCTTCTAATTGCTTTAGAGGGCCTGATATTTCGTGCTTAAAAGCACTTAGTAGCTCGAAATTGTTGTTCTTACACTGGCATAACATTTAATGTTTGGAAATGAGTTCAATACTGGCGCCTATAACGGCACGCGGCTGACGCAGAGCGTTGACTACCACCACAGCCGATGTTCCTGTACGTTACACACTTCGCCCCGCACTACGGCACCGTTAGAGACCCTCTGCAGGCACCGCCTCGGTACTTGCAAGGTTACGACTTTATTGGCCACCGAAACCGCACCATTTATGCAGGTAAGTAAGCTTTAAACGGCAAATTTATTTTGGCGTCATTCACCATCCACATCAGCCTTAGCCGCCAAATGCAAGACAAAGCCCTTTGCCATGTATCTCTATTTAATCGCACCCTGTGCCAGATACGACCACCTTATCCCCGTAAAGTACACATCCTGCTCAATCCACCTGACTTTTTGTCGGCTCCCGCCAAGTTTGTCCCCTCTTCGAATTGCTCTTAACGATCATGGTTTATCTTGTCCTCGCATTACGTACCCTGCTCTTCTCAGATGTCACCCGCACTATATGCAGCGGATAGAACAACTGGTCGCAGGTTCTCAGGGCTCCGATGCATACCAGCCAGTGATAAAGAAGGGTTCATTCGCGCTAATAAGTATATCTTATAAGAAGGGACCGACTCCAGCAGCAAGAATTGTGTTCATGCCCTTGCGATCGCAATTTTTCTCCTCTCTTTTGTCTTCCAACGCAACGATGTCGAACAGTCGACGCTCCCTCGAAGTTACTAAAAATCCGGAAGGCTGTACATTGTAGAACGCTTATTGATGGGAAACCTTTCGCGCTGATATATTTAAAACACGCACGACAGAAAGCAAGCAATAGCAAGATCTACGCTGCTGGAACAGATTTAGCACGCAGGTCCTGAAATGTCTAGAAACTTTCCCAGAGCTGAGAACAAACCACGGTGCCTGGCAGCCGAGGCTGTGCCTCTCCGTGCATGGCCGTATTCATTACAAAAACGTCTGTATTCCAACTGAGTGTAGTATACTGTGGCGATTTTTATTGAAAGAATATTTCAATTAACAGAGGAAAGCAGTTGGAAAAGCTACGGAAGTAAAGTGAATAATACTTCAGTGTCTCCTGCATGGCAAGTTTAATCAGATTACACCGCTTCTATGAGGCGGCTTAGTCCTCATCACGGAAGTACAGCCTTTGTAAAAAATAACCAGTCAACAGAGTTTCTTTCTTAGCGCTTTAGAGATGCTGTTATAGCACCTCTTGAGGCTTAAATACGGCAAGGTATGGAGATCCTTCTCCTCACCTTTGGAGACCTTCTGGTATTTAGGAGCCTAGTGACAAAACTATACGGCTCACAGGAAAACAACGCTGCCTGGTGACTTTTAGCAAAGACGATAACCCGCTAAAGATGTCGATGCGACTTCGAAAATACCACCACAAGTTTTTAACTGTAATGCAAGCTGACAGCTAGTCTTCCAATAAACCAAGAGCGATTTAATTTGAGTGTGTCACCTGTGAAAAGCGATCAAACGTTCACGCGTGAAGTGTCAAGATAATCTCTATGTTTGACGCCCGATTAAGTGCGAAGAGCGCACTCAATTGGTTACTTTTCCACATTCATTACAGGTATGGTGTCCGCACTTGACGAATCTGTGGGCAAAATTTTCGCCGCCTTGCAAGACAGAGGGATCCTGGACGACACATTTTTCATTTTCTGCTCTGATAACGGCGCTGCCGCTACATTTTACGACGCAAACGCTGCATCGCCCTGGCCACTGAGGGGCGAAAAGTTCACACTCTGGGAAGGCGGAGTACGCGCTCCTGGATTCCTATGGACCGCAAAGAAACTCTGGACCGGTGCCGGATCCGACTACGACCACTTCTTCCACGCTACTGACTGGCTGCCTACGCTTTACGAGTTGGCTGGTAAGAAAATACCACTCACTGCTCTTTATCTCTTTCTGCTGTTAATGTTGGGTGTTAGATCAGCGGTGGTTTTGGTGCCCCGTTTTAATGTAAACTAAAATGAATGGCATTATGAAGGCCGATCTCGAGTAATATAACTCTTCTCTGCAGATATTTTGAGCAAAACGAAAAACACCTATTGTAGATATTTTAATATCCAGGCAATAGGGGGAAAGTGATTTTATGGCTTTGTGTGACCATTATCCTCACTACTTTATATCACTATCCCCCTGGGCGAATATGGGCGCTGTGCGTTGCCTGCAGACAATTTATAACACTTCCGCAGTGGCCCTTGCACGGTTTAATTTTCCAGTGCCTGCACGACTGTTGATAATCCGACTGAATCAAAGATCAGTGCTATATACAAGCAAGTATATATTCTGCTCATTGCTGCACAACCAGGCCGATGATGAGAATATTCTATGCTGTTGCGTCCTCTTTGTAAGGGATGTTTCTACGCTGTTCACAGCGCCGAAATTACACGGTGCCCTGAGCGCCAGGGGAACATTGGATGATGACAACGTAGAGCATGCGCTTTCATGACTCTGCCTGGCCAATTATATCTGAGGTACAATCGCGCTTCACTATTTCAAAGCCACCCGAGATGTACAGTCGCCAGCAAAAGTTTCCGGGATGCGATTTCATGAAAAAACATTTATTGTATCTCAACCTCGCTACCCAGTAGCCTGATATTGCTGCCAGAGGAAGGTGCATGCAGGCGCGTAGAATCTTCCCACATTTTATGTAATTGGCTTCCGGGACTGTGCAGGAATAATTTTTTTTCAGCAAACCGATGTCCCATAAGCTTTTTCTGGCGATTGCACATATCCTTACCCATACCGCTTCAAGCTAACAGCAGCGAGGGACGTTCTTAGCCAAGCCTGGGCCTGCCGTAGCTCACAATATCGTCATGTTTTATTCAGTCTCACTATCATCGGTAGCTTTTGGTTGTGACATAATATAACTGCAGTGCAACTTTGTTGGCAGTAGACGTTCTATATAATACGCAATTGTAGAGAGGATGACACTGTGGAGTCAGTGCCCTCAAGAAAGGAAAAGCTTCTGCACACCTTCTGCGACGTTTCAGGAGGTGTTTAAAGGCAGTTTCTTTCTAGGCGGCAGTGGATAAGGATCCTATGATCAAGTGGAGCGTTGAACGTGCTCAGAGTGGCTCATTGAGCACGAATCTCATTCCGGGCGCAGTGTTGTGGCTACATGACACTGTTCCAGCTACAAGCACCTTGCCTGCTACTTTCCTGCCAGACGCGCGTACGCGCGTCGTCTGCATTGAATGTTTATTATCCACCAAGCGCTCAGAAGTGAGGACATAACGGTGCCGGCCAGTCTGCGTCGACCTAACCTCGACGATCGACAAGCAAGCAGGTTGCTGTCTCCACAGTCGCTGAGCTGTGCTCTTTAAGCTCTGCTTAATGCTTGATAGCACAATATCTCTAACAGACAGTTTCCTTACCTAATGTGCCTTGATTCTGCTGTGCTGGCGTACCAACAAGCGTGGGCAAAAAAAAATGTGTTTTTCGCTTGCTGTAATTGCAGAAAGGCCAGAAGATTGAAAACAAGAATAATAATAGCCTTCCTGATCCTCGTACTAGCAAGCAGCGCTGTCGAAGAAGTAGCAGGCATTAAATGATTTATCATAGGGCTGAATTAAGTTAGGAGGACTAAGAAAGCAGCAAATACAGTGTTAAAGGGCGGGCGCGTATATTATTGTGTCTTAGCGGACAGACCATGACTGCTGTGGCATTCCAGATCTATGACGATAGAACTCTCAACCCAAGGAATTCTATAGCGTCAACGAGAGACTGAAAGTTATCGCAAGTAAGCTTACTAAGAGGGTCAAGTAGTCAAAATATACGGAAAGATAGAATCCACAATGAGTAAAGTGAAAATGCAGTACACTGCAGTGATGAGCAACTTCAATGCCTAGGTAGGCAAGGTGCAGTCAGGTGGAAAGGCAGGTGGGTAGTTAAGGAATGGGATGTAGGATTAGAAGTGCCGAGTTATTAGTACAACGCACCGAACGATCATAATTTGCGGATCATGAATATCTTCTTGTGGAAACAGGAAAACCGGAAGTGTGCGTGCAAGGGCCCGCATGTACAGATTAAAAATGAGACTTCGTACTCTGTGCGCCTTCTGACAGATGCTAGGTATGGAGGTGGTCGTCAAAGTGAGATGCAGTGACCCATAATCTTGTGGCCTGCAATTAGTCTTAACATGAACCGTGAACGAAAGAGACCAGAACATAAGAAATTAACCAGGAGAAAAACCATGCAGTGGAGGTCATTTTATAGGTACTCACTAATCATGAATGGCTGCTTACCAGTATTCCTCAAGAAGAAAGCCTGTAGCAGCGGTAGCTTGCAGGCTGTTAGGGTTGCGTATAAATTGAGTACAGTAAAGCGACTTATGGAAAGGAAAATTATATGCCTAATTTTAGCCGATTTGTTTGTCCGTGACGAACAGAAAGAAGCTTGGGTAGGGCATGTAACGGGAATGCAAGAAACTCAATGGTATAAATTCCTTGATATGACAAGGGAAAGCGGGGGGCGACGTTTGGCGTGTTACGGGTGCCGCAGCCGGCACAGGCCAGGAATAACTCCGTAGATACAGGACAGGAGAGGGCTTTGTCCTGCAGTGGGTTTAGTTGGCCTGATGATGATGATGAATGGCCCGGGAAATCTAAAAAAACTTTGACCCTGCTGATTCATTTTATTTATAGCAGATTTTCTGCTCCGGTGACTATCCAAATCTGTGATCAATGGCTTCCTGCACTTACCCCGATCTATGATTCACGTAGGTGGGGACCTGTCACAGCTGGCTGACATCGACGGCGTCAGCCACTTTCAGTCTCTGCACAATCCCACGAATGCTGCACCCCGAAACGAGGTTCTCCTGAACATAAACCCGGTTGATCGCAATGCGGGTATAATCCAGGGCCGATATAAGCTTATCTATGGCCGCTTTCCGGTTGGTGTGTCGCACTGGATCAACATACCCGGTGCAAGAGAGCCTGCAGCAAAGGAGACTGAACTCGCACGTCAAAGCTGCCAGAATTCTCAGGCCTATAAGGTTTGTAGCGACGCATAAATACAATTCACTTGTAGCAAAGGAGATCCATAGCGTCTGAAAGCTGCACGCAGTGATCCTATTTTTTTTCGAAAGCACGGTGCTTGGCGGGGCTGGCTTGCGGAGACATTACACGAAACTGTAGCTGAGAAATGCTTTAGAGACAATGGCGCTAGGGGGCGCAGATGTAGAACTGAACATGTTAAGTAGCCATGAATCAAGACAATATTCTGTAATACTTGCTTCTTTATTTGCATTGATTTGGTATGAGCTCAGCTCAGGTACTACGGAAGCTGTAGATTTTGACGAAAAAAGTATACGCTATGGCTGCCGCATGATTGCAAGGTGAAAGATGATCTGTTGCAGCTTTTAGAAAGCCCGATGGGCGGGTGCTACTAGTAATGCTATGGTAAAAGCCAGTTTATTTTACGTTGCACTGCTGCACGGGGGCCGCTGGTTGAGGCAGAAAACTTTGCTCTATGGGCGCGAAATTAGGCAAGTGGAAGACTATGGCCAGTGCGATAAGAAATACTAGCTCGAATTCGAAAAAAATTTTAAAAAACAATTTTTACTAAGGGTGTATCTTTGATGGATGTTTGTGGAAATTTTTTACTATACCCAAGACAACTTGTGCTGCAAGTTGAGGTTGCTGCTGTCATAACTGAAAACTCAAAATGTGATGTCCTTTCTCCTTTTTACTGAGCAAAGGTCCTCGTCTCCCGCGGTGTGAGCCCCAAATGTGGCTTAGGAGACGACGTGTACACGGTGCCTGTAAACTGTGGTGAGAACTCGACCAAAAATTCCTGCGACTCCGACCCCGGGCCCTGCCTCTATGACATCATTGCGGACCCGTGCGAGTACCACGACATAGCGAGCGAAAATCCGGATGTGAGTCTTCTAGTCTGGTCATTTACACCCAGAATATACCGAAATCATACCTCGCTTTATGACTTTCGTCTCCTTCACATGTACAAATCATTGTCCGAACGTCGAGTTCTGTTCTTAGAAGAAACTATTGGTTTGCTTAAAAAATACACGCGGCCATCAAACTCGTCGTCATGAAATGTGGTGCTTTGCATGTCCTCGCACTAATTGCGGATTTCAAACACATAAATGTGCATTGCCAACCCTGCTTAACCGCATTAGCCTACCCATTGTTTCTTTTCGTTTCCCCTCGTGGCAACAGATAAAATCTAGTTTTAGAACAGGGTTTTAACGGTAGGAACTGTTTTATTTTGTGTTCATTATATACAAATGTCTACTTGCTACCCTTCCGTTTGCATTGTTTTGATTGATTTTTTGTATTAGGCTATGTTTTTGTGTTGGAAAATGTTATATTTCAATGATTATACTCGTTTCAGTTACCGATAAGCTGTGTATACACATCGTTCAAAATTTTGTCCAAATTGTGCACTGTAAAAGTGCTCTGTATGAAGCTAAACAACTCTTAGTTATCTGTATGTCGGCTATTTTCCCTCGTTTTCAGCCGTGTGATGTACATCGTTGAAATAAGCTTCACTTTACTTGACTTAATCTCACAACACCAGTTTGATTGCACCAGTTGGGTGCAGTGCGAAATATTGCATTTCAGAATTTGGGAGAAAGGGCTGCGTTTTCGAACTGCGCGAAAAAGAACATATGGCAAAGAAGATAACGCGTCGGACTGCGTTGATATGCTTAGGGCAAAAAAGCAAGGCCTCAATCTTAGTCATCATCAGCCTGACTAAACCCACTGCAGGGCAAAGGCCTCTCCCATGTCTTTCTAATTAACCCTGTCCTATTCCAGCAGTGCCCACCCTCAATCTGCGGACTTCTTAATCTCATCCGCCCAACTAACTTTCTGCCGCCCCTGCTACGCTTGCCTTCTCTTGGAATCCACTTTGTTACCCTTAAGTACCAGCGGGTGCCTTGCCTTCGCATCACATGCACTGCCCAAGCTCATTTCTTCCTCTTGATTTCGACTAGGATGCCATTAACCCGCGTTTGTTTCCTCACCCACTCTGTCCGCTTCCGGTCTCTTAACGTTACACCTATCGCTGCGTTGTCTTTAATTTACGCTTAACCCTTTTCGTTAGCCTCCACGTTTCTGCCTCTAAGTGAGTACCGGTAAGGTACAGCCATTGTACACTTTTCTCTTGAGGAATAATGGTAAACTGCCATTCATGATCTGAGAGAACCTGCCATATGCGCTCCACCCCATTCTTATCCTCCTAGTTATTTCCATCTCATGATCCGGATCAGCTGTCACTACCAGCCTTAAGTAGACGTATTCCTTTGCCACTTCCAGTACCTCGCTTCCAATTGTGAACGGCTGTTCCCTTGCTAGGCTGTTTAGCATTACTTTTGTTTTCTGCATGTTAATTTTTAGACCAACCGCTTTGCTCTGCCTGTCTAAATCATTGATCATGCTTTGCAATTCATCTCGGGAGTGACTCAGCAAGGCAATGTCATCAGCGAATCGCAGAATATTTAGGTATTCTCGTTTAACTCTTATCCCCAACTGTTCCCATTTCAGGCCTAGGAATACCTCCTGTAAACAGGCGGTGAATAGCATTGGCGAGATCGTATCTCCTTGCCTGACGCCCTTCCTTATTGGAATTTTATCCCTGAATTTATGGAGGACTACGGCAGCTGTGCAGTTTTGATAGATATCTTGCAGTATTTGCACATAATGCTCTTCTACACCCTGATTCTGCAGTGCTTGTATGACAGCTGATGTTTCCACTGAGTCGAAAGCTTTCTCGTAATCAATGAAGGCTATATACAGGGTGTCCAGGCTAACTTTAGCCAAAGGTTAAAAGATAAAATATTTGAGGTAGGCCAGCGAAACCACTTAAATACACCTACCAATCGGCTTGCGCATATTAGGCAAAATTTTTGTTTTGCAATTAATTAATTAGCATTTAAGGTAATTTTTCTAAATGCGTAAATATTGACCTTAGGCAGACTGTGAATAGCCAAGATGGAGAGCACCTTAAAAAAAAACCATTCCATGTATTTGCGATAAAGAAAGCCTAAGGTGTATCTTCTTTATGAGCTCCAATGAAAGCCTGCGAAATATAAAGAAAAGACGTGACTAGCGCACTCGCGCGCCACGATTGTGCTGCTCTCAATCCTGGCTTGAGTGCACGAAATAAGCTGCTGGCAAGGCGCCACGACCCATTCACCGTCGCGCTTGCAGACTGACTCTCAGCGGCCGTCGCAACCACCGTCGACATATCGGCCTGCCGGAGCAATGGGGTCGTCGCGCCTTGCCAGCAGCTGATTTCGTGCACTCAAGCCAGGATTGAGAGTAGCACAATCGTAGCGCTCGAATGCGCTAGTCACGTGGTTTTTGTATTTCGCAGGCTTTCTTTGGAGCTCGGAAAAAAGATACACGTGAGGCTTTCTTTATCGCAAATAAATAGAATGGTGTTTTATGGAGGGGCTCTCCAACTTCGTTATTCACATCTGCTGTCTAAAATCAATTGTTACGCAAATAGAAAAATTATTTTAATTGCTGATTAATTAGCTGCAAAACAAACAAATGGCTACGATGCGCAACCGGGTTGGTGGCGTATGTAAGTGGTATCTCTGGCCTACTTCAAATATTTTATCTTTTAACCCTTGCCTAAAGTTCACCTAGAAACCCCGTATAGGGGTTGCTTGTTTTGTGCGCATTCTCTATCATCTGAATGATAGCGTGAATATGATCTTTTGTCGAATATCCTTTATGAAAGCCTGCCTGATAAGTCTTCGTCAAGCCCAGTTAAATCGATGTAAAAGTGGTTAAGGTGTGCAGCCTTCTGTGAGAGGTTTGCCTTGTGAAGCTTGTAATGCGCAAAGTGTCTGCGTAGTGGTTAAGCGCGTTCAAAAGCGTCGCCTTTGTCGCAAGTGTGATTCAGAAAGTGATGTTCACAGATCCCAGAAGCACACATTGGTGCGCGATAAACGGCGTTCGAAGTTGCTCTTTTCACTTTCATTTTACAAATTAAAATGAATACCCTTTCTGTCCACATAAGTCGAAGCGATGCCAAGTTTTGCATTCCGAATGAAACGTGTTGGCAATTATCGGAACAAGCGATACCTTCGTCCAACTTTCTTCATTACGAAACGGAGCATGTGTAGGCTATGTTAATATACACGGACCAACGCCGTGTTCTAGAAGAATTGTGGGCGATGTTGCCGTCGGCCGGGGGTGTTGTCTGCTCGCTCATCTGCTATGGTGCGCGGTTCGCTGTCTTTCGCTTATTGTGCCGTTTCAGAAGTGCTTTTAATGTAGAGCTGTCTAGACTGGTTAGTTTCAATGGCTGTCATAATGAGCAAATATAGTGCACCCGGCAACATGTCGGAGACGACCAGAACCTTTGTGCTGTTCGGAGAAACTCCCAGCTGATACGGCGTCTGTTGGGCGTTAACACAATTACAGTGCCGTTTTGAAGACATATCAGCTGCTAAATGAGGTTGAAAACATTTCATAATCTTATTAAATGTATTTCTCAGCGGTTATCCGCCAGGCTGCTTTCACCGCAGCTCTCTGAAACGACAAAATTATTTTATTACTTTCTTTACAACGAATGTTTTGCCTATGTTGTTCTGCCATTTTTTTTAAATGGGTGCTTTGAGGTAGAAAAGCACATTTTTCGGAGTAGCATTTTAAGCAGTGTAGCTCATAATAATTCAGGTAGCACAGGCTAACTAGCAGGTTGGTTAAGGAATATCTAGTAAGTAAAATTTTAACTCCTAGATTTTGGAAACCTTTAAGCTAAGCAACCTCTCCTGTGCCCGTAACTCGTCGCAAGAGCGAAAACTTTAGCATTTAAACCGCAAATGTCTTCTCGGTAATATTAGTTAAGAGGCAAGCTTTTTAAAAAGAAGAAAAATTGCTCTCTTTTATAATTTATATAGAACTATCGTAGGTTGAATGTTGATAATACGTCTCCATTTTATTGAAACTACTTTCAGACTAGAGAAGTGCTTAAAATGCTGCCAATCATTCCTTCATGACCGAAGGTGTCCAAAAAAGACGCAAGTATTGTTGAACTGCATATCGCTAGTCAGATGAGGAAATCGAAACATTTTTAAATATGTATGCCTTACTAGCAATTTCTTCCGTCCCTTTAAAAAAAATTCATGACATCATAAAAATGATAACAGTTGCCGTATGCATTATGCCTTCAGCATGGCTTTTCAGTTCTCGCAGAAAAAATTAAGCTAGAATAATAAACATCGTTCAGGGAGCAGGAAAAAACTTAACGTCTCAGCAGCGAGCAGCAACACGCTGACGGAGGCATCCTGTTTCTCCCGCCATTCCACCTCCGGAGTTAGCTGCTGAGGGTTAAAAATATACAGCGAATATAGCCTTTTAATTTCACCCCCATTTGCAGGTGGTAAAACGCCTGCAGGATCGTCTTGAAGCTTTACAGAAGGGGGCCGTCAAGCCAAGCAACCTCAAGCAAGACCCAGAGTCCTTCCCGTCACGTCATGGAGGCGCGTGGGTCCCCTGGAAGGACGATGTTCCAGTATGAGCACAGCGCAATAAACATGAGCTCTGCTATCGAAGTGGACCACTAAAGGTGGTCCAGTGAAGTCAAGTTTATTTTCTATTTGTAGAAGGAGGAACCAGGTCAAAAACGTTGAGAAACAGCTTGACGAGACCCGGCCCGCTTATAAGAATTGGCAGAGCCAAGGATAGGAGGTAAATCAGTTCAGAACGTCTATAACAATTCTATGCTTATAAAATTTTCTTGTTACTTTTGTTCGCAGGAAAATGAGATTCACAGTACAACACAAAGAAAGCAAAATAGGAACGTTCTGAAATTCGCAATCATGAAATGAAGAATACATCAAGGAAAAAGCTTTCCAAGCACAGAGCAGTAATCAATTCATGACAATTTATCACAGAAAGAGCGCTGACACAGAATGAGGCAAGAACACCACACAGCTTTGTTCTGTGTCATCGCTGTTTCTAACATGAACTTAAACCTACAAGCCCAACTCACTTCCCTTCTACAAACAGCGTTGGGCCGTGAATGTGGATTCGGATGCCACCACTGCTTCTTCATGCAGCATGATGCTTCTGTATTCAGCGCCACTAGGTAAACCTGCATGGGATCAGGCCGTTGAAGTCAGTGTGCAAGAAGCTGGGAAGGATATGCTGCCCACAATGCACCCTTTTAAGCCAGGCATACTGTATTGCAACTGGTTTCATTGCAAAATGGACTATTTTTTGCTTTACACTCAAGAAAGTTCCTGCAGATTCTCGCAAATTTTCGCTGCTTCTTAGCGTTTCGCCAGGGAACCTCTGTGAAACATGTGTGATGTATTCACTCCTACGGATTTTGTCAGAACACATCATGGTGCGCCTGAGTTGCAAAGTTGAACTGGACACTTTGAAATCAATGAATTGCATTCTTAAGAATTACATTTACTCGGCGAATGATGTGTGCCCACGGTCACTGTGTAAAGAAACAAAGGACATCGGACAGGAGTGAAAGAGAAAAAGATATAGTATGTTTTTTTCGAGTTCTCGACGTTTCGACCTCCCTCCTGCTGCTTCATGTAGCGGATATTGAGAATTCCAACTCCCGATCAGAATAAACAACGGAAGACACTTAAGACTACTAACATCCTTTAAACACGAAAGGGACTTTTTCTTAATTTTAATGTTCTTATTTTTATTTTATACTTTTCTTCCATAATTACACACCCTACGCAATAGCATGCAGTCGTAATGCAGTGCATATAGAAAGGGCCGCCTTTTTTCACCAAGATGCTATGCGGTTTTGTGGGCCTTGCTTTGCGTGCTCGCCACGGAATCTAAACTTCCTGGGCTCGCTCCACCGCAGCTCAAGAAAAGGAATTTCATTTTTATTTGCCTGATCACGCGGGGTTTGGCACGGCACTTTTTCTGGACATCGGATTTCCTTGCCGATGAATCGTATAATGCTTTAGCATTAAAACCAATTACCGATTGAGTGTGATGTCGACGCTGGTGTCTCACTCTATGAAGGCCTAAAGTTCTCAAAGTCTAAGGTTAGTTAATATCGGAAGAATAGACTTCTTGAATACATAGTGAGCCCGAAAATATGCAGTGCTATGACAAACACCATCTGAGAATAATGGCCTACGACGGCCTCTGTCCTGTATACTCTGAGGACAATTTTTACTCTATTAAATGCGTTTGTACAACTCCAGCGCTGCACTGAAATGGCGGCTTCCTTGAAGGTCGTACTTTTTTGTTTAACGGAGCTTTCTTCATTATTTAACATGAATCTTTGAATGGTTGTTGTCGAGCTCTTAGTCTTGCTATTAATTAATATTGGCGAGAGAGATTCAAATGCCGAAATTCTCCTTATGCTTTAGGACGCTCCATAGATTGAAAAATGGAAATATGGCATTTTTGGAAAGGAAATAGCACAGTATCTGTCTCACATATCGGTGGCCACCCGAACTGAGCTTACGTATGGAAAGGGATAAAGGAGGGAGCGAAAAAGAAAGAAAAAAAGAAAGGAACAGAAAGAAATTGAGGAAGAAAGAAAGAAAGAAGGAAATAAAGAAAGAAGGAAATAAAGAAAGAAAGAAAGAAGGAAAGAAAGAAAGAAGGAAAGAAAGAAAGAAAGAAAGAAAGAAAGAGAGGAGCCGCATTGCAGTGCTCCGGAATAACATCGATCACGTGGGGGGCATTTAACGTAAAATAGCATTGCACACACACGGGCGGCCTTTGCGTTTCGCCTCCACCAAAACGCGGCTGCCGCGGCCGGATTCAAACCGGGGAACTCGGGCTCAGTAGTAGAGCGCCCTAACCAATGTGCCACAGCGGCGGGTCGTACTGGCGATGAAAATGCTTGTCCTTATTATCGACATGTGTGCTCCAATCATGCGAAGGAAATCGCTTGAGGCTTGAAAACCTGGCCCGCCGTTACTGTGGAGAGCCG
This sequence comes from Amblyomma americanum, assembly GCF_052857255.1. Lineage (NCBI taxonomy): Eukaryota > Metazoa > Arthropoda > Arachnida > Ixodida > Ixodidae > Amblyomma > Amblyomma americanum. The sequence continues at coordinate 76,670,905 of NC_135499.1, forward strand.
CTGAGACTGTGAGCACTGCTATACTAATCTCCTGCAGTGTTTGCACACTAACTTCGAAAAGCGGTAAAATGAGCGCTGCCTTTGTTCGCCAGCTGCTTTTCTCTCCCCCTACCTTCTCTGTCAAACGAATGCCCTGCTTTTTCTGCCAACTTTGTCTCTTCGTTTATTCCGCACCTGCTCCGCCAGCGCCAGTTTCCCCGCGTAGAGGTCAAATAATGAAGAAAATGCGCGCAGTAGTGATGACATATTCCGGTAGGTAGCGCTTCCACTCCGTCACGACGGCCCGACGTTTGAACGTGAATAAAGGCGTGTCTAGGGAACGTACAGGTTTCTTAGTAACATATCTTCGTCGTGTCCACCTGACGGTTCTCGCAGGAGGCAGAGCAAGTTCCAGTAGGGAACAAGATGATTCTGTCCAGTTTTCGCGAGTGTTTGGAAACGTCTATGGCGGCGCATTACGTCGCTGTGCATCGAAACGAGGGAGGAGGGAGGAAGAGGAAGACGACGCTGCTCGATCTGTTGTCACCTCAGCTCAGTAATTTCGCCTTGTTTTCTAGTTATTAACTAGGTTATTTCCATCCTTGGAAGACTGCCGCGTCTTTAAGGCGGTACTGTCCCTACGGGAAGGGTATGGCAGCTCCGGCGCCGGTATCCTTAAAGGGACAGCGCCATCCGAAGGAGCCCAGTGGGGCGGAGGCGGCCATGGCATCACATGTCGGGGATCTGCCAGTCATCAGGGACGTCCAGCAGTGCAGTGCGTCATCATCGCTCAGCGGGGACGACTCAACTATCGTCGCCTCTGACGAGAAAGTGGCTGACATGGTGGAAATGGACAACGATGGCTTCAAAGCGGTGAGTCATCGGAAGCACCGGACAGTCGGCATCCCAGTGATAGTTCAGCCAAAAGAGAAAGGTGTTGACTTCAGAGAGTGGAACCCTATCAGGCTGTTCGATGATATTAAGTACTACTTGGATCTGCTTCGATTCGCAGTCGCTTCACAACGCAAGGGGCTCTTCATCTAGATATCTCAACGGAAGAGCAAGTAGACATTCTTCTGCGGTGCTCTCAGATCGGTGGCATACGAGTTCAAGCCCGGTTGCCACACTCCTACATGACTAACACATGTGTTATAAGGGGAGTACCAGTGTGGTATTCGGAAAGTGCCCTTCTTGACTACTTGAAACCGCAAGGACTTCTGCACGTGCGGCGGTTAATGCGCCGGGTGGAGCCTGGAGAACAACAATGGGCAGCGAAGCCTACAAACTCTATTGTGCTAACGCTTGCGCCCTACACCAACGCCCTGGAATAATTGACCTTGGTTTCACCAAACATGCAGTCCACGAGTTCATTGAAACTCCTCCCCGGTGCTTCAGGTGCCAACGCTTTGGACATGTAGCGAGAGTTTGCAACAAAGATCAACGTTGCAAGCGGTGTGGTGGTGGCCATGATTACATAGAGTGCAAGGCAGATTTTGCTTGCGCTAATTGTGGAGGTGACCATCCAGCGAGTTTCAGTGGCTGCACATTCCGTGTAAGCGCCTTACACCGTCGCAAGTCCTTCATTAGTGGCCCCAAACCACAACCTACTGAGAAACCGATACATGGAAGTGAAGAGTTCCCTGCGCTCGAGTCGGAAGCTCGGGACGTGGTAGCAAGCGACGTCGCTGCACGACCTGATCCGAGCAACTCGGCAACGGCCTCCGAGGGTGAGCTGGCTGTTCGATCTGCTTCTGCAAAAAGTGTCCATGTTCCTCAGCGACCAGATCACAGCAAGACTCGACAACATGGAGGACATCCCCCTGCCTTAAAAGAGATGCAGACACCAGCTGCCGTAGCCAAGAGTGGGTCCCAGTCCTCGTCTTTGTCGAAGTGGTGCGCCAGTGCGTGCAGCAAAATAAGGAGCTCAAAAGCCGGAATCTCTCCGACCTTCTACGCGTTTTGTTTGATGTCCTGCGTTCATATAGCCAAGCGATGCAGCCTGGCACTTTGAAGAACTTTATACAGCTGGTGCTTTCCTTTGAGACCTTGATCACCGCCTTCGCAGAGAACTTCAACTCCTAGATGGCTAGTTTTCTTCAACCTGTTGCAACTAAAAACCCTAGAGAAGTGCCGTTTTCATGCAATGGAACTGCACTGGGATTATAAGTCGATTAGCAGAACTAAAATTGTTCTTAAAAGAGACCTGTGTTCCAGTACTGGCCCTCTCGGAGGCTGGCTTGCCAAGCGGGAGGTGTTTGCCGGGATACGTCGCCCATAAGAATTGCAGCATAAAGTCTTTTCCCGCAAGAAGTGCCGCCCTTTACATACGAAGGGAGATTCCTCATGTGGCTTTGAACGTCACCGATCTTTGCACCGACAGTATTGAGGTAGTGGCTGTGGATTCGGCTCGCCTTCCGAACTCTGTCCATTGCATCAGTATACGTGTCCCCGCGGAAGAAGGTCGATATGGCTCTGTTCCTCCAGCAACTTTGTGACCGCTGCCCATCACCCAGAATAATCTGCGGTGACTTCAACGCCCACCACCCTGCCTGGGGTGACAGGAACACAGATCCTCGCGGACGCCAACTTGTAGAAGTCATCGACAGTTTGGACCTGTGCGTGGCCAATGACGGAAGTCCCACTTTTTTCGGCCTCCAACCTCACCCACATCTATAGACCTAAACTTACATTCACCTGACGTCCATGTGCAGTGGCCAACTAGAGCTGACCGAATGGGAAGTGATCACTACCCGATATTTGTGTTTACTGCCGACCTCCATCAGCGTGGTCCTAAAATTTGCCATGTTGTTAATTGGGACAAATACAGGGAGCACTTAGCCTGTGTTTCCGGTGATGTGACCGACAAAATGATTTATGCTAAGATGGCTGCTACCACGGCGCTCAAGCTACCTGATCATTTTCCGACTCCGGATTTAAAACTCAGGAACCTCTGCGCAGCGCGCAGAAGGGCGGAGCGACAACTGTTGCGGAAGAAGGACGACAGAGCCTTGAAGACAACTTTCAACAGGCTCAACTCTGCCATTAGACGTTATGCGAACAAGCTCTGTAGGTCCCAGTGGGCATCCTTTTGCGCTAGTTTGACTGTTTTCTCACCGATAACGAGAATTTGGCGTGTCCTTGGCAGTCTTGATGGTGGCTCTCGTCCGAGTAAACCTTTCGAGGCGCTTGCATTGCGCGCGCAGAAACCTCTCGTGTGCTTGGCAGAGGAATTTGCTGATGCATTTGTAAATTCCAGACCAGGCATTCATTTCTGCGCTCTGCCTGCTACGTCTCCGTCTGTTATGGACGCCCCGTTCACACTTCGAGAACTACAGACAGCGCTCCGCAGCCTGCGGCGTCGCTGTGCACCAGGTCCTGATGGCATTAACAATCAAATGTTACAGAACCTCCCTCTGGAACACCGGAAGATGCTCCTAACCTATCTCAATCGCGTGTGGGAGTCTGGTGACATTCACCCTTCATGGAAGGTGGCTTGTGTAGTCCCACTGCTGAAGGCCAGCAAAGAGATGACAGACGCGTCCTCGTATCGTCCTGTATCGCTGACGTCGTGTGTGGCTAAGCTCATGGAGAAGATGGCAAGTAAGCGTTTGTCTTGGTGGCTTGAAGATAGAAGGGCACTACCAACATGCATGACTGGATTCCGCACAGGTTTAAGCGCTCAAGATAGCGTCCTGGACTTGATAAGCCACATTGAACATCAGAGTGCTTTTGGACTTTCAACACTAGCTATTTTCCTAGACGTATCAAATGCTTATGATAGCGTCCTCCAGAGCTCAATACTGAATAGTCTGCAGGTTATAGGCGTACAGGGCTATCTTCTGAGATTCATTCACTCATTTCTCAGTGATCGTAAATTTCGAATGCGGTTAGGCAGTACAATGAGCTCCGAAAGGACGGTGTCGCGAGGGGTACCTCAGGGTAGTGTCCCGTCCCCAACGCTCTTTAATGTTGTCATGGCTGGTCTTCCCGCAAAAGTGCAAAAACATTGTAGGCATGTCCATATGTCGATATATGCAGACGACATTTGTCTTTGGTTAAGCGGATATCAACACTAACGCTTAGCTCTATTAGCGCGACAGGCCGTGCTTTCAGTTCAAAGTTGCCTTCAAGGTGTTGGGTTGACTCTCTCGGTGGAAAAATCTAGCTTCGTCCTGTTTCCAGGTAGGGGACGACGGTATGCGCGGCTGAGCATAGCCTTGATCAGTCTTGCCTTTGTCAGGTTAACCACATACGTTTTTTGGGCGTCACTATTGACTCACGTCTACAGTGGCGACGAGCTGTGGACTCGATTGTGGCTTCACTATCTTCGCTTCTCAATGTGCTTCGTAGAGTTGCTAATAAGCAATGGGAAAACCATCCTGCTTCAATGATCAGGCTTCACGATGCCCTGGTGACAAATCGCATAATGTACCAGCTCCCTTTAATTTCCCCCTCGGTATCGCAGCTGGAACGTCTTGAGGTTTTGCACAGAATGGGACTAAGGAGGGCTCTCGGCGTTCCGCAGGCTGCTCCAAACAATGCAGTACTGTATGAGTCTCAATCGAAACCTCTTCGGCTAGCCGCTTCACAAAGACTTTTGCTGCAAATTTTCCGCCTCAGAGAGACTGTTGCCGGGAGAGCGCTTCTACAGCGCCTTCGAAAGAGATCTGAGTCCCGGGCGTACTTGGCTTTAAATACTCTTCGTTCTCTGGGTCTCGACCTTCGGGATCGACCTAAGACGTTGAAGCCACCTTGGTCCTTTCCGAGCCTCGATTGTTCCTTGACAATTCCCCACGTTCGCGCTAAGCGGAATTCTCCTTTAGCGGCAATGCGTTCGCTCGTACTGGAACATCTTGAGACCGAATATGCCAGTCATCTTCAAATTTTTACAGACGGCTCTCTGGACAAGGTCAGAGGATCTAGTGCAGCTGCATTTCATATTCCGTTTTTGAAGTATGACTGGTCTGTTCGTTTTACTAAAGCCGTGTCCTCCACAATGGCCGAAAGCGTTGCCATTGAGGGAGCTCTAAAGAAGCTACGGTGTTGTACGCCTCAACCTACTGTCATAATTACGGATTCAAAATCTGCCCTTCAAAGGTTAGAGTACGGGTTCCCCACTGATGCCTTGAGTCTTAGATCGCTACGTTTGGTGCAGAATCTACATAGAAAAGGCTTCTCTATACGTTTTCAATGGGTGCCCTCGCACATAGGTGTCTTAGGCAACGAGATAGCAGACAACCTCGCCCATACAGCTCTCTCCGGGATTCCAGTACATGGAGTCCCTCATGAAGTCAAGCAAATGTTCAGAGATGTGGTGTTGTGCCACTTCAGTTCTTTGTGGAGCTCTCCTCATCAGCCATGTGTGACCAAGGGTCTCAAAAGGTACCAAGCCACTTTGCTGCACCGCGTTCGCACGGATTCTGCTCGTACGCCGGCGTGGCTGTATAAGACTGGCCTAGCGTTGTCACCATTGTGTTCAACGTGTGGTGTGTGTGGTGACATAGAACATTACCTCTTGTGCTGTACTTTTACAACGCGGAACAGGCTGTGTTATTCGGATCCCTCAAGAAGGCAGGAGTTCCTCACAGTTCTCTTCAGGACATTGTTTTCCCGCGCGGGAGCCAGTCGAGTAGAAGGGATGCTTCTCGCCTTCTTCTACTTTACCTGCAGGACACGGATTTGGCCTCCACATGGTGACCTCAGGAGTGTCTATTTGGGTTTTTGCGGACAGTGTTTCTGTGATTCTATTTAAGTGTCGCTACGGTGGAGCAACTGCCGGCAGCAACTGCAAGGCTAATCCCACCATTAGTTTACAACCACTCAACTCAACTAGAAACGAGTGCTTGGGCACAAATGGGGCCCGCCGCGGTGGCTCAGTGGTTAGGGCGCTCGAGTACTGATCCGGAGTTCCCGGGTTCGAACCAAACCGCGGCGGCTGCGTTTTTATGGAGGAAAAACGCTAAGGCGCCCGTGTGCTGTGCGATGTCAGTGAACGTTAAAGATCCCCAGGTGGTCGAAATTATTCCGGAGCCCTCCACTACGGCACCTCTCTCTTCCTTTCATCTTTCACTTCCTCCTTTATGCCTTCCCTTACGGCGCGGTTCAGGTGTCAAACGATATATGAGACAGATACTGCGCCATTTACTTTCCCTCCAAAACCAATTATTATTATTATTATCACAAATGGATATCGCATGGCGAGGGGATGCTGGGAGCACACAATGCCATTTTACGTTAAATGCCCCCCACGTGATCGATGTTTTTCCGGAGCCCTGCAATGCGGCACCCTTTCTTTATTTCTTTATTTCCTTCTTTCTTTCTTCCTCAGTTTCTTTCTGTTCCTTTCTTTCTTTTCCACTCCCTCCTTTATCCCTTTCCTTACGTTAGCTCAGTTCAGGTGGCCACCGATATGTGAGACACTGTGCTATTTCCTTTCCACAAATCATATTCCATTTTTCAATCTACGGAGCGTCCTAAAGCATAACAATTCCGGCATTTTAATGACTCTCGCCAATATTAATTAATAGCAAGACTAAGAGCTTGACAACAACCATTCAAGAATTCATGTTAAAGAATGAAGAAAGCTCCGTTAAACAAAAAACTACGGCCTTCAAGGCCCCTTCCTTTATTACGCACCTGCTCCGCCAGCGCCAGTTTCGCCGCGTAGAGGTCAAATAATGAAGCAAATGTGCGCAGTAGTGATGACATATTACGGTAGACGGCGGCACAAGTTAATCTTGTGGCGAAATCAATGAGCAGTACATCCGATGCACACCGACATGCTGCCGATGTTACCCGCCGTATCCTTTACTCGAAGGGCTGCGCGGGCTCCGGCCCACCATAAAGCACTGGTTTGGTCTCTGTCACCGAAAATTGCAGTTTTGTGTCGGCCCAAGGCACGGTTCGGGTTTGTAGCCGCGGGCCGGAGATAGTGTGTGTTGTGTTGGATTTTATGGCACTTAGGTAGCTAAGGTCAACATGCGCGAAGCTCAAGGTATAGAATAAGTTTCTTGTAGAATGTTTACAAATGTGAAATGTTATCGATAGTGTAGATGGCCTAAAAGATTGCACTGTCTAGTTATAACACAGGAAAAGAAATTTGAAAATGGCTAATTGTAAAATCCGTAAAGAAGGGCTCAGCGGTTTGCTTGGCTGGGCGAGGATTCTGAGGCTCCGAACCAATCAAATTAAAACCTCATCCTTCTTCTCAGGAATCAGAAAGTATCTGAATTTGTATCATGCTATAAAAGCGGGCCAGTGGTTCAAAATTTCCAGTTTTTCAAGTACTCTTGCTTCTTTTAAAAAGCTAAAAATAGGAGCTACGTAACAATTGCATTATCACCTAAGAGCAGTGTTGGATGAAAAGGAATGCATTCATTATAACATTTTAAAGTACTTTTATCTTAGTTTTTGCAGTTTAACACAAGAGAATAAAATGTGGCTAACCGTAAGTTCATCTCCGCATTCTTCGCAAACAGGTTTGTCATCTTTTGTTAGCAGGAAGTTGTGCATAAGGTCCGTGTGGTCTATTCGGAGACGGCATAAGATCACTTCCTTGAAACGATTGTGGTACACACACGACTTAAATTTACCTATAACCACTTTTACCATGTGTAGTTTATTATTTACTGCACTGTTCCAAGCCGACTACCATTTTTTGCTTAGTTTCCTTTATACTAACTTCATGCAATCATTAAAAGGTACATTCTCGTTTTTAATTTTCTTGCCACGAGATTTAGCAGCACACAGACCTGCTTTCAGTTGCCTTTTATTCTGGCATGAATCGGGACCCAGCAGAGTTTTATGTTTTGTCCTCGAGCTGTGGCTGTTACTATGATGTGTATGATGCCACCAAGTAGAGGAGTGATTGCGTTTCCAGAGGGGAGAGCTGTAATTACACTTAAGGAATATGTGTATATAATACAATTTGAGAGGTTCACGTTTACTACTTTTATGGCCACATAAGCTGCGTAACTTCCTGCAGTGAAGATGGATGCGCACTGCGGAAGTCGTACTGTTTTTTTTTTTCGAATGCCCTCGCAATACTGGGATTCTTATGTAAACATCAGTTTTTGAACCGTCATTGTAAAAGTCCGTAAAACTACTGTATTTTTCTTCGAGTGCAAGGAATTGTTGTAGTATATGTTGCTGTGGAGTTTGTTTTTTAGGAAACTGTGTAAGACTGAAATCGTAGATTGCAGGAAAATTGTACCATAGAGGCAGTGGGCGTCGTCTTGGACCAATGCCAGGTAATGTATCCAGTGCGCCGATGTTTTGGCACATTTCTTCAAAACGCAGCAGCAGTGACCTTATAGCTAAGGGTTTGTTGTTAAATATTGTTCTAGATGGGCACTTTGTGACTATTTGGTGACAGATGTGTTTAGGTAGTGAACGGATTTTTAAAATGAGCGAGCATGTGAGCATGGTTCTTATGTCTGTAAGGGATGATTCGATGGTTTCCACATAAGGACTGCTTATGGGTGACGTCCTGTATGCACAGCTGGAAAGACGCAAACCTAAATTATGAACTGGGTCCAGTCGTTTAAGGTACGATTACCTCCCTGATCCATAAACTATGCAACCATAATCTAAGGTAGAACGAACTGCTGAGCAGTAAATTTGAAAAATACAAGTCCTATCGAAACCCCAGTGTCTTCGTGAGAGCAATTTAAGTATGAATTTAAATATGTTTAGAGCTCGAGAGGCTTTGACATTCAAGTTATTTACGTGTGGGAGGAACATGAGCTTTTTGTCGAATGTTAAACCTAAGAAATTATGTTCTGGCTTCGTTGGAAGAACGGCTTCATTCAAGGGCAGGGTGGGATTGGGCTGCAGGCGTCTCCTGAGAGAGTCAAGGACGGCAGCTGTTTTTTGTGAGGGAAATCTAAAACCGTTTTTGTCTTCCCAATTACGACATTTGTTTAATATGAGCTGTATTTGTCTTTCACATGTTAAAAAGCTGGATGATGATGCACGCAATTTGGAGGTCATCTACGTAAACGAAGTAAATAATAGACTTCGGGATTACTTTGGCTAAGGGATTAATTTTTACGATGAGCAGTGTAGTGTTTAGAATACGTCCCTGAGGTACACTGTTCTCCTGAGTGAAGTTCCTCGAGAGGGTTGACCGAGGCAGACTTGAAATGCGCTGTTCGACGAGAACTCTTTCAGGCAGTTTAACATTTGGCAGCGGATACCCAGATCTGCCAGGTCGCGGAGAATTCCAAACATCCAGTTGGTTTCCCAATCTTTTTCCATATCACAGAAAACCGCCAGACAGTGTTGTCTATATATGAATGCTTCTCGGACAGCGTTTTCAAGCTGGACAAAATTGCCCTCCGTTGAACAAGCTTTTCTGAAACCGCACTGGTGGAAGTCGAGCATTTCGCGAGATTCAAGGATAAACATTAACCTAATATTCACTATGCTTTCGAAGGACTTGGCAAGGCAACTGGTAAGCTCTATCTATGAACCAGTAACTAGTAGGAGAGGATGGGAGTTTTCAGGTTGCGGGAATGATTCGATGACTGCCTTTTTCCATGCCTCTGGAATTTTTCCTGACACCCAGAATTTGTGAAAAATTTCCAGAGTACTTCTATCGCAGGCTGTGCCAAATGTGCTAACGTTTGATAATGTATCGTTCCAGGGCGTGTTGCAGTCTGTTTCCCGTTAGTTAATACTCTATGAAGTTCATGAACTGTAATCTAACAATTGTTTGGTTCGTTAGTGTAACCACTCGTTGAAAGTCTGGTTTTCTGGTGAGTTATTGTACTTTAAGAAAAAGTCATTGTAGTGTAGTGAACTAGAAACATGGGAGAAGTGCTTCCCAATAATGTCGGCCTGTTCGTTAATATTTGTTTGTCCATCAGGGGGTGTCAGGAAAGGAATTGAAAACGGAGAACACTTGCCATCAAGTTTGCGAACCTGCTCCAACATGTTTTTTGATGCAGTGGAGCTGTTTATGGAAGATATATAACCTTGCCATGAAGCGTTCTTGGCATTACGATGGCTATATCGAGCGTTGGTCATCGCCTTTCTAAAATTTATAAGGTCTTCTTGTGTGGGGTATCGACGGAAAATTCGCCATGCTTTGTTCTGCTTCTTCTACTATCTATACATTCGCGTGTATACCACACGTTTTGATTCTTTCACACCGCTCCCGAAGTCTGGGGAGTGACTTGGTGAGCAGTGGAAATGATACATTTTATGAGCATCTCATTTAATTTGTCAACATCGAGGCTGTCCAGAAATATTTCTTCCAACGTTGCATTTTGTCGGAAGAGTGTCCAGTCGGCCGTGGCCAACTTCCAACGCCGTGGTTTGGCCAAGGTGATTGATGGTGATGGTGTTAGACTGATAATGACAGGAAGATGACTACTCCCATAAGTGTTGTTCAGAACATCTCATTTAAAATCAGTAAAAACGTTTGGCGAACAAAAAGTTATATCAAGGCAGCTCATTTCAACAACGATTTTGTTACTCTGAGATTTTGTACTCATCGGTGATCTTCACAAAGTGAGCAAGAGAGGGAAAACAGGGTGGGCTTGCCAATGTTTCGACTAGTTCACTTGCCTAGACAAAGACAAGTCCGCTTGTCGAAAAGTTGGCAACCACTCTTAGGGTTACCCTCCTTTGTTCACTTTGTGATTAACAAGAACCATCTGACCGACATCTGTCTACCATGGACATCGCTGATCTGTAATCTATGTTCTATTTAAAGTGAGAACATGCTGCAATGTTAATGTATAATTCAATTTTCTTCCACGGAGAGCCCTCGCACACTTTGGAGGTTCCTGCTGTCATACTTAAACTCACTTGAAACAGATAGATGGAGTGCACAATTTCTTAATGTTATCCACCTTCACGCCTTGTTTTCCATCCACCTTATTGTGTAATATGTAGCGCCCCTCTCATCGCGCGGGGTGCGGGTCACCATCGAGCGGCCCAGGACACCAATGGATTTCTTGGTCACATTCAGTGGGCGAAAGCACTCCCATTGGTGCACTCTCTAGCGCTGGTTCATGGCGTCCAAACCGCCAGTGCACATAAAAATGCTATCAGCCATCCAGCGCATCTGCACAGAGCTGCTGCTTCCTTCTTCTTCTTCCTCTTAAAACATGGCACACACCCGCATGGGGGGACCGGCCAAGGTGCTCCTTCCTAGTTGCTCATCTTCGTCCTTTTCTTTAGCCGAACCTGAGCTTCGGTTTCTCGCAACGTTGATAACGTGCCAGGCGCCAACTGCTGTACCGCGCCCCCCTCGTGCCTTTGTCCATCCGTCGCGCCACATTCTGCCTTCTTGCGGCGAACAAGTTATTAACTGCTCGCTTCACTTGGTTAGTCATGAAAGCTGACGTTCGTCGCTGGGCTATAACATGTCTCCAATGGCAGAGCATTGAAATTCACCTTCACGCCCGCCGCTCTGCTTACGGGAAGTTCCCCTCGTCCAGATGCACTTGTGCCGCTACAGCCAACACGCCATACCTCTTGCTATCTCGCGTACGTGCATCCGTACGCACGTTGCTCCTAGGTGTTCCCCATTGCGAACACTACGGCAGAGAGAGTTCCTGCAGCCTGCATGACTGGTTGGGTGTCTCGTTTCGGTTGTGTTATTTTTGTCGCCACCGATCGAGGCCGCCACTTCCAAACGGCCCTGTTCACTGCTTTTGCCAACATCCTGAGAGTTATTCATCCTGTGCCCAATGGCATAGTGGAACGGCTTCACCGAGAGGTGACGGCTGCCCTCGTCACCTATCAGCACCGGTAACGCTTAAGGAACGTGTCCCAGCGCCTTCCTTTCGACCTTCTGGGCATCCGCTCGGCACTCAAGGACGACGTGGGCTGTTCTCCTACGTTGTTAAGGCCCAGCAAGATGGGCCGTTTTCAGCACGCATCCTGCGCTCTGGGGCGCCCACGCGCCGACCAGAGGAAGTCTGGGCATGGGCGACGCCGAGCGCGTCTACGACGCACGTATCCGACAGTGCGATTGCGCGATACTCGTGGCAGCGCGCGTGCTGTTTCCGACGTGCCACCATAGACCAATCAGTGGACGTTCTGCTTTTGTGCCTTCCGGAGCGGGTCTTCCAACAACTACCTGCAGCTTGCGACCGGGTACGTATTCGCGCCAGGCGCTTGGAGTTGTGTACCGCTTATTTTGCGTGTCGGGCTGCGGTGCTCAACGGGAAGGCGCGCACGGCGCACGGCGCGTAGGACGCAGAAGTGTCTACGGAGTCCGGCCTTAGTCTACGGTGCTCCCGTGCGCCTACCTAGAGCATTATTTCTGCCCCCCTCTTTGCCATCCGTCTTTGACGGTTCCACTTAGAACCGGGACCGGCGCCACCACGTTTTAAGATCTTACTTCTTTCGTCCCTGATGACTGCAACCCATGGTCTCTATTTTTCAGGCAGGATTTGGACTCCTAAAGCCATGACTTGGTACGACGAGACCAAATACACCTATCCTTAACACCGGCCTACGATGGAGCGCGCTGCGTTCACCATCGTATGAAAAAGCCTTTCACACTGAATATCAATGATCCTGAAGACTTCGTACCTGTTGACAGACTGAAACACGGTCTGTGTTGCCGTTGCACATTAATTCCTGCCACCTGCCAGCCTCTATGCTGCCATCCTTCCGTGCAGCCGGATTCAAGCACGTCAACGGGGCTGCTTCTGTGGCTACCACTATATAGGGGAGCCCGTAGAAGCCTTGCCGTGAAGCGAAGACAAAGGCACATGCAACTGCTGCTCATTAATCCCAGCACTGCTGCCGCTTTTTCTGCGTTTCGTCCTGGAGTACTTCGCATGTCCTGTTTATATTTGCAGCAATTTATTTCCCTACTCCATCGTTCTGCCTACAAAAACCCGCACTTGCGATGTGTCGGTCCATGTGCACTGCTACAAGAGCCTTGTATGGACACCACGGACCACGGGAACAGAAGAAACTCATTCTTAGAGTTTCTCCTCTATGAAAGCTTTCACGTCAGTTTTCGGGAGGCCAATTACTGTGACCCGTGCAGCTTAATCCTAAGTGTGTCTACGGGTGTACAGGGTCGTACACTCTTAGTTGGAATGTCGCTCCGTGCTGCCGGCGCTCCGAGGGGCGCCTCTCGCGGGCGCCGGAGAGACTACTGCGCAGGAGCAGTGAGAGCTGTAGGCGGGGCTTCACGCGCCGTCTGCAACAGTGCACTCTGTATTGCGGTGAAGTGGGCTTCAATTTTGAACTGCGTCCGCATTACGCCCATCGGAGAAACGTGAGAAACAAAACACTGCTGAGAAGCCTATCAGCCACTTCTATCCCGTTGCAGCAACAGTAGCAAAGCTTTAACTATTGCGTGCCGCGCACTTTCCCCTGAGTGTCATTATTTGTAGGTTTCAAATTAACCGTGTAAGCAGAACACATTTGTACTGTTTCTCCAACAAAATAAAAGCAGCTGATAGGCTTCTTAGCAGTCTTTTGTTTAGTCAAAAACATTTCTCCGATCGGCGTTATGCGCACGCAGTGCCAAATTGAAGCCCATTTCACCGCTATACCTGTAGCAGACGACGCATGAAGCCCCGCCTGCAGCTCTCACCACGCCTGCGCAATAGTTTCTACTGCGCCCACCAGAGGCGCCCCGTGGAGCGCCGGCAGCACGGAACGACATTGTAAGTAAGAGTGGACGACCCTGTACATTGACGGATGCAGGGGGTGTAAAAGATGACGGATGTATCTTTCGCTCTGAGAGCATGGAGCGGTGCGTTATGCTTCATTATGCCGTCGATTTCATTGCGAGCGTATTTTCGGTATCAATTTACAGATAACATCCACATAGTAGACGTGTAATTATTGACCTGGAGCTGGTAAACTTGGTATTTATAAAGTAACTTCGTGCATCGTCGCTGACATATGACACTTGAGTATAAAATGGTGCCTTAACGTCTACCTACTCGTGTACCTTATTAAGTGCGTAAGGGTCATGGCCAGAATAGTGGACCGTGTCGACACTTATGAAATGAGAAATATGAGTTCTTTTCCTTGTCGCGATGACCGAGATTAATGTAAAAACCTGGTTCTTTTTTTGTGGTACTTCTGCATTTTTTAGACATTTGGTAGACAAGGGCAGGGAGATCAGGGACAAACATCTCCAGGAAAACAAGAGTCATCGGAACCAAGGAAAGCATGGGATAGTTTCTTCCGTTATTTTGGGGTGCTGATCAATGGGGCATTAGTAGTGTAATCATATTTAGCTCTAAAAATATCTTTAGCAGGTACAGAGAAAACGTGGTCTCATTAAGGCATGGGGATCAGACCCTTGGCCTCCGTATGTCGCGTACGGTACTCTACACACTCCGCTACGCCGGTAGCTGTTGAGCCTTCTACTTTCGAGTGTTTTCGCCTTGTGTGTAACCGAACCTTAAAACAGTCCACCCCCCATCTTTCATTCATTTGCAACGAACGAACGTTTTGTAATTGCGCAAGTGCCACGTGGAAAGAGATCGAGCGGTGAGGGCGACGGTTGTGCAAGAACCCTCTTATTCAACCATTGGTACCAAGACAGCCAGAACCGAGGCCCTCGTCAACTTCAGTTAACAAGCAACAAAACCACAACGTGAGGTTACATTCCACACGAATGCACTTCAAAGGAGAACCTTAGACAGCCGTTGCCATAGCTGAGTTGGTAGAACAGCGTTCTACACATACAAAACATCGCCGATTCGGGTCCTGCTGCCCCAGGATGCAGAACTTTCCTTTTTCTTACATCTAAAAATATACTTGTATGGAAGAAATCATTTCACTACTAATTTCGAGGTGATCAACAGCTAAATTTAAATAAAATGGCCCCTCCGCATTCCTTGGTGTTCGAGAATGTTTTGTACAAGTTTATTCAGGAAAGACAACACAGCAATTTTCTGCTCAATCGAACTGGACGGTAATAATATATTTCGGCAAAAACTCATTTTTTGCACCAATGGCATTCCACTGAAGATGCCTAATACAGACATGAGTTTTCTACTTTCTGACACCTTTGCGAAGGAGCTGCAGGAACGATTTTGGGTTCGCTTCCTTTGTCGTCCGATCGCTTTTTGGGCATTTTTCGAGCACTTGCTCCTAACGTGGAATTCCAAGCTCCGCTGCTGTTACAGATAGAACAGCAGGGCACCGTTTACAATCGCCAATTATGTATCAAGATGGGGCTACATGCAGACAAGTTGCGAGGTGTTTCGGCGCTTCTTCTATGCCTGCTAACGTTCCGAAGGCGCACAAAAGCAGCTTTATCTTTGCGCAGTAAACGTACACACTCACCATCTTTCACTGCATGGATTGCTCATATTTCGACATCCAAGCAATGAAATTTGTTTGGCGTACCAGCCAATCGGGGTTAGCTGTTTTCAAAATAAAATAATGCTCACGAACAGAGCGTGTTAGGACATGTCGTGCAATACACTCTTTATTTCCATCGAAACTGACGTCAATCAATTGCTTTTTATTTTGGCATAGTCGAGAAGAGTCCACATATTGCATTCAGTTAGCTGTAAGCTCCTCGCTCTGTCTTGTTGCTGTGTAGGGCTCAGGCACAAAGAATTAATCCAGCTCTTCATGGAACTCTTTTGACTTTTGAATCGCATAATGGGATGCTGGAGGTATAATATTTTCGATTTCTTTTGAAGGCGTGGATTTCTGAAGAGGTGTTAACAGGTCACAGCGTTGTTTAGAAAAATCAGAAGTGTTAAACGCACGCCTAAAATTATTCAATCATTCTGAGAGATTCCGCAACTATCTTACGGGGAAGTAGCTGAAGATTCAAATCACATAACTGGATACCAGGATGCTTTGCCTTCGCGCTTCCTAAGTTAAGGCTAACAGGAGGAAGACGTTGCGCCGCGTGCGCAGCTCTAATTATGCTAGTGCTGTGGGCGACGAAGAATTCCTCTTCCGCCGCCGCGCTCAACATCATAAAAGTGGTCTTCGCCGCACAGAAGCCCTTGATGTTCGCGAGAGCGATAAAGAGTAGAAAGAAGTTGCAAAATATCGCCTCTCCTGTACTTAGCACCGCACAGCGTTACCATATTTACTTTAGCTGCTCTGCTCTACACAGCAGCTTCTCAGGGCTGCGCAAACCAAATGGCAAAGCAGCACAGCAGAGCGCGCAGTAAACCGGATATCACCTCAAATTTATGCACGAATTCATGCATTTATGCACTACCAGCGTCGTCCTGTCAACTCCTAGTTAATGTGTCTTTTTATGCTGTTTTTTTTTCGTAAGCATGCGCCAAGTGTCCAAACAAGCTACGCTTCAGTATTACGAACAGGGCAGCGAAGATTAGAACCACCTTGTTTATGAGTCGCGAGAAGTTTGAGTGGCGCCGCCTCACGGTCTGCCTACGTGTCGCCACAGCGTAGCTTCCCGAGCAGAGTGGTCCAGCTCTTTTAATTTCGCCAGGTACTTTCGGCTTTCCTTCCGCATTGTTGTCAGTCACGGGTAACTTCTGAATGACAGAAATAACAGTGGTAGAATCACACCTAAGAGAAATTTTATTCGATCCTGATCATCAACGAATGTGCCAGCTTTCTTCTCATCCTATCCTTCGCTTTCCTTACGCTCCTTTCTTATCCAGTTGTTAGCTTCACGATGCAGGTTGAGCTTGCTTTATGCAAGCGCGCAGCTTTAGTAGCGATGGACGTTGTAGCACCTACTACTAGGCGGATTTTCATTGAAAGAATATTTCAACTTGAAGCTTTAAGAGTGGTCTTCCTTGACAGATATTTATGAATGTCACCAAAGGCACGTAGGCTTCAGCATTGCCCGAAGTTTAACGAAGGCAACGTGCATGCATTATCATGTTTCACTCGTTGGCGTCTCGGAAGGTTATCGACGTCATTGTGTTATCAACCTGTCCTGTAAATCATCTACCTCTGCTTTCTGATTTACAGTCACTCATCTACTCAGCAGCATTAATAATTTTCTGACCAAGGCGTTGGAGGCAAGCCGCCGCCTTACTGAAGCTGAGGACGTGTCTTACACGAGTCGCGTTGTTGAGTTTGTCACTGAAATTGCTGGCAACGGTTAGCTTCCATCATCTTATGCGTTCTTTAAATAAATTTTGGAACAAGCACTGTCGTGATCTAGGGCAAAGAAGGGCTACAGAAAGTTTTGAAGGATTGACGCCTCCGCCTCGTTATCTCAGATGCGATCGCCCCGAATCGCTTCAACACACAGGAAGGTTAATGAACGGAATAATTTGTGGCAGCTGCTTTCTGTATTTGTTACCTGATATTTGAAAACAATACTCGCCTACAAAAAGCACACGGTAAAGGCACCGTAGACGACTTGCGTGGCGTCTCGTAAACCGGATACGCATATCTTGTACTCTTTAAACTTTTTGTAATACACAACAGTCGATTGCGACGGTGGCTTGATTATTTGAAACCTTATCATCACTGCTGTCTGCATTCTTAGCCGCTTCGTGCACTTGTGTAAGCGGACAGAGCTTCGCTGTGCGATTTCCTTCGCAGTAGGTCTCCACGATTACAATCGACAGAACGGAAGACGAACAACAGGCACGCGGGACGCTGCATGTATGGAGCCCTTGTCGTGACGTCACACTGCAGCTATCGCAGCGGCGCCAATGTTAAAAATCTGTGATAATGTGGCTTCGCGCAGGCACTGCGTTCTCAGAGGAGGCAAGCGTTGTGCAAGGAAACGTGTACTTGAAAGCGTTGTACGTAGGAAACAAACAGCGCTTGTTTGTGTTAGGCTTTCGTCTCGTGTCCCATTCTTGTTGCGCTGCGAGCAAAAATGATGAATAATTACCAACTTGTCCAAATTTCCGCCTTGCTGAGATGAGCAAGCACTATACTTCTAGCGGCTGCACGAAACCTGTAAAAGGACAACTAAAGAGCGATTAACTTTTCCAGCCCTCAATAATATTATTAAAAGCTTGCCATCGTTAGATCTCTTTGCAATTCTGTATTTACTGAACACTTTGTCATTTCAAGTTGCGGCTCGACGATTCTAACCCGATTTCTTAATCGTATCAGCAATACTGCTAGCAGGGTCATATTAGACACTGTGAGTCGAGGAATATACAATTAGTGAAATACATTTCATAGGCACGTAGTGCTCCAGACTCTGGAACATTAGGTCTGAAAGTTTAAAAAAAAAAGAGAGCATAGATTTTTCTGTGAATAATTTCAAATTTATGGGGACGTCCGGCATACAATGAAATTGAGTTGTGTTTTCCATATGAAAGACAATAGCTAAGTAAACCACTGCAGGCAGCAGTGCAGTCGCGCCCACTGATAACGAACCAGATGGTCATGCGGATTGCGTTCGTTGTATCCGAGAATCATAGTAAGCGGACTCCTCTTATAATACAGCCAATATTAGTAAGTTCGCGAAAACTGGCGTTAATTTCGTTAAAAAAAACCAATTGAAGCGCGTCTGCTTTTTGAAAGCAGAATCAAGCGAGGCACGTTCCAGGCTCTCAACTGTGGTCATGACCTCCTCATCGGGACCACCCTTGCTGCCAAAAATGTGCTTCAGGAAGGGGATATAACTAATTGTTGTTCAAGCGTCCCCTGCAGTTCGTGTCAAGCCGGCCACAATACTTAGATTCCTGGTAGTTAGAGAGTGCTCGTATTGTGCACACAACGGCTCCGGTATTGTCTCCTCATGCACTTAGTCATCTCAGTAAACACTTGCCGGCTATTGTATTAACAACGCGCTGCCACAAATCTACTTGCTTCTTATGAGGGCTGTTTTGGACAGAGTTATTTATTGTTCCCGAGCGCATGCAGTGAACCAAGCACCGCAGTGCACGTGCGCATAAAATGTATCAGCTACACTGCCTGCTATGTGGCGCTGCCTGTACGCGGTAGAAGCCCAAAAGGTGTAGCCGACAGGGCAAGCGACGCTATTTCAAAACCTTAGGTCTCTTAAGCGCAAGTTTAGATAGCAAAACAAGGGGTGCGACGTTCTAAAGCGACGTTCTAAAGAAACGCTTTAGTGGAGGGAAAAACTCCTGGATGTCATTAATGTGCGCTGATATCGCAAAGCACTACCAGCGTGCACGCCACCTGCCGCACGCCTACAAACTCTACCTCTCAGGGCACCTGTCAGGTGGCGTGTGCAGGCGTCTTAGGCCGACAACGTCGACGCCGACGACTACGACGCGGAACGCAGGAGCGGACGCCCAATAGCTGACCTCTAAAACGCCAAACTAGGAGGAAATGATTTTTCCTCTAGCGCGCACCCTTAAAGTGGTTTTCGCTACTCCGCATCTATGGAGTGGTGCATGTACTCCTCTACACAAGAGAGATTACTCCTACTTAAGATTACATGGCAAGAAAATTTTTGCTACTCACAGAAATAGAGCACAAACGTGGCGCCATATTGATTCAACCTCGATTAGGCTCACTGCTACAGCTGTGCTAGCGGCAGAACCAAATGAAAGAGTTCCACAGGTAGGCAACCCAGCTTGTTAAACTGCACTGCTTTCATGTGACCCTATGTCACGGGTTCTTCTTGCCGTCTGGAAATGCTGAGCCGTACACGGACGCTTCAGGGGTCATCTGCTTGTCGTCTGAGTGCGTTTTTCGTTATACTATGGCTGCGTGTTTAGGTGCTTATTTATAAAATACTTGCGTCACCTTTCGGGCATCATTGTAGAGGAACCATGTAATAAATCTTTCAAAATAATAATCCACAAAGTACATGAAACAGAGTAACCATCAAGGAAATGCAAAACAATAAGCTCACAGTATCAGGGTGCAAAAAGCTGGAAAACGAAAACTACATTATGCTCACAAATATGCTTGAAAAAAAAAATGATCATGAAATACTGATGCACATTCTCCGACAATAAGTTCCACTGTTTCACAGTTTTTGCAACAAAAGAAACACAGTAGGTCATATTCACACTATAAATCAGGTGATAAACAAATGTGCAGAATATCATCAACCCTTATACACAGCGTTCATTGATTAGAAGAAAGCATTTGACTCAGTGGAAACCTCAGCAGTCGTGCAGGCATTGCGGAATCAGCGTTTAGAAGAGTCTTCTGTAAAAATAACGAAAAATTTTGATAACTATTGCACAGCTCCATAGCCCTTTATGAAGTCAGCAATAAAAGTCTAATAAAGAAGACTATGGGGAAGGAAGGCATGACCTCGCCAATGCTATTCATCGCCTATTTACAGGAGCCGTTCCAACGCCCGGACTGGGAATAGTTAGGGCTAAGAGTTAATGCAAAACACCTAAGTAATTTGCGTTTAGGTGATGACATTGCCTTGCTACTTCACCCCGGAGATGAACTGCAAATCATGATGAATTAGCTATACAGGCATAGCAGAACGTAAGGTCTTAAAATTGCCATGCAGAAAACCAAAGTAATGCTCAACAGTCTCGCGAGGGAACAGCAGGTCACAATTGGTACTGACGTGCTGGTAGTGCTAAGGGAATGCGTCTACCAAAGGCAGGCAGTGGACGCTTCTCCGGATCATGAGGTGGAAGTAACCAGAAGAATAAGAATGAGGTGGAGCGCATATGGCAGGTTCTCTCAGAGCATGAATGGCAGTTAACGAATAGCCCTCAAAAGGAAGGTAAACAACAGCTGTACCTTACTGGTGCTCACCTGTGGGGAAAAAACATGTAAGTTAAGCAAAAGGGTTTGGCTTGAGTTAAGGACAACGCAGCGCGGTATGGAAAGAAAAATTATACGTTAAACGTAAAAACACCTGAAGCGGGCAGAGTGGGTGAGGGAATAAACGCGGGTTAATTACATCCTAGTCGAAATCGAGTGGATGAAATGGGCTTGGGCAGGTCATGCGATGCAAAGCAAGCTATCGCTGGTCCTTGAGGGTGACGGAGTGGATTCAAAGAGAAGGCAAGTGTAGCAGGGGGCGGCAGAAAGTTAGATACGCGGATGAGATTAAGAAAGTTACGGAGATACGGTACCAGCAGCTGGCAGAGGACAGAGTGAATTGTCGAGACAGGGGAGAGGCCTTTGCCCTGCAGTGACCGTAGTCATGAAGATGATGATTATGATAAAAACTGTCCGTTTTGCCGTCGTTTTCACGCACCTTGTTGGGGTGGCTGTGCCTAGACGGGGCATAACTTGGTTCCGACAGGTAGCCGCGCTTATCAGTGCCTGATTGATTGTGGAAGGTACGGTAGAGGATAATGGTGCAAGAAGAAACGAGCGGAAAGTACACAGATACAGTAGAGACCAGCAGAACGACACTGCATGTCCTGTGACTTACACCCTTTCCGCAGGTTTTATTCTTCCAAACGTGGTGCAAGCCGCCCAACTCTCCTTTTTACTGGATGGCAGCCGAAGATACGTCACTGACCGCAGTTATAACACTGCTGACCAGAAGCAGATGACACGGCAGGTGGCGTTGTGGATGGCGCAAAAATGGTGATTTTCTTTCTTCATTCTGACTTGAGCGTTGCGACCAATAAACTCCATTTGTTTTAGTTCAGAAGAGGACAATCTTCTATTATGCGCCACAATTGCGGAAGGAACTCAAATAGCGAATTAATCTAAATTGTGCTTCGTACTAAGGAAGAAATATTTGCACACATGTATGACGGGCGATGTGAACCATTTAAAATCCCACTGGGGTTTGCAGTGCAGTCCTTGTGCCAGCGCCCGTCGATAACCTCAAGGCGCAGAATTCTTAAATATTTCAATAGAGTTTTGGTACATCCGTTTTAATTCTCGTCTCAAACTTATTTTCTGCCAACAGACACCTCATGTAATTAAACTTTCTTTGCAATTTGTTCCTAGCTTGTGTATGATCCTGCGGAAAGAGTTTTCGAACTACACTTTGTAGCGCCTTGGAAATGTAGTCATAGCTTATTTTCGCGTCGCTTTATTGGTCATTCTCGCTCCTCCTCTCGCCTTCGACTCCGATGTGCTAGGCAAAGTTGGCAGTTGTGTGTGCGCTACGGAAATGCAGTTCACCTCTTCGAATGCAACTATTCAGGCCAACATATGTACTCTATGCTTAGAAGTGATGAATGTAATTCTTTAACTACGGTACATTCTGTTTACTCGCATTGGGTACCTAGTCAAGCAGATTCACATGTTTGGGGTACTTAAGAATCCTCAGCTAAGGTATTCCTTTGTCCTGTACACGATGCTGCGTAGCTGCGCCTATGTCACTGTGGATTGTATTCGGGGGCGCACTGTCAGTCACGGCTTTCTGAAATCTGCGCTGACTTCCTTCCTTCGTCAGTAACCACATCTTCCTTTCATCTGCAGCAGCAACTTCAGCACTGAAAAGTTTTGTAGGAAACTTTTTGTCATTATGACACGCTTTTACCGCAACGCTGCTATACGCGGAAGAAGAAGGCCGTCAGTTGGTGAACCTAGAAAGATATTAGCTGGCGCCTACCGCAAAGGTAGGACGAAGTCCGCTAGCTGGATCAAGAAATTGTTTGCACAGTGATCACAGCTCACAGCTGGCAATCACGCCCATGCGCATGGAGCCATCGTAATGAGTTAGTGCCACCTTTCGGGATAACCTGTTCGCGCACAGCGCTCCTCTAGAGCTCCGAAATTTGCTCTCGGCACCTCCGCTTGTCCGCTTCCTCTTCTCCACTTCGCTGTCAGCCTGTCTGTAATGCGTACCTTGCGCAGGGACGCTGAAATTATACAACCCGTAGAAGAAAACTCAGACAGTTTGCGCTGGGAAGCGATTTTACGAAATAAGCTGGAACATTGCTTTCTTAGCAGCCAAAGCATCTTCCGACTATTAAATTCTCTGGGACAATACTGCTTAAAAAAATAAAAAGTTGTCCTCATCCGAACTTGATTTCAAAGATGCGCTGCCTGATGCACTACCTGAATAGCTTGTTTCGTCGAACAAAACTATTGTTTTTTCTTGCGAGAGTTTTGCAGAGAATGCTTGCCTACTACTGCAATGTAAAATCCCTGTTCTGGAAATAACGTCTAACCTGACTGAAAAATGATACATGAGATTAGCCGAGTATTTTGACACCAACCAAACTATAACATAAAATACGCGCTGTGAATTATTTATGAATAGATTGGACCGGAAGCGGGGATCGCTATCCACAACCAGTTTGCATTAAAATGGGTCACATGAAACTTAATTTATACCTCTAACTGGAAGTTTAGTAATTAGAGCTTTTAAACTCAAATTTACAGAACTGTTATTTAATCCGGGCACTTGTCGGCCAAATCGGCGTTTATGTAGCTTAACGCTGTCTAGGTAAAAAGAAGTGTGTACGATTTAAGAAAAAGCATCATAGTCAAGCCCCGAGCTCGAACAAACTATGGACATCAAAGATTAAGCTGTCAGATAGCAGATTTACTAAACAACTATCCCGTCATTCACGACCTATTAACTGAAAATCTTTCATTAAGCAGGTTTAAGAAAACACTCAAGGGATTATTCTTAACGGAAGACTAGTGTGTTATGTTTTCATGTTTTTCTTCTTGTTTTCAATTTTATGTTCCATGTGCTTCAAGTTCGATAGTTTACATGTATTTTATGTTTGGAAGTGTTTTGTTAACATGTATTGCTAGCAGAAGTTGCTGCACTTATTCTTGTACTCTGTTTCCTGTACATATTCTTGCACTGTAAAAAAAAATATATATATATAATAAGGGGGTTGGGGGATACAGTTTCATCTAAGACATTTCTCTGCATGTAAACTCTGTTGAAACTCTGCATGAGTGTCAAACCGCTGCTTGCCACAGGGTGGCGTGACCTCGTCAGGCACTTTTCCGCCTTTTGTCACGTCCCCCAAGACAATAGTCTTGTATTATTGTCTTGAATAAAAAATGATTGATTGATTGATTGATTGATTGATACCACTCTAAACTTTCCCGCTCGTATAAATACCAGTAGGTCGGCGTAAGGCATAGGGTCGTCATAGTTTGGTGCTACTTTACGTACGTCTTTAACAAACCGTCAGTCGTCAGCTGTCACAGCGGATTTAAAAACTCGATGTGGCGTCAAAATCCGCACGGACTGCGAATCCATACTGCCTACACCCCGAGACATGGACCCAGAGAGAGATTCGGCGCGTCGAGAAGTAAGAGCACATCAGCTCAAGACCCCATCGCATCACATATACTGCACAGATGCCACCATCACCGATTCAAAAACTACAACTCCTTCAGTTGATTCTTCTGTAGGCCCTCACCTTCAGGAAGCCTGTCTCCGGAACTGTATTTCTGATCCGACTTTGGCTGAAGCACAAGGAATCGTGGAAGGGATCCTTCCCCACCGTCACCATAGTAGCAGCATCACAGTGCGACCGGACAGCCAGAACATCCTCCGTGATATCGCTACCAAGATGCTACAGTGAAACATCCAAGCACAGCTGAATCTCTGCCTTCACTAGCACCCAAACTGAACGTTCTTCTTGAATGGGTCTCTGCTCAACAGGGAATAGAATTGAAGGAACATGCACATTCCCTCGCTCTCGACACCTCTCCGAGCAACCCTTCTCCTTGGCCCGATGATTACAACTCCAAGGATGAGAGCGCTATGAACCGAAAACATCGCAGAGAAAGAATGAAAAAAGAACTACGACCCCCAACGGCGCTTCACACCTTCCCTCCTGGACACTTTACTTCTCGCCGGTCTACTTTCATTAGACAAGCGCAATTTCAGCTATCATGTTACCTGTACAACCACCACGTATTCAAGCGCTGTGGCCACCCCAGCTGTTACGCGCGTGTGTTTACAAGGTAAGCGCCATATATCTATTAGACCTGCCTTTGGGCCACACAGTTACCGCGCTACCCCAAACGCAGATTCCTACCCAGCCAGGTACCCTATTCTTAAAGAAATTATTAAATTGTTTAACGACAAATAGCGCTTTTACGTTACAGCTAGCGACCGGGACGTCATTATGTTTACTTAAATAAAGAAGTGGGGGTTACGCACGCATTACAGCTCGAAATTTCAGTTTCAATTTAACGATTGTAAGCGCCTCGCCCTGGCAGCGACGGGCATATTGAAGCAGTCTGAATGATGCCAAGACCCGACTGCACCCGACTGCACCCGACTGCACTCGAATGCTGCAAAACTGCTGCAGGCATGGTCGCTGCGGAGAAGGACGTGTGTCTACAACAATCCGGCCGTAGCACATTGTAGTGGAGTCCCCGAGATCGTGCCGAAACTAGAATGAAAAGGGTTATGGTTTATGGCCGTTTAACGTCCCAAAGCGACTCAGGCAATGTGGGACGCCGTAGTAATAGGATCCGGGAATTTCGACCACCTGGGGTTCTTTAACGTGCACTGACATCGCACAGTACACGGGCCTTTAGAATTTCGCCTCCATCGAAATTCGACCGCCGCGGCCGGGACCGAACCCGCGTCGTTCGGGCCAGCAGCCGAGCGCCGTAACCACTAAGCCACCGCGGCGGCTAGAATGAAAAGGGAAAGACACATGCCTTTTCTGCCTTTGTCCCCCTGTCCTGATTTGTTCCTTTCCCTCTTCCGCAATCCTGGACCAAAAAAAGAACATCCCACTTGCCTACGATCAGCATTAGCAACGCGCAAGTGAATCGTTCAGTCGCGAGCAAGCACGTGACCGTTGGCTCATGTTGTAATGCATCGCGAGCGCGCCAGTGTTGCCTGACAGACACATGGTCTAGGAGACCGTTTAAAAATTTCTTTTGCAAATTACGTGGTGCACGAAATGAGCTCAATTTTTCGCACTTGTTTCGAGATGCATAGCCATGAAAACGCAAGAAATAGCTTGAGTGTGAAAAATGGAGTCACGACCCCGTTCAAACATCTGCGCCCCATACTGTGGCCACTGCTCGTTGTCCATATATCCACCTGTTGGACGACATGGGCTCCGATTCTTCGACTTGAGCTGACGACCCGGACAGTGGTTCGAAAGCGATTTTTTTCTATCCCTCTTCAGGTAACGTTGATCTTTAAAATGCACTTCACTTCTTCGCCAACCGGCCAAGAGGAAAACGAAGACTTTCTTCATCCGTTCAGATCGCTTCCTGACGCTTGCACAGGGACTCTCTGCTGGAAACGCCATGAACGAGTAAGCCTTTTCAGATCTCAGTGTACGAAATTCTTCCACTTACCAACACACACCTCCTTCCAGAGGACCTGCTATGAAGGGAGCTCCCTCTATTTAATAAATCCTTCGGACGCGGCCAATACACAAGCGCTTAAATTGTTTCTCGAACCGTTAGGCGTCTGTGCGAGGTAGCATTATTTATTCAAATAAGTTGTGCATTGTTTAACAGCAATGCACCACAGTCTAATGTATCTTTGATCGGCCACACAAGCGAAAACACGCCCTCACACGCACTGAAACCATTCGACCCTCGATGTATTGAAGCAATGAGACGAGAGTGTTTTATAAGAAGTGGTAATGTTTTACAAGAAGTGGCCATGTCAACGACAATCTAGCCGCAACTTTAGTCAAGAATGAGTGAATTTTCGCAGCCTAAAACCACCACGCGTTGCTGTCGTGCGTGGAATTGAAACCGCCGTTTCCGGTTTGTAGACAACAGAAGCGAGATGCATGGACGTCTTAATCAGGTCCGTAGGGTGTAATCGTAGGAGCACCGGTGATTTTGTGGCGTTCATGCACTGTGGGAAACGACTTCTTCCGCAAAAGCTTCAAGCTGTGTGCAACAGCCGAGTCCTATAGGTCAGGCAGAACCATAACGGGCCCTGGTATTATCATCCTTGGGTCATACTGAGCACAACGTGACGCAGTAATTGTGTTTGGAAGCTTCATTGTGAGCTTAATTTTTGCTGCTTTACTTGAGAAGAATGTAGATAAATTAGAGCCGCACTGGCGGAAAGGTTGTAGGCTCATTGATGTCCCCTGTGAATTACATGTCCATGAATTGGCAAGTTGTTTTCTGTGAAACTCCCTAGATAAGTATTTGCCTAAGGGCGCAGAGCGTGCTTTGTGCTCCTCTGATTCCTTTTAGCGTTTGATGCTTGAATAGCTAGAAGTGACCGTTCCAACCAGTGGCGGGCGGCATGCGCATCAGAGTATAGACATTAAGAACACAAGACGACTCAGTGAAGCTGAAGTGTGGCGTGGTCAGTTACTACATCAGGTTGCAGTTGGAATCACCCGCCAAGTTATCGATGTCTTGTCAGAAACACGTAAACTGTTTTATATTATGATTATAACTACAAACTACACATTATCATAATTATCCGGTAGCTCTAGAGCTTCATGGTTTGCCGGACAGCAGTGAGATGTGAGTACACCAGTCACAACACAAAGCAAAGAATCAGAGTAAAATACATCCCTAGCCATTCTTCAAAGAAAAAGTATTTTGAGTGAGATTCCTGGTTTTGTAGTAAATAGGGTACTTTTAAAGCAATTTAAAGATTGCCAGCAGTATCTTTAAAATGCATAGCAACAAATGAAATGAAACATTAGCCACTCGGAGAAGAGGTGAGGGGCTTTAGGTTTAGGTTGTAAGCTGGCATGTGCGGAAACCTGCGAACCTAATTTTGGTAATGTTTTAATATGACAGTGGCACTTAAGGAAGCATTCTATGTATGGAATATCGCCAAGCATAAATTATGGTTTTATATATTCACTGTTCATAAATTTCGTTCAACATCAGGAAACAATTGCCGTTCAGACGTAGAACTCCAGCACCTTTACCATTTGTCGTTCGGAGTGGCGTCACTTTGCGCTTTTACTGGACCACTTGAGCGCCTTCCGGACGCACCCTGAAATTTAACCAATAAAACCCAAAATCTTTCAGAGGCAACTCGCCAATACTATTTGCGAAAAAAAAAATTCTCTACTGAACACAGCTATGCACGCATAAACTGTTTGAGGCGTGCTTAAAACGTTGACTGCATCGTGAGCAAGCGGTGTCCATTGTCGTGTATTCCTGCTGTGCGCCATGAATACTGAGTCGCGCAATGAAGCGGCGAGACACTACGAAAAGCACGCATGCCCTATCGCTGCTGCTCTCTGCTTGCGGTTCAGGGAAGTTGGCTTCACCGGTGGTTCACTGGTGGGTCACGCCGCACAGTAGAAAATTTAAGGGTGGTAAGCCGGAGGGCCACGACGCACAAGTATTAGGGCTTCGGAAACTGCTCTTGCAGTGAACATGTTAAGAAAGCCAAATTAGTTTTGCAACACGAAACGCCAACTCCTAATCTGCATACCTGTACAAAAACCTAACAAATAATCACAGTAGCATGATAGTGTAACCAACGCTCCAGGAACCATGTGGTCACTGATTTCCATTCGCAGATGCGCAGGTCGGTGTGAACCAAAAGTAAAGTTTCGGTATATCGATCGATGCGAAAAATTTGTCTTGAATAGGTCGAAAACGGCGAGGTGCCAAAGTCACGAGCGATAAAAATATCATTCACCGCCATTCGCTGGGGAACATAAAAAATGCTTCGTTATGAAGACTGCTTAGATCATTTTAAGAAAATACTGACAACTATAGCTTCCTCTCAGAGAAAGCCGTCAGGGCGCCACAGACATAGCAAAGCAGCAAGGTAGGTTAGTCTGTGATGGCACATGACTGAGAGAACGTTAATGCGCAACAAGATGTTTACACAACACGAAAATAACAGCACATCCGAAGGATATGCGCAGGCTAAGTTATGTTTTTTTTTCGCGTTCTAATATTTTTAGTGCAGTAACGTTTTTTGAGTCACTCACTATGGACCCGGAGATGCGGACAGTGCCTTGATTGGTGAAGTGGCACGTGGCACCAATTTATTTTTAAACATTTCAGGGCATTTGGCGCATTTATAGCTCAGGCTACAGTGTCTCGTATACGATCGTAGCAGCCGTCCTTGCTACACAGGCAAAAGGCAGTGGGGGAAGCTCCGGAAGATAACACGTGTGCTGCCCCTGCTTCACCCACCATCACCGCGGCTTCGCCTGGATTAATTTCTCAAGCCCAGAGCGAGCCGGAACATGCTGCGCCTCCATCGAAACCATCTCCAGCAGAAGGCCCCGGGATCAGAAGCCGCCCCCTATTCTGGAGCGGTGCTTTCGTGGCTGTGGCAGGGGTCATTGTCGTCATTGTGAAGCTCCTAAGCCTCGACTCCGGCATAGACCGCGAGAGAAACCAGCCCAAGAACAAACCGCCGCACATCGTATTTATTCTGGCTGACGACTTGGTGAGACTTTCATTAACGTTTTCGTCATTCCTTCCTTTCTTTCGAGGTTTCTTTCTTGCTTTATTTTCTATTGTGTTCTTCCATCTCCTTCTTTCTTGCTAGTTGCCTTGCTTGCTGTCTTTCCTTTCTTCGTTTATTTCTTTCTTTCCTTGTTTATTTATTTCTGTTTCTCCCTCTTTCTTTTTTTATTAATCGGCATTTAAGGTAACGCTGCCGTAAAACCGGATCACTCTTCTTTACTTTAACCGGTTTGTAGTGTTTTTATAGCGTCCGTAATCTGGTCCAGTAATAATATTTTTCTCACCGGCCCTTGTGCAGCTGTGTGAAATTAACTCCACAAAAACTTCAGCAAGATGGCCCTTTATGTTTCTGTTTCACTTATTTCTCCTCGCGCTTTTGCACTTATAGGCTCAGTTTCTTATAAAGGGAGAATTTCACACGGAACTGGCTTTGCTTCGGTCACTGCCAGCATCCTTCGAATTGATAGAAAAATTCACCTAAGAGTAAAGCTTGAAGTTTCTTAAAAACATCTCGTTATCAGTATCGCCGCTGTGATAATTCTGAATACTACATTTTAAAAGGTGCGCACTTAACCGGTCGCTAAAATTCAGTTTCCTATGTGACAAATCTCACGCTGGCCTGTTCTATTTTTTTAGCAGAAAACTAAAATTCACTTCCATTGGAAAAGGTTAACTCGTTCTGCTACGCATCATTGCTACAGCGAACAGAAATCAGTCGGAACTACAAGGGATATACGGACTATTTGAGTTCAACATAACACTATATTTCTTAGACGCATTCCCTTTGTTGCCTTAGTCGTATTTCAGAACAATGTGGGTAAAGTAATAACAAAATTTGAGGGTACTCTTAAGCTCCGCATTACGGGTGTGTCGCATTAGCGTTAAAGCCAATACATACTGAATTGGTCCTTCTCTACTTTACATTCATAGTTTCCTTAAAGTCCTAATACCACTACTGGAGCAGTGGTGCAGCAGTTAAGCGATGCGCCATTACCCTGCGACTGCAGGCACTGCCACCGGTGGGGTTGTGCTACCAAGGTTGCTCTTCCCGAGCAACTTTTCGCAGTTCATTATTGATTTAACTGTCTCCAGCCATAGTCCTCAGTCTGCTCGCAAAGCGGTGGGCAGGTTGTGATGACGCCACAAGGTCACGTGACCTAGGCAGCCAACCAGTTTCTTCTACGAGGATTTTTTGCTCGCAACACCGCAGACGAGGACACCGTATTTTCTGCAGAACGGCTGCACTAAAGCTATCGCGTTAAACGATTAAAGAAACAGGATACCAAATCCTAAACCTGGTTTCAAACAATGCAGAACGTCTCAGCGTGCGAACAAATTACGTCACTATTGTTCTCCCTTTACCTCGTTTCCCTGCGTTTAATGTCTAAAATGGTGACCGTAAGTGAGGGTTGTGATCACTATTTCCTGAAATGGCTCAAAGCAAGCTCGAATGTTTTCGCTCAGCAAAACCAGTAAATAAGGATTGGCGTACCGCTCGTGACGACACATGCACAAGGTTATCTGCGACTACTGCCACGATAGAGATAAAAAAAAACATCTTTATTAACACGGCAGAAGAACCTGCCGTGTAAGTTTGATAGGTTGCGCAGACGTGAAAAAATAAAAAAAAGAAAACCTGGAGTAGCTCCTTAAGGCTCTTAGCTCTTAGAATCTTAGAATCTCGATCCGGCTAAGATGTCAGAGATGTCAGTGCAGCGAATGACGTATTCTGCACGACCTGCTGGGAATATTCTCGGGCGCTTGCCGAGCAGCACCAGCAGCTGCTGGCTCCCGCAGTGCAGAGGCTGCCGGGAGAGCGACGTTTCCACATTGTACAACAGTGGAGTTAAGAGAGTCTAATCTCCTACGGCGCAGTGTTGGCATGTCTTTTGAAATATTCTAGATGCGACAGAAAAGTAGACACAGTAGAGCTCGTTTCACCCTAAGCTATAATGTAAGGGCTGCTAATAATCAAGAACCGGTGAAATCGAAGGTATTAAACCAATAAAGATATTTTATTCACGCTAGGCTCGCTATGTTTGGAGGAACACTGAGGGCGACTTCATTCAGTTATTATCCTAAGGAAAAATTGATCCTCAGTTCCCTTCTGGCTATGCTGACGTTTGTTCAGCAGCAAAACTCGCGTTGATTGCCGAGAAAATTGGATTGAAAATTTTTTTACACCTAGTTTATAATTTATGACGTCCTCACCGTAAAGAACAGGTAGCCGCTATTTTCAGCTGAATGGCATTAGAGCACAGAGTATGGGACCCCACGGAAATCGGTGTCCACGCAGACATTTCATTTGCGAAATTGGCCGCTGGTGGGGACAGATGTGCTTCGTGTTTTGACCTCGTTTAGCGGGTCGTTCTATGCCAAACGTACCAGGCTTCTTAGTCGAACCTCTCCGATTTATTGCAGGAAGTGCCTGCCTTTTAGTGCACTGCCGAAAGCTATTTCGTCAAATATTTCTGTCGGAAAATTTCCGGTCATATCACACCGCTTTCATTTTTCCAGACGAGTGCAAATGTAGGTCTCTCAAAAGAATGATGAAAATCAACTTCACATACGCGCAAATGTTTTCCAAAACAATGTATTTCATTTTAGTACCAGCCACATAAGAACTGCCAGCAAATGTTTTTTTAATATTTTAGATCTTTCTTTGAGCCCATCAGATAAAATTTTTGCAGGAAACATACGCCGCAGCAGTTGGCAATACAAATCGTTAATAAGATATGTGCGACATATGAATTTGGAGAAAGTGTTATAACTCGATACAAGAAAGTAAATTAATGAAAACAGTTTTCAAATTTCCAAGCAATAGAGATTTCCCGTATATTCAACCTTTGATTTTATATTGCAGTGTTCCAAGTAAAAAAACAAACTGGGGCCTATTACATAGCTAATATGACTCTTAATCCGCTCAGCGGTTTTTGTAGAACTCATCCCTGTTTTGGAAAAAAAAGATTCGGAATTTTACATCTCCCAGTCCTCTTCAGTCGGCTTCTCGATGAGCAACTACAACAGTCCGTTTTATAATTCTTTTGTTTTAATTCGTTTGAATATTTTTATTTCCTTACTCTCTTTGTTACTTGTGAACATATACGAAAGTTCTTTAAAAAACTGCAGGCAGTTGAAATAGTGTTAAATTAATCTCACTTTTTTGGTAACTGTTGCAGCTACATCTTAGATGAAATGAGAGCTTCTATAACATCCATCTGTTCTTCTCTTCAGGGCTGGGGCGACCTCAGCTACAACGGGAACCCCCAAATTCGGACACCAAATATTGACGCACTTGCTTGGAATGGAGTCCGACTCACCAGGCTCTACCACCAGCCGATGTGCACACCTACCAGATCTTCCATCATGACTGGCCGTTACCCCATACATACAGGTACGCTCCTATTCTCGCTGTTTGGTCATTTTACGAGAGCGTGTATTACCAGCTTCACACGACTGCACTGCAGCTACATGAAGGAAAGTATAAATTCATTATGCTCAATAGTTAATTTATCTTTGTCCCTGCGTGAGAAAAAAATTGAATTTTGACATACCTTGATCGGCCAAATTTCAACTACTTTTCAGTCAAAACTACTATTAAGTCAAAAATACTAAATTTCTCTTCATTGAAACACGACTTAGTGCATCTGAGGGAGCTCTATTTTGAATGGCATAAAAGTACGAGAGAACAGGACAATTCGTGCTCACGAAAAAGCAATCTTTGAGAAGGAAAAGCGGAGGAGCTTGCTAAAAATTACACACAAATATGAAATATATTCGCTCAGAACATAGAAGAACGAAGTATGTATTAAATTTCGGCAAAATGTGTTTTATGTTTTATTATAGTCTGTTTCACGAGTGAGACGTTTTGGGCCACTGCAGTGCAGTTCCCAGGTGGGCCGCGGGCTGACTCGAGACAGGCTCACAAAATAGATTAGGCCGAGCATAGCAGTTACCTATTTTCGAACTAAAATCACACAAATTGGAGTCATCCTCTAGCGCAAAGCAGTTGTTTGCAGTCACAAAGTCAAGTGTCGAAGGTGCGCAATAGCAAGGACGCCGCCCTTAGTGAGCAGCGTCGGTACTGGACGGTGACGCCACCTTCGACGACATGCTCGCCGTGATCACTGTGCGTTGACATGTTACGCGAGATGTTTGAAAACACTCGCTCAAACAAATTCCTGACGTATAAAAATAGGAGAGGACACTTAGACTCCGCCTTATGGGTATGATGCGAGAGCTTTAACGTGTTCTTGCACATGTACACAGAATTAGTCATTGTGCACTTGACACTGATGGCTACCTGGAAGTCCTGCCGCAGTGGTCCAGCGGTTAAGCAATGCGCCACTGAACTGCGATCGCAAGTCCTGCCACCGGTGCGCTTTGCGCGACCCAGGTTGCTCGCCACCCATGTTGCTCTTCTCGAGCAACCTTTCGCGGGCAATCATTAATTTAACTGTCACCTGCTACAGTGCGTAGTTTACAGACAATCCGGTGGGAAGGATTTGATGACGTCACAAGATTACGTGACCAGGCGGCCCACCTGCCTTCTAGGTTTCTTCTCTGGGGATTTTTGGTAAATTTTTCGTTCACTGTCAACGACGCAGATGACGCCGACGGCTCCTTAGAGCTATCGCGTTAAAACCGAACCCGACACTAAAGCACCGTCCCTTTAGAACATACTGGCGCTACTTGTCCAGAGGCGGCCCGGATCGCTCAAAATGCGCTATTAATCAACGGTGCACAACATCCAAATTGAAAATAGTTATACAAGAACTTTATATATAACAGCTACAAACTCAAAAATATATTTCTCTATTCTAGTGAAATAGACTTGCAGTATGTGGCACGCGTTACCATTTGAAATATTTGTGTGCCATTAGATTTTTAAATCTAAACTCTGGTGCGTGCGAAAACAGCATATGCTTAAAAGCGCAAAACAGTTGTGGTTTATAATATCTAACTGAAGCTGACTTCAAAAACAGCGAAACTAACTGCCCATACCGAGCTGAGACGTTCGACATCGGAATATACGACCATCATATGGGATCCCTATCAGCAACTGTGTTGTGAACACTGAAAAAAAGTTCACACAAGGGCGGCTATTGTTATCGTTTGTAAATTTAGAAATTTACGAAATCTGTGGTAGACATGCCACGCAAAATAAACTTGTCTCCACTGAAAAGGAATGAGGGTCGGCAGGGTGAAATTTTTTTGTTTTGCACAATAATCACTTCAAGATAAAGACAAGCCCCTACTTGAAACGGCACTTATCTCGCGCTAACACTAATGCTAAAGTTGGACTAAGAAAAAGAATTAAAACTTAAAGTCTCGCAGACCCTTGGCTTAATCCAGTACGAAGTAGAGGAATAACAAATAATAAAAAATTGCATAGCAGAAAAGAAAAGAAAGGACCATTATATAAAAGTTAATGGTGCGGCTGAGCCGAAACCATTGGAACGGCTCGCAAAGCGAAGGTGAAATGGTTTTTCAGAATTCGAGGCTATTCATGAATTCTAACGTGCGTAGCTTCTACGTAAGGCATTCAAAGTAGTTTAGCGTTTTAAATGTAACCTAACCAGCCAATAAAACTGCACCAATGTTCAGACCTCTCCTGACTGCTTTGGAGGAGTGTGGGGAAACTTGTGATGACGTCATTGCTACCAAATTTAAGTTATCCGCTGCGTTCGTCTACATGCAGCCGTGCGTGATCAGATTTCGCTGAACAGTGATTCGTGACCTTCACCTTCGGCTGCATTCGTTTTCTTCCTTGAAACAATCGCTTCTTCGGTGGAACCTTGTCGCCGCCATACTTAACGTCTTCATGGTTTCCCCTTCCTATCGCTGTCCACTGCAGAGGAGCCTGAAGCCGACGCCATTTATTCTAACAGCGATTACCTTACTATTTCAAAGGCGTGCGCAAAAAGATTTCGCGTGCTTTACCTTCAAGTTTCACATATTTGGCTCCTTTAAACTCACCGAATAATGAAAATTAAGAGAGATAATCAACAGATTGTGAGGCCCGGACCTCGGTATGTTCGCTCCTTGTAGGCAGATGAACAATTTCAAAAATTTGGCGGTGGTTCAGCTCTGGGTAAACCTGGAGTGACGCGATAGCTACAGCTGGCCTAGTTGAACTCGCTGACTTGAATTGCAGATTCGGTCTTTCGCCGCTCCGTTTCACTGGGCGTTCCTTCTTCATCTTCGTCCCACTTGACACGGCGCATGTGCACAGCTGTTGCAGCTCGGTTTCACCGGCGCACCGCGCCGCCGATAGCAGCAGCTGCTCCGCACCACGTGGCTGGTCACGTGACCAGTCACGTGACCAACCACGTGGCGGTGGCAGCACCGTCACGTGCCGCGGCCACGGTCACGTGTCACCGCCACGCTGAAGGCTCGAAATGCTACCGTAATGTAGCTGTCGCTACAAAAGATGCAAGGAAAATGATTGTTAGGAATCTTGAGTGTCGCTTCGGCCTCTTGCGGCATGGGGATGTTTGTGTGGAAGTTGATCTGACAAAGTGAATTTAAGAAGATAATTGTCGTCCCTCACCCCCCCCCCCTCTCCTAGTGCAATGATGAGAGCCATAAATACTCATCTCGAGCTTTGCGAACTTCTCGCAAAGACCAGGTTACAACCGTGACGGCCAGAATGTCTTCCAATACACACTCTATATTGCTCAGAATAATCGCTGAATCGAATTTCTTGCCTAGTCGGCAGTTCTTACTGTTTCCTATTCGAAGAGAAATGTTCCCTCATTCTTTTTACTGTGTTGTATCATCACCACCTGTACCGATTTATAGTGGTCTGAAAAGACCGTATTCATGAGTATACGGGTCCTTCATATCTGTTGCACTTGAGTCCTGTCTCTGCAGAGCAGGACGACGCTGTCTCATTTGGTGGTGAATATGTTAAGGTTTGTATAAAATTTTCTTTTGTGGCTGTGTATAACATCTCTTGAATTCTGCTCCCGCATTCACCGTGTGATGACCTTATGTCTGATAGTACTAATAAAATAAATAAATCAATAAAAATTCATGGCATATTTCAAAGTTTACTATTTGAATAGGCGTGTTAAGGAAATAGTGAAACCATTAATTGCTTGTCTCCTTCGCGTGATTTAAGAAAAGCCCACATTGCTTAAGAACTATTCAAAAACGCTTTAGTAAACCGACCTTAGTAATGTGTCCCACAATGCGTAGTGATATCTGCGAGTTGCGGAAGCTGCGCGTTTGGTTTTGAGCCGACTCATTGCGGTCCGTTCATGTCTTCTAAGGCTCCAAAGGGGTAACTAATGGGTCGAAATGATGCGCGCGACGTCCGCAACTCGCTGGTGCAAACGTAACCTTGGAGCTTCCATTTATGAAGACATAGCGCGACCTACAAGATTGCTTACCACGTTCCTTCCTCTCAATTATCCTTCGCCGGAACAGCTCTTGCTCTCCACATGTTCAGTAATCTCTGGAGCTGTGGCGTCAGTAAAAATATACTTTAAAGGGGTGGTCAAGCCAGTTTGCTTGACGTAATCTTCTTTTATAAAAGATCAAGCATGTTTTTGTTATGACGCGCGAGCTTATTCAGTCATTTTGTGCGTTAGTGGCCGGTAAGCCGAGCTTCAGTACGAAGCACACGCATCGATGCTCGCTCGAAGGAAGTCCCCAAGCGGCAGCACATGAGGTGGAAACAACCAGTAGGTTGGGACGTTATAGGCAAATATACAGGATGTGAAGAAAGTGTTACTAAACACAACATAAGCACTTAGGCATTCTGTGGAAGAGTATTTAATCCGGTACTAGAATGCCGACGGGAGGCTTGTCCTGTGGTTCGTGGTCTTTCGGTACATCAATCCGGGCGGTGAGCAGCTTGACCGATATGAACACTGAGAAAGTCAGTAAAGAAGAATAGCGTCGTCATGCTCAGCTTCTCTATTTGTCTTTACTGTATTAATGTTAAAGATACAATTGTTTCGTCGCGGGACAGGTATCTGGGTGCTAGCGTTATCTTTTTTTCAGGTTAAGGGGACACTGAGGAGTAGCCCATCTGGTTATTGTGCTTAGAGATGGTTAATAATCTCGCTCTTTCTAAACATTTTACTGTTGTTCTAGCAGAAAAAAAACAATCATCTGTAGCTCAAAATGTTAGCTTAAAAATTCCAAGTATTTTTCTGTCTATCTAGCAAAAAAACAAGCATCTGTAGCTCAAAAATTTAGCTTAAAAATTTTCTCACCACTCGATTCATACTCCTGACCTCCACACCAATGAAGACTTGTTGGCCGTTTTGTATTATTGCGTAGTTTTTCTGGCGCTTGAGGAAGTGTGCCTGCTACCATTCAGTATTAACAGCAGTAGACTGTGCGCTCAAAGGAAATGGCGCGTTCGTTACGCGAGAAAAAATAGTCGTGTTTATTACAGCCGGAGAGGTGGGTGCGTTCATTATGCGAGTGCGTGCATTAGACAAGTGAATACGGTAGTTCCAAATGTATGATTTTATTATAAATTACTAGTTCCTGGTTTATAAGCACAAATTGTGATGAATAAAACTTCACGCGTTTTATGCGCGAGTAAGCAGAATGTGATTTTTGATCGGCGCTTCGTCACACTAACGCTTGCGGTTTTAAATTTGGACTACAAAATTGCTTTTTCTGCGGAGTGCATTGATCCGAAAAACACCTCTTTTTGATATGTGCATGGAGCCGAAGAACACTTTATCGTCCCAGTCTTAACAAGTCGCCTTGTGCGCTGATTATAACGTCTCTTCGTAATAGCAGGTTTTAGCTTACGCTTACACGCGCAGTGTTTTAATTACGAGGATCGAAACTCAGAGAACGCACTATTCACAAGACTCTGAGACGTTACCGGCATTTACGCACCGATGAGAGCATCGTCAACCCACGAATAAAGTGGTTATCGGCCAAACGACTTGTATTTCTTCTCTCAGAATAATACCAACAAAGAAAATAAGCGGATTCTGCATTGGAAGATTTGAGTTCACATGTACGTTCAGTGCTTAATCATCGGCAGCTATGCTAGAAAGCATGGTCACGCTTACAGACAAGCTTATAAAAACAAGCTCATCAGTGGTTTCAGTAATGGTTAAATGAAATTCTTGACGATGTTGAGCAAGCCTGTAGCAGCAATAAACTATCCACGGTAGTCATTCTCCCTTTCGCGCGTTTTGAATACCCCCATTTGACGCACCGAATAATACAACCGCTAATCTGCATCAGTACTTGTTTTAGATTGTTTACTGAGATAAACATTTTCCTTGTTACACCAGGACAGGCAAGCAGCCCATTTTGTCTTGAAAAGCAACTCTTCAAAATTCAGCACGACATATTGACAAACCTATTTTTGTAAGTAGGTTAAATGTGTGAGCTGGCTTGGCTAGAGCGTTGGAGCTGAGGTGGGCGCATCATAAAGATAAAAACTCTAAAGCAGGTACTTGGTTCTACCGGTAGACTTTGCTCTGAAGCGCTACCGTATTGAGACAACAGCCATAAAAGTACAAACGTAGTCCGCGCAACAAGCGCACTGAAGTGCTGGCCTAGTGATTTGTGCACCCGCTGCACATGCAGGAAAGGCTTAGTTCTATCACCAGGACTCACGGGTACCCACCGGCTTTCCAATGGGCACAAGGTTTCCCCCGGCCCGGTCCTCGTCTTTTCTGGAGTGAAATGCTTAGAAAACTGGTCTTTAACCTTTTCAGAGACAACACGCGGGAACACTGTTTATTCCTGTGAAAAAAAAAGCTTCTTTTCTACAAATAGCGGATCACAGAAAAGCATGCAGAAAAGCACTAGGCTTACATCAGAGTCTTCCAAGAATTTTAGCGCCTACAAACTAAGCGACACTGTCGAAGAAAGAGCGATTACCAGACTTTGAGACGATAGCAGTCTTCAAGTTTAGCTGAAGGCGTCCGACATAAAAATTTAAATCTCTAAACGAGGACGAGGAACACATTTAATTGCACACGCTTGTAATATAAGGGGGTCGAAATGAAAGACTGTTTTAAAAGAAACAAGGATAAGAATTATGCTAAATAAGAGCACCAAATACTGAATAATTTAGAAAAATCTGGCCCCGTAGTCGCATTTAACTTATTTCTATTTCTGTCGATGCATACAGCAAGCCTGTTGCAAAAATAATCACCTTGATTAGCTTTTTCTCTACCGCCCTGATCTATCATAGCGCAACTCATGTAGCAAATCATGTCATGTATAGGTACTGTCCTCCTGTGCTGTTCGTGAAGCGTAAGATAGACAATGCCACGTGGAGTAAACTATGAAGCGAGTTGGGATTGCAACGTTCTAATTTCAGAAATG
The DNA here is from genome assembly GCF_052857255.1 of Amblyomma americanum. Lineage (NCBI taxonomy): Eukaryota > Metazoa > Arthropoda > Arachnida > Ixodida > Ixodidae > Amblyomma > Amblyomma americanum. The sequence goes on from NC_135499.1 coordinate 76,710,352, forward strand.
TTTCGCTCACAGGCAACTCGAGAATGTACGCATCCCTCGCATTGAACTAGCTGCTGGATTTGAAAACGATATGTCTCTTCAACATTATTTAATGAGTTGAAATATTTACTGAGTCGAAATGTGGGTGCACTGACACCACCATTATGTCTATCCCACATTACGGAAATATAATACGTCTGTTCTTTTTGTACACTGCCTTCAATCGATCCTCAAATTTCCTGTCGCTATGGCGTAGGACTGCTGCACCGAGGCCACGCATTCGAATCCCGGCAGCGGCGGCCGCATTTCTGTAAAGGCGACATACAATGCGCCTGTGTGCTGTGGGATGTTAGGGTACGTTAAATAACCATTGGTAGTCGAAATGAGTCTAGCGCCCTACATTCGGGCGTCTCCCCGACCCATTAAAACCTTACGTCATACCTGTTAATCATGGTATTGATTGACTATCGTCCTAAACATTTCTTCCTAGGGATGCAGCACTTTGTTCTCCTGATGGAAGAAACCAGAGGGCTACCCCTGGAGCTGAAGCTTCTTCCGCAGTGGCTCAACGATCTAGGCTATACATCGTACATTATCGGAAAGGTACGTTTCCGTTTCGGAGGGTTTCTTTCGTGCATGCGTCCATTACGTTCAAAAAGCAGCACTATGGTCATAGGACGCTTTCACATATTTTCTTGTGAGCGCTATGGGAAAAACACTCTTTTTGGTCATTGCATTATTATACAATTACAATAGATGTTATCATAACTATTATTGTTCATTGTGCAGGCCATGCTTTTGTTTATATAACTGCGAAACCATTTCGCCTTGCGATGAACACAATTGCAGTTATCAATGCCGTGGTGTGATGGACAATTAGCAATTTTGTAAAATAAAAATAATATATTATTTCATCTCTTTAATTCTTTTAGTGGGATAAGACCATGAATTATAAGACTGACCGCTAATTTCCTGCTTGTATCAGAAATTAATTTTTATTTTTCCAAACGTGGCTTCATATCTTAACACGATTTGCGATAACACGATTCGTCGCCTCAAGCGTGATACCCGAAGTTTATCCGCTTGTTCAGTGCGGGCTATCGAAACAAAATAAATGAGAACGTTCGCGTTTATGTTTGCGTTAAATATTTATCTTCATCTTTATGCTTGAATTTGATAGACATGAAACAGACTACCACTACCGCCCCCTTCTCATGGGAGAGGCGGCATTCAGAATTCCACAGTAGTGTCGTAGCGCCGGATACGCGCGATGCGTGTAGGAAAAATGCCGCAGCACACGGTAGTTCGGAGTGATCAAGGGCATTCTGAGAAGGAAACAGGCATGTACCTCTGCCGCCCAGTCTGGACAGAAGCCTTCACAGAGGGTATCATCATACACATCCTCGGCCTTTCCTCAGTGCCTCGGCGACTCAGTGGCCGTTTCCTGAAGTGGGAGATCCTTACTATAGGAGGTATTCTATGGTCACAGCGCGACGAACGGGACATACAAGAACTAAATACATAGGGACACACACACAGCAACAAAAATCATGGAATACCGTCACCAACTCGCCCAAAAACTTACCTATAGAAGGTGCCGTCAAGGTCACAGCATACGGAGCTTGTTTCATTGCTTCACCACCGGTGCCTTTGGCTGAAGGACGCCGTGATGTTTTATATCAGATAGTTTTACCTCCATTCTTTGCAAAACCAAGTCGAACATCCCCCGATTTCCGTAAGAACTTCATTCCGAATTTGAAGCAATCAACTCAAAGCATAAATTCCTTTCTAGCGACTCATACAGAAAATATTACAGCCTATAGCTGAGTTGGCAGTAAGCAAACCCATGAAATATTTTATAGGTAACGCGTAGCGCATTCCAGGACGGCTGCTGCTTGAAGAATTCGGTTTATGGTTGTGCGCGTTTCTCCGCTTGTTGCACGCATCGAGCGGAAATCGTGATGACTCTATTGTTGTGCGGTAGTGTTCTTCCAGAGCCAGACAAAATGCATCTGTGACACTGACCCTTTAGAGAGTCGCAGTGCTCGTTTATAAACACACCGCGTCTTTAGTTATCTAGCCCCGACTTAGGGCGCATTATTTCTCGCCCTTTCGTGCTCACGCGCGTCTTAGAGGCAGATTTCCAGCAACCAACCTCCAGTACTCGCTGCGCCGGCTACACGAGGAATGTTCGGTTAGCCTTTATTCCTCCCGGCAATGCGCGCTTCCACTCGTTGGAAGAGGGCGCACCTCGCCCCAACCTCACCGGGGAGGACAAGAAGGCGACCCTGCTTGGCTGCTCTAACCTACAGCCCCAAAAGGCCCTGCTTGAGTGCGCCTGGGTCCCGTACTGGGGTCCCGTACTAGGGACTCCACCTAGTCATTGTGAGGGCCGGCCCCTTATGAGTCAGTCAAGTCACACCTCCCTACACGTACTCTTTTCGAGGCAATAAATGTCTTTCACCACCACCGCCATCCAATCGCAGCGCCTCGGTTCCCATAGTTCGCGCCAGACTGCAAACCATTCGGGGGGAAAGATTCGTCAAGAAAAGGCCAGATTTGGTGTTATGTCATTTATTATCACAATGTGGTTTTACGTTATCCGTCCGGCTCGCGAATGGTCGCAGATGATATCTTGAGCTGCCGAAGAGTGGAGAAAGAACCATTGAATGCTATCTAAATTAGAAAGCGCCGCGAGGTCTATTAAAATCACTACAGCGCGAACTGAGTAGCTTGCTTAACTTCCACTTTGACCACTCGGGCTTCGCAGCGAGAATGAGAAAAAAAAAATCTAGCAGGTATTTCCGCTCATGAACCAAAGGCGGCAGCGATTAAGTGGCTGCACTAAATGACGCTGTATAAACCGCCATCTTCATCACCACCACCACCAGCCTGTCTACTTACACTGCAGGCACATATCGTGACATAAGCGCTCCGGTGATGACTGTATGAAAGCCAAGGAGGCGATGTTTACCACTCACAACCAAAAGGGAAGGGCATCAGTGTCATCCTCATCGGTCGCCCTTCATGTTTGGTGCTATCATTCTTCTTGCCAGCGTGCTCGAAGGCAGTAGTGCTATACCTGATGTGACTGCACACATCGCACTGAATGCTTTATGTTATGCGCAAGTTCTTGCAGTTCTTGCGAAGTTCTTGCGTACTGACAGCACCGAGACCTTCATTAGGGTATCGAGCAGACAAGGGTTAGGACATGAAGGACTCGCTCGGACATTTCAAGGACGCCGGCAGTCAACAAAACCAGAAAACACAGTTTTCTTGCGTAGGTAGCGTAAGAGGGTTTCAACGTAGCTGTCGCCCTCGCCGATGTATGGCGTCCAACGTGGCACTTGTGGTATTACAGATCGCTATACCTCCGCCGCTCAACGACGTTAATGGCACTGGATAGCTCGCTAAAGGTTAGGTTACAGGCAAGACGAATACAGTCGATAGTAGAAGGTTGAAGAGCCGCCGCCATTGCTCATTTGCCAGGCCTACAACCAGATGTATAGAGACCTGATCCCACTGTTGGCGTGAAGTTATTTCTTCTACTTTTGAGTTTACTAACCTGACAGGTAAAAAAATGATTATACTACTAGACTCCCGTTAATGAACAGCAGAAACAACAATTGTCCTATGCGCCTCTTGTTAGTGTTACGTCTGGCTGTTTTCATACAATGACTGAATATGTATGAATCATGAAACAGCGATGAGAAGAGGTGCTTGCTCATAGGTAGTCATTCCGGCTCTTTGGGTAGGCTGGCGAATTCCTCGAACGGGAATTAAAATGGCTATGCCGACAGTATAGTCTAGATTTTGTATACCTTACTTGATCTCATGTCCTCTTATACTGTCATTGTCAAAAGTAAGGGGGCTGTTCTTTTGAATTCTGCTGGCGCAGTTTTTCCCAGCCGCCGGCGAACGCTGGCAATCCTAATCTAACCGCGCTCCGCTGTGGTCACTGCAACCTGGTTGTTTTTGGGAATAAGTTTAGGTCACTATTGCTGTTTGATGCTTTGGAAATTGCTAACAAACCAAAACAAGAAAAGTGCTAATAATTGTGCTACTTGCCGGCCGCAGGCGAATTCCACGTGCTTATCCGCGTTCACATATTTTTTGCTTCGTTCCAAACAAAGACGTCAAAACTGAAATTTGCTATCGCTATTAATTGAACATTTTGGCTTTTCTTTCTTGAATATATTAATTTGTTCTTTATCCACAGCACAATTGCCATTGCAGTGAGGGGTTGATTTATACAGTATAAGACATAAATGTTGATAAATGACCAAAAAGAAAACAGAAGCATCCTCATCAACAAAATAACAGCCGAATAACAAACATTCACGCAGTACTTATGTATATGCAGAACTTCTTTTAAACAAAGGTTCAACTGCGATGTTCACGAAAAAAATGTACTTTAAAAGAAGACCTGCCATCCACGCAGCACACATGTACAGTCACGAGTAAAACCAAATACACAATGACGTCAGCGAAGTGGCGAAAATCGCAACGCGAGGCTTACGCGGCGCCGTGCTTCGCGAACAGACCTGGCACTTCTTTATCGGCGTGTTCGTAACCACAGCACCGAGAGTTGCTATCTGCGGCTTCGATGGCACTTTACGATTGCTAATCTTTTTTTTTTACTGGCAACTGCAATAGAAGAAGAAAGGCTTCATAAATCTTAGAAATGTGTATTTCATGGAAGTCTACGCAAAATAATATCCGCCGATCGCAATGACCTCATCTTATTCAGTTAATGAGGCTTTTAACTCTCAGTGTGGTTCGTCATGTTCTGTGTTCCTAAGTGCTGATCTTTCTATTTCCAGTGGCACCTGGGCTTTTACAAGTCAGCATACACGCCCACGAAAAGGGGTTTCGTGAGCCACGTGGGCAACTGGGGTGGCGCCATCGATTATTACACTCATGAAAGGGCTCCTGTGAGTGATCTCATGGCTCTACGAGCCACTAGTAGAAACAGTTTTCATTGCTTTGACAGCTGCGATATAAGAACACAGGATTAAAAAGTAGACGTTCTTTGATTTCTAGCAAACGCTTGCAGGTTTGTGCGGTAGAAACTATTGCTTCAATGGAGAAATATACTCATAAAGGAAAGTCGAAGGTCGGTGGGAGGGGAGAAATGGATTCGATGTTTTAGTGTGTACGTTTTGTCAGTTTCTGATCTTCGCTCGTCCAGGCAGCCAAGTGGCGCTGCCAGCATCTTAGATACATGGAGCAACCACCCTGTAACCCAGACAGCGCAAGGGAACATTGCAATATAATAGAGGGCAGCAGAAAGGGGGTTGGAATTTGGGTATTCATTCATAAAAGTATGAATATTCAAGGGCTAAACTGGGATGCAAGGAACATTCATGGCTAAAAGGAAAAGTGACATGGCAACAAATAAATACTCCTTGGCTTTGTACACTTGTGTTCAGAAGCTAATACCAAAGAGGAAAACAGGAAAATGGTAGAATGTATTGCAGCGATATTGATGAGCTGGGAGGACAGGGCGTGATAATTATCTTAGGCGACATGAATCCACACAACGAAGACCTTGATGGGTACACAGATCCTAAAGGTAAACATGCTTCTGGATATGTGTGACAGGCATGATTTAGTTGTATGCAACAGTACCCAGAAGAGTGAAGGGCTCATAACATGGGAGGCCGGAAGTCTGCACTCGAAGATAGATTTTGCACTTATGTCACATAGGATGCATAATAGACTAGCAGTAATGAGCATGGATGAACATAGTTCCTCCAGAAGTCTAAGTAGTGACCGCAAACGTATTAAGTTGAGTATCAGAAGAGAAACCAATGTAGGACTGAAGCGAGATGAACGATCAGAGGGAGATGATTACTCAGAGAAGTGATTGGAAGCAGCAGCCAAACAAATTGAGAAAGTAATATTTGAGAATAATGAAACAATATGGACTTATCCCAAATTAACTCGATTACTTGAGCTAGAGATGGCAAAGGTGCGAGTCAAGCCAAAAGGGAAAAGACTCAAACCCAAGAGTTGGTGGCATGAGGGGGTCAAGAAGGCAATAGAGGAACGTCAGGAAGCGTCCAGGGATCAAAGATATTCCAAGATCAGGGCGGCACCAGAACCTGAAGTAAATACAAACGTTTATAAAGTGGAGAAGGGAAGCATCCCATGAGAAATGAGAAAATTAGAAAAACCGGTGGCCAATGGAGGTCAGAAGTAAATAAAAAGAATAGAAAAGCAGCTCAAAAAGTGTGAAAACCGCTAAATACAATAAGTAATAAGACTAGGATAGAGCAAAGGTTTATTGTTAAAGATCATGGAATTCGACTAGAAGGGGATGAAGCAATGAAACACATAGGAACAAGGATTACAGAAAAAGTCAACGAAAGTAATTTTGCACATAATTTGTCGAACGAGGATAGACCGGTTACTGCAATTGCTTCCCTTCAGCAAAGAGAGTGGGAAAGGGCTGTGAAGAAGGTTCCTAGTGGCACGTCGACAGGACCAGATGGTATTCCGATTATGCTAACAAATAAGCTAAGAACAAAATCTAAGCAAACATTAATACAGGTATTGAACAAAATGATAGTGGATGGCAAAGACCCCGATGAATGGAGATTAAGTAGAATGAACATGGTGTATAAGAGAAATGAGGACAAAGCTGACGCAAGTTACTACCGTCCCATACCAGTGACATCTATTGTTTGCAGGGTGGTGGTACAGATTATAAAGGACAGACTGCAGGCTTGGGTGGAGAACGAAGGGGTGCTAGGGGAGCTACAAAATGGTTTCTGGAAACAAAAGAGGCTGGAGAACAATCTGTTTTCGTTGACGCAGTGTATAGTGAATACTGAAAAGGAACACAGACCTCTATGACTAGCTTTCCTGGATATTAGGGGATCCTACGACAACGTTTATCAAGAAGATTTATGGGACATATTTGGAACATTGGATGTGGAAGATGGAGTAATTAACCTTTTAAAACTTATATGTATAAAGGTAACATAGTGCTTATAAAATAGGAAAAAAATGTATCAGGGTCTATAGAGATACAGCGGGGGCTTAGGCAAGGATGCCCTCCGTCTCTTTTGTTGTTGATGTTGTACCTGCAAGAATTAGAGACCAAACTGAAGAGGAGCGGACTAGGCTTCAACCTTTCTTTTCTCAAGCAAGGCGAATGGATTAAACAGTCATTACCGGGACTAATGTACGCCGAATATATAGTGCTAATGGATGACAAGATTTGCAGAAGTTCATAGACATTAGTGGTACAGAGCGAGATAGATTAGGTTTCAAGTTTAGTAAGGAAAAATCTCCAGTCAGGATATTTAATGCTGAGTGCGGAGAGCATAGAATAAAGGAGTTCACGCTAGAAGTAGTGGATGAGTACAAGTATCTAGGGGCGTGGATAAAAAATGGTGCTGAGTATCTGACAGAGCACGAAAAATATGTAATGAATAAAACTAGTATGAATGAAGTTGTCATGAAAAATAGGGTACTGTGGAATTACAATAGGTATAGAGTGGTAAGAGGGATTGGTAAACGGGTGATGGTTCCTAGCCTGACTATCAGCAGTGCGGTCCTGTGCATGAGACCAGATGTTGAAGCAAGGTTAGAAATCAAACAACGCGGGGTAGGGAGGCTAGCTTTGGGAGCACATGGAAATACACATAACCAGTGGTTACAGGGTGATATGGGATGTGCGTCGTTCGAACGCAGAGAAGCTAGCAGTAAGATAGCATTTGAGGAGCGATTGAAAAAATGGGGGAAAAGCAGTGCGCTATGAAAGTTTTCAGATACCTCTACATAAGGAATGTTGACACGAAATGCAGAAAGCGAACTAGAAAAATGACAAGCAATTATCTGGACACCATTAGGTGGACAGATCAGCAATTATCGGTTAAGAAAAAGAGAGAGCCCTGTGGAAAAGAGGGATGCTGACGAAATCGGCACTGGCAACATACAGGGTCTTTAAGCAGGAAATTGCCGAAGAAAATATCTAGGATAATTGTAGAGGAAGCTCTTTATTGTTTAAGGCCAGGACGGGAGTTTTGCAGACTGAGACATATAGGGTCAGGTTCCACGAGATAGACACGTTGTGCGCTGCGTGCTGAGAGGAGGAGGAAACGACTGAACGTTTGATACTTTTCTGTAAAGAGCTTAACCCTACAGTGGAAAGCAGCGGGGCTGATTTATCCAAGGCATTGTGGTTTAAGGACAGTGAAGGGAAAGGCGATTTTGAGCATGTAGAAGTAACCAAGCGAAGGTTATCTGATTGGTGGCTAAAATCAAGGCAAGAGTAAAATCAAGACAACAGTAAAATTTCCCAAGTCATGGCTGGAAGGCTTGAACCACCACCCGCTTTAAAGGGTTCAGCCTTATCCATCTATCCATCCATTCATCCGTACATCTATCGAAGCGCCGCAGCGTCTTGAGGATGTTCGGCGGGTGGTGGGTTCGGAATACCTGGTCCTTATGTTACGGCAGGTGTGGTAGATATGGGTGGTTTCATTATGCGTCAAAGCCCGTCATTGTCACACCATAAGTGCTATGTTAACGTTGTTTTGTAGGCAACGTGTGCAGAGAGCCATTGCAACATTGAGGTCGAAAGGTGTCTGGTCTTTGAGTTGTCTTGTATTTTTGCCGAAACAATTTGGTTGTTATGATTAGTTGTTATGCTGTCTTCTTCGACACATCTGATGCTTCGATCACTATGATTCGAACGGTTATATTTCTGTGCGATGTGGTCACCCGGGAGATGTTCTTTATTAAACTTTCACAGACAGAGCACGATATGTAATTGAAACTGTTAGACAACTGCTGCTCCTTGCTACGAAAAGATACACATGTCTTCAGAGAGAAGCTAAAAGTGCGGAATATCTAAAACGTTTGAAAGCAGCGCCTCCAAATTAAAAGAAAAATGAGGAAACCTTGAGTACAAAAAAAATCACAGAGGTCACTTAAAGCTCCGCCTTAATGGTATGACATGATATCGCAATTGCTTAGGCTTTCCATTCTGAGCTTACAAAATTACCAACTCCAATGCCAATGATCACAGTGAACTCCGGCGGCCTATTGCTCCAGTGCGGCGTTTTTGCTACAACATTTTCAACGCCAGCTCATGCAGCGCACACCTCTCTCTCGTTCAGCATCCCACGCGCCTCAATGCGCGATTGAGTGGTCCGTTGACCCAGGGAGCCAGTTATGCACCTTTCCGTTCCCCCAAACGACAATTTACTCTAATACAAGTTTGTTTTTGCGGAGCCCCCGATAATAGGTTGCCGGTTCAAATCCTGCACTTAGCTGCGCTCTAACTTAAGTAGTACGTTCATGCTGCACGAAACTTTGAATCGTATGAGACCGTCGGGAACATTCTGGGGCAAACTGTTCGCATTGCACGATTCTTTTTTACGCAGCCTCCAATTATTTCCGACACGCATGCCTACTGCGCCGACGGCTTTTGGCCCGAACGAGCTGTATCCGCTGTCGCATAAAACTGCTTTATTTATTTGGGGCACATATTCACATGACAACGTTGTCTTTTAGAGCTAAAAGTCAAGTGTTGCTTTGGCCGTTCTGTTCGAAATATAATTCCACGGTGTGATCCCAAAAATAAATAGGAGGAGGATTTGGTTTCGCTCAGCTTCTTCCTACTGCAGTACCGTTAATGTTGACAGCATTGTATACTGGGCAAGCAGTAAAATTGAGTTTGCGAAGCCAGCCGTTCGAACACAGGTATTGACCAGATGTTTAATGCATCGTTTTATGTGACGGTACCGAGAAAAAAAAAAGCTTTTTTAGGCTATCCTCTATAGATGACGGTGGTTTCGTAGTTGCTCCGCCTTATCCGTATGGCGTCAAAGCTTTCGTGGATTAATGCCCTTATATGCGGACTCGTTCATTGCCTACTTCACATTCACAGATGCATGCGAGCTCTCATACAACACCTGGCGCTGTAAGACAGCAGTTAAATGATGCGTCGCTGCCCCGGCAGATGGCAGTTTCAAACTGTCACTAGAGGTGTTTCTAAAACCCAGGCTTGTGCAGTTTCAAAGTAACTTCTTGGCGACTAGTCAATAATTTAAATTCCGGGTGCCAAGTTGCGCGGTTTGTCATTACGTCACAAGGTTCCCTAAGCTTCCCGCCTGCCAGCGGTCGCTTTTTCCGCTTGCATATTATACTTCAATCCCTAAAGCAATATTAACATGCTGCATAACATGGCGGTTGTGATTTTGATTAAATTTTTTTTTTGCACTGTTCCGGTCCTCAAGAGCAATAGCGAGACAGAGTTAGGAAAATTAACAAGAATAGAAGTTATGTTATAGTCGAACAGTTTGTGAAGAGAAAACCCAGAGGATACGTTTTTGAAAATCAAGATCTTGGGGAGGGGGGGGGGGGGGGCGATTACGCCGAAAATCAGTCCTTACTTGCCGAAATCGCAGTATTCGTCTACGTAACATTCAGAGAGAAACCGGGTGATTGAAATTAAGTTTCCATAGTTCATGTTGCATTTTTTTTTACCTCATTTAACGCGTTATTACGACTATATCTTTCAGGGCCATAATGTATTATTTTCTATTTTCTTAAGCATTACACAAAGGGCAGCTAGCACTAAGAAACTGAAAAGGAAATGAGGCCTTTCCTTTCGTGTCCTTTCTAACAATTATTACGTTGGGCACGTTACCATCCCCATGCCAAGAACTTCCGGGTATTTTAATTTTCTTCTTGATATAGCGCAAAAAAACTTATTCAAAATCACAGCTATAATTTTAGGCAAAAATTAGCCTTCTAGTAGGATGCTATTGGTTTCGGTAGTGCTACACAACACTATGCAGTAGACGTTTTGTCGGCACCCGTATTTTTAGCTGTGGCTTCTGAAGCGTACTGTTCGCACGTATACTCATAAGGTTAGGCTAGGTTAGGTTAGGTTAGGTTACCTGTACATGTCATGAGTAGAAAGGCTTAAGACGTTTGTAGTGTTCACTTGAATGAAAACACCTCAGTCAAGAAAGCCAAAGGCATTCCGTAATTTTAATCTATGTTAACGGCAAAACTGCGTTCTCTAAATAGTCAAATTTTTCGGTAGAAATCGAATATTAGACGATGTTTCGAAAACAAATTGGCGGATGATCGGTGGTGGGGGGTGTTGGGACTGGCCGAAAATTGGTGAAAACGGGGCCGCTACCATGATTCCAATTAGTCTTCATTGTTCAGTGCACGTTCCTAGGAGGCCGGTGTGGTGTAAAACAAGCCACCCTATCATCTTGCGTCAGCTGTAATGAACGTTTGCTTCTGCTCACTGAATGATCGCGTTCGCAGTTAACGTTTCTCTTACACTGCCATGTTTGCATATTATGCATATTGTCAAAAAAATGCATCAGTTCTATCATGTATGAGTGTGCTTCAGGGCTTGGGTTCTTTTCTCTATAAAAAGAACTCGCTTCTCCCTCATTTGTTCGGAAATATCTGAAAATATCAAATGGGCGGTGAGCTGAAGTTTTCTTTTACCTCCGTTTTTTGCGCAGAAAAACAGCAGCGATTCCGGCTTGGACTTCAGACGAAACCTAACCGTGGCAAGGAGTTACACAGGTGTATATTACACCGATATAATAACGCAAGAAGCGTTGTCTGTCATTAGGAATCACCCAGTTCAAGAGGTGGGCTATAACGGAGTGTACTGGTTTGGAGGCTTCTCCTGACGTGTTTTTGTGCCTTAGCACGAAATCAAATTCTTGTGCATCACCGAACTTAGTTACCAGTTCGTGCGACTAGTCTTCTTCGCGACAGGAATTATGCATTCGGAACCAATACAATGGGTTATGAGGCGAAAACTGCTCTATATTTCGTGATAAATGATGATCGTGACGATCTGCTTGAAGGCGACACGACGGGCAACACTCTATCTCAAAACGTTACCCAAAGTTGTAGACACATGGCAGCATGAATATAATTTATTTTGAACATAGAAGGTTATTGTTGGCAGAGCAAAATGTGTCATTTTTTGTGACGTCGCCACAAAATATGTAAAATGACACGAAGTACTTCAAAGCTATTTACTCTGCATTACTACCTGCTCAATTTTTTTTAAATCTAAGACACATTGCATCTGCTGTCATGAGTGCATGTCTATTCGTTGTTAGAAAGCTTGGAGTGAATTAAGATGCGGAGCTAATGTCTTGCCTAAAATTTACACCACACAAAGAACAGGAGACAGTTACCTTACGGCTGAGAAGCAGTTTGACCCGCCAGCCAAATTCTCTAGCTGCCGCGTACATGTGGCTGTTGGGCAATGTTCCGGTAGAACATGCTAGTTTTGTATCCTGCGAAGTTTTGTTTAGAATTGTTCTGTGTACTATAAAACTAATGCGAGCAAAAAATTTCCCATTGCCTGTAGTAGCTCTGAATGGGGAACCACCTGATGTAAGATTGCTCTCTTTGGCCGTTGTTTTCACACTGTAAAAAAGACGCTTAAAAATTGGCTTAAAAGCTCGAAGTGTTCTTAATCGTCGTATTAGTCATCTGCTTGAACCCCAGTGGCAGGCTTCCAAATGCTGGGAAGCAGCAGTACAAAACATTTTCTGGCCGTTAAATGGTAGTCGTTGTCTTTCATCCACTCGTCCGTTATACACTAGACCTAAAGCGTCGAATAATTTACAATCTTGTGGGTTTCGCAAAATATCTCCAAATACAATAGGTAGCAACATAATTGGTATTTGCGTCGCCATTATATTCTAATGCTCCAGGAGATTTCTGTCTTTAGGAGGAAATTGCCGATGAGTTTTTGGGCGGCGAGTGTGGGCTCTGTTTGCTTTGTATCACTGCGTTCTTCCCACAGTTAGCTCTTATTCTTTAGCGTTCATTTTTTCACGGTCGCCTTAAAATTTTATCGGCTACCTTAGAAAACAGTGGTAGGGTATTAACGCAAACAAACCGTGTGGACGTGCAAAAGCATGTGTTTATACTGGTTGGATCGTGGTTTTGCTTTGCTGGGTCGTTAGCACGTCTGGCGACGCTATTCGACTAAGGTTAAGCTCTCACCGAGGCTAAGCTGCCCTGATATGTCCGCGCCGCACGTGGAAGTTGATGAAGACTATGATGAGCAATGCACAGCGCGAGAGTGTGTCGCAGTTTAACGCGAGATGTTATCGGCTGAAGCTATAGCACAATGCCCTTGCGCTGTGGCCAGTGAAGATTATCTGTTCGCGCTGCCGCTGGTTCGAAGCCTAGTTGCGGCAATGTTTCGTTTTCATCATTGCCTGTTGCTGTTCTTGGTTTTGTCAAGGTCACCTTTTCGGTCAATCTTCACAGAAACTCGGTGAGCGGGTTAGATTTTATGAAGTAGTGCTTCCGCTTTGAAATTGCTGGATATTACCTAAAGCAAAATATTAACTAAGTTCTGTGACTGCTGTGCGCACCTAACGGCAGCACGAATTTACGCCTGTATCGATGTAAAGCCTTTCAGACGTAACCGTTTGAAAATGTGAAGACTGTCTTCGTTGTTATTATGAGTTCGTTATTTGGGTTCTCGAAGTGTTTAAGCCCATCCAAAGCAGAAAATCACAGTACCTTTTGCATTGCGCCGTCCATAGTACAGCCATTCAAGAACGCCGCCTTTTAGCAAAACGATTAGCACAAAATTGCTTTCAGATCATAGTGTTCCTAACATCGAAGAGCACAATGGCCGCTGTAAAAGTCGAGAACGTTGTAGCAGTTATAACGCTTCGCGCTAAAGAATTAAGCTTTGAAATGGCGCTTGCAAAGAGACGCGCCTCACTCAGCGCTTTCTTTGTCCTCGTAGCCTATGTTCCTGTATGTCGCACACTTTGCACCGCACTACGGCAGCGAGAAGGTCCCCTTCCAGCCGCCTCCCCGGCCGGTAGAAGGCTACGATTTCATTGGCAACAAAAATCGCACGATGTATGCAGGTGAGTACTAGTGCTACAACGGAAACTCACAGTTCCAGACGTTCAATATCAGACATGCCAGTGGGTTGATGTATTTTTCGAAACATGAATGTCGCGTATGTCAGGCAGTGACTAGGATCACTGCGTGACGAAGATGTGGAAAAGGACAGTTTTCATTGACTAGGTCGTTATACTGGCAGTCAAGATTATAGCGCTTGTCACCATGTGAGTCACGAAGCTCAGCGCGAAGCCTGGTTACCGACAACCAAATTGTGCACAGGCGTGGCGTGTCAGAGCTGGTCATCCTAGTTATCATCAGTCGAGTGTTCTTAAGGCAAAACCCCTTATCAGTTACCAAACTATAAACAGCCCTAAATCAAACAGACTATCAACCGATTTGATTTTCCAGGAATGGCTTTGACAGGAACAGGCAACTCGCTGAAGCATTCATCGCAGAAACTTCTTACAGCGATCGTACTTTAGAAAGGAGCACCGACCAAACTCCAGCGGATTTACTCACACAGTGACTCTCCTTGATTCGTTAAAATCTATGACTACATTTACATTCTGTTGCGATTGATACTCACATTTGAAGGAGCTCCTTAGCATACATGTCTTTACCGCATTCATTCATTCTTTCTAATTTTTAAGGCGAAAACATTACTAGCCCATCAGGAGGAAAGGTGGCGGTATGTGTTAATCTGTTAGCGTACGTGCTCGCATATGGTACCGAAAATTCTAGCGATTGCAAGAAAAGTCAGATGACGTCATCAAGCTGCCTTGGAACGCACACAGGAATCCTAGCGCCGCAGTTTCAGTCAACAAGTGGCTGTAGAACGCACAGAGAAAGCCGAGCACAGTCATATGTATATCTTCGTTTTCGAAATTCTAAAAACTGATATGGGTATGACCCTCGGTGGGCTACACAGCGTCTCAATAATTACGGAGCCTAACAGTAATAGTTAGAAAGTTAACTATTCAATATAGATTAACCAGCCTGCTAGTTACCACATCTTAGCAATATTTTTATTCACTACACAGCTGACAATGCTATGACGAAAAAAAAACTCTTGTGAATCAACGGGCCGATTTTTAAAAATTGTTTCAAGTCTGAGGTGAAACACATTGTGTAGAGATGGCAAGAAGAATAAAAGGACGTTATCAAGCGGATTAAGGACGCACATAGGAATCCTAGAGCCCCACTTTCAGTCATCAAGCGGCCGTAGAACGCTTAGAGATTAACCAGCCTGCCAGTTAGCACGTCTTAGTATATTTTGAATCACTGCACCGCTAACAATGCTATGCCGCAAGAAGCACTCTTGTGCATCAACAAGCCTATTTTTAAAAATTTTGTGAAGCCTGAGGTGAAACACTGTGTGTATTGAAGAGGGTCGCGTGACCTAAAGCTGTGATTTATTTCCGACGTTTCGGCTGGGACCCGGCCTTTGTTAGGGAATGCAAAAATCAGCCTATCCTTGCTTAATTCTTAAATACAATTGCTGTGTAATCTCGCGTTCCCAAGCCACTAACACCGTAAATGAACATAAAAAATGCACGTGACATTGCAGGTGTTACATGGTCTGAAAGATCAAGTCTTTCGTAGGGACACCTTCGGCGTTATAACAAAATACCATGCAAGCGCTGAGCATGCAGAACATATTGCATATTTAAAAGATATGACACAGACAAGCGTGACCAGTCATATCTTCATCAGATAAAAATAATAAAATAAAATACACGTTGTAAAGTAGGTTATACACCGAGGATCATTGTGTAGTGCTCGTCATGCACCATCTAAGCCATAAAGAAAAAAAAACAACTCAGCTCTTAAAAATACTACCCAGTACTACATGGATAGCGAAGCCACATCTGGCACAAGAACACGTAAACATCAACGCGTGTTGCGTTCGTCATCTATAGCTTTGGCGAAAATTGTTGTGTTGCAAAGAAATACTAAAATAAAAATAAAAAGCTTCAATGTCTATGGCCATCTGTAGATATAACAGTCAATCGCACGCCCTCGGAAAAAATATTGCTACAATATATATATATATATATATATATATATATATATATATATATATATATATATATATATATATATATATATATATAATAACACAGCACACTACTAATACAGCACACACAGCACACCACAGTAATAAGCACAGCGTCACGAACAACCAGCGGAACCGTCCAGGCACAGATCAGAGACCGCGTTCAGTCCAGAGCACGCACGAGCGACCGAGCGCTCGGCGCCCGATCTTCGCAGTGTTCGGCGCTTCTCGTCGTCTTCTTCGTTGAGCGCCAGCCTCTGAAGATTCTAAAGCCCGTGTCCTGTGTTACAATTCCCCCCGGGCGGAAGGGCGCCAGCATGAGGCAGCAAAACAGACTTCTGCTCAGCGCATCGTAAAGAGGGGGTATACGTCACTGTTGCATCTGAGAGCGCAGCACAGGAAAGAGGTACCATCACTGAAGAGAAAGGTGGAATGTCTGTGTCCTCTGAGACGACCACAGTAGCGGCAGCAGCACCGGTTACGTCCAAGGGGGCGTCACTGTAGGGCGACAAGTCAAGCTGAGCACGGGCGCAGTCAATAACGGCGTGATGTGAGGAGAGGAAGTCCCAGTCAAGGATAACGTCGTGAGAGGAGCGGGCGAGGACGATGAACTCGATTGGGTAGGGAACGTTCCCGATGAGCATGCGGGCGGTGCAGGCGGCTAACGGTCGAATGTCCTGAGCGCTGGCCGTCCGGGGAAAAACGGGAGGAAGGGGCGTCGTCACTTTTTTGAGTGCGACAGAGGGTGTGACTGAGAACCGAAACGGCTGCGCCAGTGTCAACAAGTGCTTCGACGGCGACTCCTCCAACGAAAACGGTAATAATCTTGGCAGATCCAGAAACAGCTCTTGAGTGAGCCGCTGGTGACGCAGTTCTTGCCTCCGGAACTGCGGTGGTTAGTTTTCCGCGTGGACGGCGGGTTGGCGACGGAGCATTGGGGAACGGGAACGACGGCCAGGAGACGGCGAGCGGTGGGAGCGGGGATGGTAACTAGGAGAAGAAGAATCCGGAGGCGGCAAGTGTGACGCAGGTGAGGACGACGGCGGAAGGTCGTACGTCGGTTCACGCCTATAATCGTAGAGACGGTGGTCACGACTGCGACATAAACGAGCCACGTGGCTAGGGACGCCACAGGCATACCAAATAGGGCGGTTGTCATGTGCGCGCCAGGGGTTGAGTGGCTGCGGCTGTGATCGGGGGCGGGCAACCGGACGGTAAAGTGGGGTTGCAGGTCGCTGGGGTTCTAACTGCCGGGTAGGTGGCCTGTAGACAGGGGCAGCAGGTGAGGGCCGCGACCGCACCACGGCATCGGCGTACGTCAGATGAGCCGCGATCAAAGGTGGCTGGGAAGGAGGTGGCAGGACTTCAGTGACCTGCTTCTCGATAACATGCTGTAGGTTGGGAGTGAGCGACGGCGCAGGCGTAGGCGGGCAGGTAGACAAACATAGCTGGCGTGCGACTTACGTACAAACTGCTGGATGCTCTGGAGGAGCGACTGTTGGTCCAGAGCCCCGTCCCCTGGCAGAGCCAAGCTGCAAAGTGCGGCCTCCTGTAAGCCTGCACGCCGGGTAGAAAGGCGTTGTTTGCGCAGCTCATCGAATCTTTGGAAGTAGCCGATGACACCGGAGACAGTCTGGGGATCTTTGGCGACGAGCATCTGGAAGGCATCATCCTCAATGCCTTTCATAATGTGTCTGATCTTGTCGGCCTCGCTCATAGAAGGGTTGACACGCTTGCAGAGGCCGACGACATCTATATAACTGATGAAGTTTTCACCGGTTTGCTGGGCCCGACTTCGCAAGCGTTACTCGGAGCGAAGCTTTCACACTGCGGGACGGCCTAAGACTTCTGTCAGACTGGTTTTTGGAGCTGCCCAGCTTGAGATGTCAGCCTCGTGGTTTCGAAAACAGAGATTGGCTACGTCGCTCAGATAAAAGATAACGTGGTGAGCTTGACGCTATCATCCCACTTGTTGTATGCGCTTACGCGTTCATAGGAGGCCAATCAATCCTCCACATTCGTGTCATCTGTGCCGCATAAGGTGGTCGGGTCACGCTGCCGCGCGGCGCCGGTACAGAAGACAGCCGACGGAAGCGGTGAAGCGGTTTGTGTGACGGTCTCAGGCATTGCAGGGGTGGTAGGCAATGCGCGGGTGCGAAGCTCCAGGGCGAGGGATCGTTGGCACCTCCACCGCTTGTAATAAGAACACAGCACACTACTAATACAGCACACACAGCACAGCACAGTAATAAGCACAGCGTCACGAACAACCAGCGGAACCGTCCAGGCACAGATCAGAGACCGCGTTCAGTCCAGAGCACGCACGAGCCACAGAGCGTTCGGCGCTCGAGCTTCGGAGTGTACGGCGCTCGAGCTTCCCAGTTCTTCTTCTTCTTCTTCTCCTCAAGTGGTCGGCGCTTCTCGTCGTCTTCTTCGTTGAGCGTCAGCCTCTGAAGATTCTAAATCCCGTGTCCAGTCTTACAATATATATATATATATATATATATATATATATATATATATATATATATATATATATATATATATATATATATATATATATACTTATGAAGGGAGCCAACAAAACGAAGGTGCATAGGGGAACGTTATTTTTTTAATGTGTTGTGTTTATCAGTGGGATAATAATACTTAGATTAATAAATCGCTTAAAGAAAATTACTTCGAAAGCAGCAGAAAAACAACCATGCCGAAGGTGCGATCCGAACCCACGACCTCCGAATATCGCGTCCGGTGCTATTACCAACTGAGCTACGGCGACGGCTGTCCAATCTGCTGCTCTCGTGGGTATTTATCTTTATTGGATGTAAGCGAATATTGAGAGTGTTCACCAGCGCCACCCTCGACCATAGCGGCGGACTCCGCTATGGTCGATCCAACACGTGACGTTCCACATGACGTTCCACGTCACGCTCGCGGTATTAAAGGACGTGCTGCGTCCGCCGCTATGGTCGAGGGTATTCTTAGCCCGATATTCTTAGCCCGGGACACCGCATGACGAGGCCCCTTCTCACACCCGCTTTACCAGGGTCCTTTGGTACTCCAGTTTGGCGCAGTTTAGGAGGGAAGTCTCCCTTGCCTCTCCGGTAGGGGTGGGGGAAGGGGGTAGGTGACGCTTTTGAGTACATGCCCACACAGAGTGGAATATTTCACAGACGTCTCCACAGTGCGAGCAACGGCCATCTATGTTGGGATCAAAGTGTTTGACTACTGCAGGACAGAGAACAGTTCCTGTCTGTGGGCACCGCAGAGTTCACTCCCCCACCTTACTCAGCGCTTTGCCTGAGTTAGTTCCTGCAGTTTCTGTTGTGCACCTCTTCTTAGATAGCTCTCACTACTGTATGTGGCTGCCGTGGTGTCTCAGTTGTTATGGCACTCGGCTGCTG
Source organism: Amblyomma americanum (assembly GCF_052857255.1). Lineage (NCBI taxonomy): Eukaryota > Metazoa > Arthropoda > Arachnida > Ixodida > Ixodidae > Amblyomma > Amblyomma americanum. The sequence continues at coordinate 76,729,681 of NC_135499.1, forward strand.
ACCTGGAAAGATTCGGGCTTGATCCCCGCTGCGGTGGTCGCATTTCGGTGGAGGTGAAATTCTAGAGGCTACTGAGCGATGTCAGTGCACGTTAAAGAACCCAAAGCTAGTCGAAATTTCTGGAGCCCTTTGCTACGGTGTCCCTCATAGCCTGAGTCTCTTAGAGATGTCATATAATTATAAACTAAGTTAGGGTTAGTCGAAGAGCACTCATGCCTTTCCCCCAAGCATAGCCCGGTCAATCCACTTGCGAGATACACCAGCTCGTGTCGCCAGAAGAGTGGTCTCCCTGTTGGTTTAGGTAGGCGCGTGAATGGCTGGTACACGTATGGGATGTGGGCATGCCAGATGCAGTCATAGAGCGTGGAAGGGCTGGCTCCGCAGGTGGTGCAGTACGAAGGTAAGTGGGTGAGATGAAACAACTGATCAAACTCGGGGCATCGGAATGAGTTCGTTTGAAGTTGTGACCAGTGTATGATATGTTAGGGGTCTAGTGTGGAGTGGGGAAGAGGGTATGTCATGCGTCTTTGCCTGTAGTGCTGTGTGACAGTGTGGATGTCAAAGGGCTTGTTTTGAGTGTGAGAGTATGTTTGTTGCTCGGGGAGGCCATACACCGGCGCCCGCAAACCACGTTCCCTGGTAAACGCATAAACGTTCTCATTTGCAGGGATGCCATTATGCCCATAACCAGATTAATGATGACTTGTTGCCCTGGTGCTGGTAAACTAGTATGTGCGCTCAAGATGGAGTAGCAGTGCCTTGACGGAGTCTATAGATATGACAGTGTGGTCTGTGAACAGGGTGCAGATGTTGGCTATAGACATAGGTATTGCCAGGCATTATGCCTCAGTAGTGTTCGTGTTTCTGATGGCTACTGCTGTTCTGGTATTGGCTGAGTCCGGGAAAGCAAATGTGTGGATACCTAGGGATTGTGTGTGTGGTGCTGCGTCGGTATATAGGATGTCCTTCATGTCCGTTTGACACGCACCTCAAAGCGCGATTGACGTGTCCACTCACCTCAATCCTCAATTTTTAGGTGCATACTACCACCACCCAAGTTGCCGCGGTGGCTCAGTGATTCTGGTTCTGGCCTGCGGACCGTGAATATGCGGGTTCGATCCTGGCCGCGGCGGTTGAATTGGGATGGAGGCGAAATTCTAGAGGGCTGTGTACTGTGCGATGTTATTGCGCAATAAAGGACCCCAGGTGGTCGAACTTTGCGAAGTCCTCCAATACGCCGTTCCTCACAGCCTGAGTCGCTTTGGGATGTTAAACCTTCATAAACCATAAACCAACACCCCCTCAAAGCGCTATTTAGGAGTTCATTAATCCTGTGTGCAAGTTCTGCGCCTTTCCTTTTGTGAAAACCAATGGCGGGTTTAAACTACGAGTAAGGCAATCATATGAGTTATAGTATTTGGAGTCCGTGCAGTGTGCCGTTAATGCGATGGAATGGAACCCCACAAACAAAACAAGACCGAATCTTCACGTGCACCTATAGACGCCAATATGGAGCGGTGAAACGTGCCACTGGGTAGTCGTCTGAGAAACATCAAAATGGGCCTGTCACTCCAGACCTCTTGGCCGCTAGTGCCAGTCAGCTTTCGCTGATTAATGTGCTAAGCCGTTAAGCTTAGATTAATCATTTTTGACACCGCCTTTCCTGCACAAAGTGAGGATGTATCTTAAAGAACGAGATAACATTAGACCTCCAAATAATTCACCATTTTGAGCATCAAACAGAAAATGGCAGTTCGTCGCCATACACTGCAGTCAAGTTCACTGCTTTTAGTTTCAATCCGCAATGTCTATTCTTGAAGAGAATACGGGTGGAGTGCGAAACTTGTCTGGAAAATTTGCGGTCAGTAAAGGATAATGGTTGAGCAAAACTCTGGGTGCCTTCATATTTGCAGGTATGTTGTCCGCTCTTGACGAGTCAATCGGGCTTATTTTTGCCGCGCTTCAAGAAAGCGGGATTCTCGACAACACGTTCCTGATCTTTTGCTCGGACAACGGCGCTGCCGCTACTTTTTGGGGCAAGAATGCTGCCTCGTCGTGGCCGCTTAGGGGCGAAAAGTCTACACTGTGGGAAGGTGGCGTCCGCGTTCCAGGATTCATATGGACCTCCAAGTCCCTCTGGAACGGACCTGGCTCCTACTACGACCGCCTATTCCACGCTACAGACTGGCTGCCTACGCTCTACGAGGTGGCTGGTGAGCACACGTGAACGACTACTGTTGATCTGCTTCGCAGGGCATGTACTATTCAGATTATATTACCAACAAGAGCTGCAGCTATTGTTGGCATCCACTCTGGGTACTTTCGTCACAGCTTGTAAGAAATCATCGGGCACGGTTTCCACAGACGCCTTCTTGCATCCTCTCGAAAAAAGGTTGTGTTGTCAGCGTTACCACCCCATTAAATTGCTTTACAAATGGAAGCACTGTCGAAATATAAACTCTGAAATTATCTTTTGTCCAGTGGAAATATGCCTGAGATAAGCGTACCATAACATTTTTTTCACGTTGAATTCGTGCTTATTGTTGCAAATATATTCGCTCACGTTCTAAAGATGTGAGAGATTATTTGCACCAACGCGCATTCTTTAATACTGCTGCTTGAGGAGCTTTGTTTTGTGGTAGCCACAGCCGCACGCTTTGCTAATACCAAAGTAGGTACCCTAAGTGAATGCCCTATTTTCAAAAGTGGCGATAAAGAACTCTATTACTTTAAACGCTCTAATTTTGTATATTTTTCTTTGAGAAAGCCATATTGCCGGGAAGGTATGGGTGCGCGTTTTTCTGAATAACTATAAAGGCACGTATGCAAATCACACTTTAGAAGCTAAGTTATTTTCTTCCTACATCTAAATTTACTTCTCGCTCCTTTTATACAGGGCCACAATTTGTGTAATAAACAGTTTTTGTCGCAAAACAGCTTTTAACTTCAAGTAGATTCTGTTGTTTAAGTCAGGAAAGAGGCAGGACGACTAAAACACAACTGGTTTTATTTGCTTAAAGTTCACGCTCCTTGATTCATAATTTTGATTACATCGAAATACGAATTTTTTTCAGCCTCAGTATTAGGGTAAAGCACCGCAGTGCTACTAAATGTACGAGCCTCACGAAGAACGACAGAAATTATTTTTGGCAGTCAACTTTGTGGGTGCCATTGCTAGGAAACTGCTCATCGTGACTGTCGCAGTTTTCTACTAGTGATAACAGTATTTCACTCTAAGTAAGGTGTCACTTTTTTCCGAGGAAGCTACTTAAGTGCTTGCAAATTAAATCATCGCTTTAAAATAAAGCTCTGAAATTCGCCACTTCAATACTCTGTTTCGTATATGAAACGACTGTGAAACAATTTGGGGCTTGAAACTTCGCCATGCCTTTTGTTTCTCACATTAAAGCTTTCTAACTCGAGCTAGAGGTGATGTTGCTTTACAACAATGCTTAAACATTGTACGCAGAAAAAAATGGCCTTTGTAAGCGGCACTATTATGAGACGTTCTTGCATAGTACCTAGAAATCGAATTGTATTTTGGCTAAGATACAGTCTCAGCTGGGCGCATGAATACCAGCAGGAAAAATGGCTGAAGGAGCACGTAAGTTAGTATTCGGATTACAGTCTGTGCATGAAATGCACAATGGCGCAGAAAATGACTTAAAATGGTTAGCTGCTGGACTAGGTTGTTGTCAGAAATAATGAAAAGATTCTAGCGCCGAGAAAGAAAACACACAAGGAAGAAGACAGAAGACAACAAAGCGACCGTGTGGTCTTTTGTCTTCTATATTGTGTGTTGTTCGTCCCGGCACTAGACTCCTTTGAATATGACTTATAACCAGCGGTCATTGGTCGCGCCGCATCCTGGAAACATGGTCGCTCAAAGTGGGGTGCTTCAAAACTAGTAAAAACGTTCTAGCTAATTCAGCAGTGAGCAGTCTGCCCACGACTTCGGTTGTCGACACTCACAAACTGGCTCATCTTCTTTGGGGTCGGCACGGCTATACTATGATGCTTTCTGGCGCGAACAAGGCACATTTCGATATATATTATATTACAGAAAGTATTTGAAGCTCGTGTCGCCCCCACGCTGCTGTCAGTACCTGAAGGCGCGTGGTAAACATCGCAAAACCTTCTCAGTCCGAATAGAGCTCTATATATCAAGGGAAGACCTGCTTGCTGTAGCCCCATACCAAACAATACTATCCAAAAGCATTTTTGAGTGGTATACCGTTTATCCATGCCGAAAGGTAGCGCAAAAAGAGCAAGGGACCAAAGGAAGAAGCAAGACACGACACCAGTGCTTTTTTTACAACTAATACTTCATTGGAAAGAACACAAAATGTCCGCCACGTAAAAAGATAACCAAAAGGTTAACAGCATGGAAAGCACAGGAAAAAAATTTAAAAGGTGGCAATGCTGAGCAACGAGAGATATGAAACAAAAAACAGGAAGCTGCATTGTGACATACAAGAACGACCAAAAGCAGTTAAAAAAAATCACTTCCGTGTGTAGCCTAGGTACGCTATTTCATTTGCAGTTACAGAAATCCATGGTGTGCTAATACGGGAACTTCCTGGTCTTGATATGGAAAAAAGCCGCGATGATTTCCTGTGAGAGTGGTTCCTTATGGGTTTCTGCAATACGGCTTATAAACCCAATTTTTTCTTATAATATAAGATTTCTCTAGAACACTCATTTATCCACAGATTACCTGTCCGGAGTCTTGTAATTTTTGGCTAATAATTTTTTTGCTATAGTCAAATGTGTTCGCCTTTGGTTTTTTATGGCAATCTTGATGATGATTACGAATATTTATGGCGCATGCGCGTCTATGGCCAAAGAGCGCCATGGCACAAGGTATTTTTCGATTATTTAATGTGGGGTCAAAGACCCATTTTACAAGCATTTCACCCTTTACTAGCCGAACACCAACCAGGCTAGGGGAAAGCTTGTACTCATTGTATCGACGGTGGGCACCCGACGGAACTGGGGATCGAACCCCGCACCTCCCGCATGCGAGACGAATGGTCGACCACTCGGCCACCGCTGCGGTCCATGTCAATCTTAACTTTTCGGTGCTACCGATGGAAAACAATTAAATGAAGATTTCGGTGCAATTTAAATAAATTGAACATTTCCATAACAATGTCTTAGAATTTTGCAATTTTAATAATTTTTGTTCGATAGTGTATCACATGGCTACGACTTTTGAAGCGTATGTTTGGTAGCTTGAAACACCTTCGGAGATGACATAACCTAAGTCGGAGCTCTGTACGCATTAGTCGTTTTGAGGATACATTAGGCCATTGCAGCGCGCGCAGGAATGGCGTGCTATTGAGAGGTTCCGGCTTTGCGGTTTTCTTGGAGTTTTCAAAACAGTGATGAAACATTCAAAATTATTTCTTCATGTCACTTTAAAAGAAATATGAAAACTTAACGATGCTCTAGCGTGTTATGTCGCTAAGTAATTGCAACTGCTGCTGGACGTTCCATACTTTTGATACGCATTTTTCTACATGTCTACTTACACCGCGCACCTCAGCCTTAAGGAATACTTAATGACAAAACAGCACGCGGGAAAGTTCGAAATGTTAAGTCTAACGCTTTGCGAAGAAGAGACGACACTGGGGTGGAGACTTTTTGTTTTATTGGCAGCAGAGCCGTTTCCTCTTCGTTTTTGTGCGTACCGCTTCTCGAGTTAATCGTTCTTCCCGGAAGCACTGGGCCCACTCCTCCAGATAGAAGTCGCATTGAACGCGACTGTGCCAAAATTTGCCCCTAAAAATTAAATTTCTCTGCAGGACTGTTTTTCTTAGTTCCTGACGCTCTCTCAGGGCTCACCGAATTAATTTTGAGCTCAATGGGATTGTAGAAAGATTAACATGAAATGCCAGGCTGAAGATAACAGATTAAAAAGCGTTTGGCGCGCGTCTGGGGCGGGGTAGCTGCTATCAGTTTTCCTGATCAGATTACCGGCCTACTTTGTTCAGAACAGCCTCCTACATTTACTACGGACCATCGTGCATGCAGGGGGAGAAGTGTCCAAGCTAGCTGGCATCGACGGCGTCAGCCACTTCGGGTCTCTCTACAAGCCCACAGCCCCTGCACCTAGAAGCGAGATTCTCCTGAACATAGATCCCGTTGACGGGAACGTGGGAATAATTCAGGACCGCTATAAACTGATCGCAGGGCGCTTTCCGCACGGTGTGTCAGGATGGCTTAATGTACCCGGCATGAGAGAAGCAGCAGCGAATGAATCCGAGCTCGCTCGTCAAAGCTGCCTGAATTCACAGACTTACAAGGTTTGTCTTAACATACTATTTCTAATTACGTGTGCAACATTATGTGCAAATGCTTGTGAAGTGAACTTAGGAACATTTATTTCTAACTTAGAGCAGCGTTTTAGTAAGAACTGTTTGAGGCATATTACTTGAGACCTTACGCAAGAAACGTATGCCATAGTTGCTCAGTGAGACAGGAGGAAGAATTTGGGACTCTGAGGGGACAATTTATTAGGCCTCTATGCGTATTTACGTTATTATGACGCTGATGGTTGAGATGGTAAAGAAATTAAACAGAGGCACTGCCACTTCCAGTCTTTACGCAGGCAAATTTTGGTGCGTCCAGATTTTTTCTACCCAGATCCCTCAGGTTTTGCTACATTGCTAGTCACCTCCAAATGATTATCCCAGAGTCCTTTTCAGTGTTGACCTTGCTCTTTAGAAAAGTGACGGGAAAATGCTAAAATTCTATTTTCTTGGCACCAAAGAAGTCTTCTGCTGCCGGACAAAAGTCTATATAGCCACAAAGATGCTCAGATGAAATTTCAGTAAGGACACATTTTGAGAAAATGGTCCTCAGTGCCCCAGGATGAAGTACACATGGCCCGGGAAAGGAGCGAGAAGCCTAATTTTCAAGGCTTTTTGCTAGAGAATGTATTAGGAAGAGTTAGAGATGAAATGTAATGGAGAATACTTTAGCAATATGCGATTCGCTGGTGACACAGTGTTGCTGTGTAACTCACAGGGCGAGCTACAAAGCCTGATATTGGACGAGAACAGGTGAAGCAGAACTGGGGCTCTAAACATTATCATGCAGAAAAAGAATTAATGCTCAACAGTAGCGGAATGGCGCAGCAGTTTACTGAATACAGCGAAGTGTTGCAAGTGGTAAGGGAATACAGCGGCTCAGGGCATGTTCGGAGCGCAGATCCGCGCCACGAAATTGAAGTAAATGAGAGAATCAGAATATGGTTGAGTACATTTGTAGGTATTCTCACATTGGGAATACCAGTTTACTAGTATTCCTCAGGACAAAAATATATAACAGCTGTATCGTACCGGCACTCATCTATGGTGCATAAACGTTGGGAATAGGGTGCAATTTAAGTCGAAGACAACGCAGGGAGATATGAAAAGTGAAATGAAAAGTGCAACGTTAACAGATGTAAAAAGAGCCGAGTTGATCAGGCAACAGAGACTAGTTAAAGACTTCGGATTTGAAATAAAGAAGAAGAAAAGGGCATGTACATGCATCTTACTGGAAGGCGAGACAAATGACATTTCCTTAAGGCAACCGAGTAGATTTCAAGAAAGGGCAAGCGTAGGAGAGGCAGCAAAAAGTCAGGTGAACGGTTTAAGTAAGGAAGTTGGTAGGCACAATGTGGCCTCAGCTGGCTGAGGGAGTGAATAAATCAGTAAGATATATGAAATTCCTCTGCCCTGCAGCGAGCATAGTTATGTTGATGATTACCTTAGTCGCTAGAGATCGTCGCTTTCCGCAATAAGATTTTTTTCTCTATTGCTGTTCAAGTGTGAAGCGCTGTGATGATTTTCTAAACGTCAACTGAACATGACGACCCCTGTAAGCGAGGTTGCTGCTTTCGCGCGGCAGTTCTATACGCAAATTCAACATGAATGGTGTCGTTCTTTCCCGCAACAAAAAGGTCCTTGTCGCCCGTGGCGCGGACCCCAGCTGTGGTTTAGGAGACGACGTGTACTCAGTGCCTATCGACTGCGGGGAGAGGAAACCCACTATGAAGCCCTGCAGCCCAGAGTCGGGGCCATGCCTCTATGACATCATCGCAGACCCGTGCGAGTACCACGACGTAGCGAGTGAAAATCCCCAGGTGACAAAATATGCTATTATATTGGATCGCTTCATATAGCTGAGTATTGTACCATGAGAGATTCTTTTTCACGCCACGTGAAGAATGCGGTTTTCTTGAATGTGATAGAAAAGTACAGTTGGGCACATATAGAGGTATAATACTTTTCACAACAGTAATTACCGATTGATGATGAAGTGAAATGGAAAAGAATAAGTTAACTCAGCAGAAGTCGAATGCGAGGTTTTTATATGTGCGCGTCCAAAAACAAAAAGGTCTCCATGGTGCATACGAAGTGCTTCAAATCACTGCCTTTGTCGTGAGTGTCAACTAAAAAAACAACAAAATTTTGTGAATAGATATGCCAAGCACATAGCTCTGTATGAATAAACGAAATTAAGAGTACAGAGTTAAGCAACGTTTTGCTCACCATAAATTTTGCAGGAAGTAAACGCTTAGCGTTCATGTCCTGCTAAAGGCTTTGGAATTTCTCACTTTCTACGCTGACTGGAGCGCATAACAACGCAACGACATGTGTTTCCTATGGTCCTAAATTTTTTGGGTACCGGACACTGAATGCGCGCATCAAATTTCTCCTCACTCGGTTCACCCGTCTTTGTTCTGAAGAGGCTATACGCAGGCTGTCAGGGAAGTCCGCAGTTTAGGTTGCGGTCAGGGCTAGTGGGTAGGGAATTCTGCCAAGGGTTGTATACCGCGAGAGAACTAAGGCGCACGACAACCTAGCAGCAGCAGGGATTACTTATTTAACAGTCGACGCCCATACCGTGTTGTCTTTTCATTTCTTGTCATCCTGCATGGTGATCGTCGCGGATACCTTCCACTAATGTTTAAACTGGCCTTCGTCAACAGGTATCAATATCGCGTTCACACCAGAGTAACAGTAGTCTCCAAGCCTCAAAAAAATATGTGAATCCTTTTAAACACAAAGATTGTCAACTTAACACTAATACGTCGCTTGTGACGACTCTTTCAAGGAGCCTAGTTTTAATTAGACATTGGTAGCAGGCCGTCAGTAAGCGCAATATCAATTTTAGCGTTTCGAAAGCGTGGCTGCGCTCTACGCAGTGGCGGGGTGATTTTTTGTCAGTGCGTGTATCTTTTGGAATCGTGTGCGTTGGAGCGTGTACATGGCACTAGGGGGCACAAGCGTCATGTCAGCTATGTCCCCCCAACGATGATTGGCACCGACGATGCGTGGCTCTCGAGTTACATGTGCTGGCAAGCATGTTTATGTGAGCTGCAGTGGCGCGCGGTTTCCGATCGACGCGCTGAAGGTACTAAATTCACCACGCCTCAGAGCCGACTGCAATCGCTGTTAACGAATTGTAGACTAATGTACTTATTTAGAATAGTCAACTTCAAACGCCTAATTGCAACCAGACACTGGACAAGAAGAGGTAAAACGTTATCGATTAGTTTTCTTTACCACCTTACATAATTCCCGTTTCATTAAAACTTAAAAATACACGTCGACCAAAACGATAGCGCTACCACAATAACGTTAAAAACAATATGCGGCGTCAGCTTTATGAGCGAAAAATCATGGCATGGGTCTGTCAGGTGGTTCCCAGGGAGAAACCTAGGAGGCAGGTGAGCCACCTAGGTCAACTGACCTTGTGACGCCATCACAACCTGCCCATTGGATAGTACGACCATGTTGGCCAGCTTACATTGCTAGGGTAACCTACCGTTGTTCCATTCTTCCTTTACGTACTCTGTGAGAGCGGTGATCGAGTTGTGTCCTAAAACTCTACGGATACTATTTGGGATCCTATCGGGTCCCGGAGCCCATTTAGTTTTAAGGCTCAACAGTTCTGCCCTTACCTCTGCCTCTGTGATGGGGCGTGGAGTACCTCGTTTCCCGCTCCTTTTTACGCCGGTAGGGCGGAAGAGATGCTGTCTCCTATTACATTTGTTTTAGTTTATCAATGAATTAGATGTCCGTGCCTTCGTGCGCATGTCTAGCTTTGGCCAATCTGATGCTCGATTGGGTTTTGGAGTTTACTGGATCTAGGAGGTAACGAAGCGGGCCCCATGTCTTGGAGAGGTTCATGCATCTTTCCATTTCGTCGCACCGGTCGCACCAATTTTGTGCGCACAATTTGATCGCATAAGATTCGAAAGTCGGACAAGACCCCAAACCTGGAGCTTCTCAGGTCAATCTCCCTAACCTCATGTGTAGGGAAACTGATTGAGCGAGTTGTGCAGGCTAGTCTCACAAAGCACATGGAGCAAATTGACTTGTGGCCTCGTGAAATGGTCGGCCTCCGTACTGGACTGAACACACAGGACGTTATGCTCCGACTAAAACACGATATCTTGGACGCAAAATCAAGTGAGTCTAAAGTGATCCTAGGGCTAGACATGACAAACGCGGTCGAGAACGTCAAACACGAGGCTATATTCCGGGGCTTAATAGACATAAGTGTACGAGAGAAACCCTACAATTACATGAAAGACTTCCTGACAGACAGAAGCGTCTGCATAAAGTTCCAAGACACCGAGTTCCCCGCAGTGGAGCTAAGGAGCAAGGGCACGCTGCAAGGCTCCGTCCTGAAACCTTTCCTCTTCAACGTGGCCGTGAGAGGACTCCCCACGGCGCTCAAGAAAATCAAGGGCCTGCAATTCAGCATGTATGCGTACAATGTCAACCTCTGGATCAACCAGGGAAGCGACGCGAGCACAGAATGGCGCTTGCAGGAGGCAGCGGACACGTAGTGGCTTATACCGCCAATAGAGGCCTCTCGTGCTCACCGCAGAAATCGGAACTTTTCGTCTATAATCGCAAATCGCTCTGGAGAAACCAAGACTCAAAATTCGACATCAAAGAGGAATTTAAAACCATTCCTAAAGTTGAGTAAATCAGAATGCTGGGATTCTTTTTGCAGGAAAACGGATGCAACGATGGCATCAAAAAAAGCTAGATGGCTATGCGTCGCAAGTCCTAGGTATCTTTAGTAGAATCTCCCTCAGGGGCAGAAGCCTTAAAGATAAAAGTTGTACTAGATTTAATACAGGCTTATGTCTTTAGTCGAGTGTGCTATGCCACACCCGTCCTAATCCTAAGAGCGGACTAAAAGGGTAGATTGGAGTCCCTCATCCGAAGATGTATCGAGAGATCTAGGACTCCCGACATGCACATTCCACGGAGAAGCTCCTCGCCGTTAGGGTGCGCAATAGCTGGGAAGGATACACAGCGGCAGTTCACATGGCACAGCTAGAGAGACTTAGCAGCAGCACCACGGGCAGAGCTATCCTGCAGAAGGTAGGCTAGCAGTCAGACTGTGTGCTGCACCGTAAAACTGACATCCTAACTGTAGGGAGAAAATAGCAATAGCTCCACTGGCGAGGAATATTAATCTGGCGCATAATACCGAAAGGAGGAATAAGAGAGCCGAGCCACTTACAGAACGTATCGAAAAAATGAAGCCCGAAGAGGTCACCTACGTAGACGCGGCTATTGGGAAGTGAGGCGCGGCGGTTGCCTGAATATAGTCAACGGACTAGGCGCCCTCGCTTGGGCAGCCGCTATTCGCAGCCGCAACATAGAGACGGGCGATGAAGTCGCCGTAGCGCTCGCTTGCGTTGGAACAAATAAAAAATTCGTAGTCAGCGATAGTAAAACTGCCATCTGGAATTTCATGAAAGGCAGAATCTCGCCGGAAGCGGCGAGGGTCCTGACCGGCAGACATCTGACCCGCAACGTCAGCTTAATATGGACCCCAGCGCACGCGTCCCTACCCGGCAACGAATCTGCTGACGAGTTAGCTCGGGCTCTCTACTTCCGGGTAACCGTGGAACCACTGGACCGTCGGAACCTGGACGAAATCACTGAGAACAATAGACTAAACAGAAAACTAGTGCCGCCACCAGATAAAAGGCCAAGTAATAGAGAAGCGACCGCATGGCGGCGCCTGAAAGCCGGAAATTTTGTTAACCCAGTATGGGCCTTTCACGTCCTACCAGGGGAACACGAAAACGATCTTTGCAAAACGGGCGGGGAGAGGGGCACTCTCGACCACATATATGGGAATGCGGCGACTCCCCCGGAGTCGTAAAAGATATGGATTGCAGAGAAAGCTAGGAAGTCCTGCTGCCGAGCGAAGATCCCGCTCTGCAGAAACCTCTATTTACTAAACTCAATCGCGGGGCATTTAAGGTAATAAAGTGAAGCTATCCGCCTGGTGGCTGAGGCGGCGAGAGACAAAATCTCTTTGTTAACCTTTAGTCGTGGAGGCTCCGTCCTCCAGGCCTGCGTGCCGCGGGTGGAGAGTAGTAATGGCGCCAATTGGTCTCCATTTCCGGTGGAAATAAAAGTTGTCATCCACCCATCCCACTGGATAGCGCGAAAAATTTCCTTCGTGACAGGGAGCAGTTCAATTAATGATTGGTCGCTTGGGAAGAGCAACCTGGGCCGCAAAAAGCCCACCGCTGGCAGCACCGGCCATAGCAGGGCAGCGCCGCATCGTTTAACCGGTACATCAGTACGTCAGGAGGTGCGTGAGGACTCCCACGGATCTATGAATGTAAAGTATACATGGAAAATACGCCCTCCGTATATATGGGAAATACGCTTAAAGCGCTTAAGGCGGAGGTTAACTGTCCCCTCCAATTTTGTTTCCTTTTCGTCCGAGCACATTTTTGCGTTTTAACATGACTGATTCCGACCACACAAGATTTCATCCAGCACTCGACTTCATTTCCCTTTTTACTGACCTGCGGCATTATCGAAATGACTGTGGGGCCGAAAGTGTGATTAGACCTCCAAAACGGATACTTAAAGAATGGTGGTCGATTTGTGTAGTTAGGCCAAATTCGAATTGGATGCGCTAGCCGTTTCAGTTTTCATTTCAGTTCTGGTGTTTAGACCTAGTGTTCGCGAAATGCAGTTGTTAGCATAGCGGTAATGTTTTATTGGTCATATATGGAAAATTGGTCACTCTCTACATTTATAGATCCCTGGGAGTCGTCCTACTATTCCTGGCGCAGTTGTGCAGAAGGCAAACGATGGGCCACTGCCCTTCCATGGCAGGTGCTGCCGTCGGTGGGACTTGGGTTGTGACCCAGGTTGTTCTTACCGAGAAGGTTCACACGATTAACTGAGCTGCCGCCAGAGATGGCGGGCGGACTGCTCACCTGCACACCGACTCCTGCCCACCTGCCAATGGCTAAATGAGGGGAGTGGCCATTGTAACTGCTAGAACACTAAAACTAGGAGCAGGCTTCCCTGTCTTTGACTTTTTACGTCCGCCTTCTCCTTTACAAATTCCCATCTTGAATGCTAGTTCGGACATACAACTGGCCTGCCTTATTCTATTTAATTCACTGAAGCACCACGTAGAGTACTTAAGTAAATATGAAAGACATTTAGAGAAAATTTCATGTTTTTCAGTTTTGCAGTTTCTAGCATATTAGCGCGAAGCTTTGTAGTGCTTTTATTTTTGATGTTATTTCACATTCGGACCGGGAACTCATTGCATTATTTGGTACTTGTATATGAGCCGGGCTTTCATTCTGGGTAAACAGCGCGAACAGACGAAGTACCCAGAACAAGGAGAACACACACACACACACACACACACACACACACACACACACACACACACACACACACACACACACACACACACACACACACACACACACACACACACACACACACACACACACACACACACACACACACACACACACACACACACACACACACACACACACACACACACACACACACACACACACACACACACACACACACACACACACACACACACACACACACACACACACACACACACACACACACACACACACACACACACACACACACACACACACACACACACACACACACACACACACACACACACACACACACACACACACACACACACACACACACACACACACACACACACACACACACACACACACACACACACACACACACACACACACACACACACACACACACACACACACACACACACACACACACACACACACACACACACACACACACACACACACACACACACACACACACACACACACACACACACACACACACACACACACACACACACACACACACACACACACACACACACACACACACACACACACACACACACACACACACACACACACACACACACACACACACACACACACACACACACACACACACACACACACACACACACACACACACACACACACACACACACACACACACACACACACACACACACACACACACACACACACACACACACACACACACACACACACACACACACACACACACACACACACACACACACACACACACACACACACACACACACACACACACACACACACACACACAAACTAGCCCTACTATCCATTCTACTACGAGCCGAGCTCCCTGAAAAAGTCGTGTACACTCGATGGTGTTTCTATTGTAGTCAAGATTTTTATGTTGCCCGTGTTTTTTGGCCGAGTTCTTTCGGTGTGCGTATTTTAGAATATTTCCGCGAACCTTTGTAGTTATTTTCATGTTATTTTACCTACGGACCAAGGTCTGGTCGCATTATTCGCTATCGGAGGAACGACCAGCGCTCCCTGGTATAGCCCTGCACACGCGCTGCAGTATCAACGCCTGCGCAATATCTCGATAATTCACATTGATAAAAAATTCAGAGCAGCTGATATTGACAGGTATTTTATTTGTGACTAGGTCCCACTGCTCGCTATTGCGGTAGAGGGCCGTTTTGTCTTCGTGAGTATGTGCTCGAACAATAAACACTTATATTTTGCCGCCAGCCTTCTTTTCTCTCGTCTACTCCGTCGAGCCTCTTCTTACAGCTTCGTCACAATAGATTTTGGCTCAAGAAAATTCATAGCACAAACAAGTTTTGGCTAAGTAAGCACTCAGATGTTATTGCAATGCAATTCTGAATAATGCAATGCTTGAAAAGGCAGTGGAGCCACACGAAACCTAATTTCACAGCAATGGACGTGTCTTCACTATCGCGAAACGTGTTGTATTTCAGTTTTTGGCGCTCCCTAGCACGCGCCTCTCGCTGCATCGAATTACAGTGGGGACATATCTGTAGTCAACCATCGGCGCTATGCGCGTCAATATCTGTGAAAGAGCAGATTCACTAGTAAAATGATTGAGTATAAATCGCTTTCGCTTTGCTTTTCTGCATGACGACCAAGTATGCGTGCTTTCCTTGAAAAACGAGCTCGAATATAGATTTAAAGTCTCACGAACAGCAGTAACATGCGACAGTAGGAAGCAGTCGAAATAAACGCTGTATTAATATGTATTTCGAGCTTTCACACTGCACTTTTTGCAGGTGGTACAGCGACTGCAGCAACGTCTCGAAGATTACCAGAAAGGAGTCGTGAAGCCCAGCAACGTCCCACTAGACCCAGAGGCATTCCCCTCTCGCCATGGAGGAGCATGGGTGACCTGGAAAGACGATGTACCCTTATGAGCTGCGCGCACAAGGCGTTAAGAGTCCAGTCAAGGCGGGCCAGTTATCACCACCATGTAACAACTGCTGTCGCCGCATATGATTTGTGTACAAATACAGAGACAGGCACGTATGGCCTTGATGGATCAGAGGTATAAAATCTGTCTTCCGTTCAAAAGTACCGGTGTTCGAATCTAGGTGCCCGCAGTTCTCCACCGTGATTGAAAAAAAATACTCCCTGTGTCGATAGAATTGAATAACCAGATCTAGGGTGCGACGTGACCTCGGTGACCAGAAACGACAACTCATTCCCTCACCAGATCAAGATTTAGTCACCCCAGTGTAGTACTTGTCCCTAAACTTCTACGAGCAAACCAATTAACCTTCGGCCTTCAGTCTCCAGCGGCTGCGGACCAACTGACGAAGGCGGCAGTTAGACCTTTGGCGTAGCCGAGGGTGCTAAGAATCTCTGGCTCACGACAGGCCGCCACTGGAAACAGAACCTGGCAACGTTTAACGCTAGAACCTTATCCAGTTAGGCTAGCCTAGCAGCTCGGTTTTAGGAACTAGCCGCGGGAATAAATGGGATGTCATAGGGCTTAGTGTAGTTATGAGGACAGTTGAGGCGTACACAGAACAGACGGGCACGTAAAGTGCATCGTAGATTAGCGAAGAGACAAGAACTAGATGTGGGAATCTTCATCAATTAGGATATCGCTGTCAACATAGAGGAGTTTTATAGTAATAACGAGAGGGTGGCAGCTACCGTAAATAGTCTTAATAAGAATTACAAGCTGAAGGTGATGCAGGCCTACGTGCCTACATCCATCCTTGAGCGCATCATTGAAAGCTTGTATGATGACGTGAAATAGGCAATGAACAAATTAAAATCACTGTACACTGTATTAATGGGCCACTTCAATGTGAAGGTAGGCGAATATGGCAGAGGCTTCAGGAGTAGACGGGGCAGTTGTTAGTAGAATTCGCATAGAGAAATAATTTAAGGACCATGAATAGATTCTTCCGGAAACGAAAGAACAGGAAGTGGACGCGGAAGAGCCCCATTGGCGAGAATAAAAGTGAAAGAGAGTTCATACTATGCACTCACTCTGGTATCGTGCAGGACGCGGAGGTTCTTGGAAAAATGCGTGTAGTGACCAAAGGCAAGGTATCAAATTAGCTCAGGCTTGAAGAGAAAGGGGAAGAAACTAGTTAAGCGGAAGGCCATTAAGAAGTTAGCGGTAAGAGGGAAAGTATATAAATTCAGTATATTGTTGCCGAGCAATATTCGGCTTTCACTGAGGAAAACGATTGGAATGCTCAAAGAATGAACGAAAATCTCACAGCTATCATTAGGGAGTGCGCATTAGATGAACTGCGGTAGGATAGTTCGAAAGGATACCGGCAAGCGGTCTCAGGAGAACAAATATCTGGTTAAGAAACGCCAAATCATGAAAGCCTCTAACCCTAGTGAAGACTAGAACTGGTAGAGTTACCAAAGTTAATAAGCGAAAGATATCCGACCAAAGGAGGTTTAATATTGAGGACAATAGAGCATGCTCTAACGAATGACGGCCAGTAACGAAAGAAGTAATGATAGCCTTTGGAGCAGGGCAAAGGGTGAAAACAGCTGATGAGAATCTGTTAACAGACGGTCTGTTAAAAGACGGTAAGGAGATGACACTAGAAAAATCGGTCACCATACATACGCAACAACTTAAGACCATGAGCGTACTAGAATGTTGAATGAACCCTAACATTTTCTTAATTGATAAGAAAGGACACGTGAAGGACTTGAAAAATTCGATCAATCAGCTTACTGTCAGTTGCCTGGACAGAAAAAACGTTTATGTAGCTACACTTCGCTACCAAATCACCTACTATTGTATGAAGGTATTAATGCTCCTTCCTGTGGTAACAACATTAGGCGACTGGGTAGCGAGGTGGAGCTACTACAATGAACGTTTTTCGAAGAACTCGCGCCCCGCAAAGTTTTGTCTCCGATGGTGCCATTCTATAAGCACACTTTACAGAGAATTTTTTCTCACTCGTTCATGAAACAAGATGCACTGTCACGCAAGTATTGACCAATTTTCGGTGAACAGAAAAAACATCAAACTTGCAATTCCTGCCCAATTTTCGCATTCTATGCACCTTCTGCAGTGCAGTGGCTGACATCTACCATATACCATATGACATATACCATGTGATATTAACATTCCAGAATACCCAGCTATACAAAGATTCAATAACCCAGCAACTGAGGACTGTGAGGCGGCGCTGTCCAGCTCACATTCGGACGACCACCTTTCTCTGGTGAACCGGGCAAGAGCGCCGGAACAACCAATGGGATCCTGCAATGAGGGCCCACTCAATCACTCTATCTATTAGACGTTTTTCTCTCTCTCTTTCTGTGCGACATGGAATGTACGTACGGGAGAACGGCAATCTTCTGTCGAACTTGTAAAATCATTCTGCCTTAACACGTGAATCTCTTCCGACTTACTCGTAGCAATAATTCTTTCACACAGCCGTGCGATCACCCTAACAGGATACCCTGCTTCCTTCAGCCTGATATCTGATCATCCACGCTACCCTCCATTAATTTCAGACAAGAATTGCTTAAAGTTCTGCGAATACAAGACATGGCGACGCCATCTTTAATCAAATTTGAATGGCCAGACATAACTCAGCAATGACTTGACCGAATGCTGGGAGTACTTCTAGCAGGCCTGACGCGGCTCGAGAGGTACATCCAAATGTAGAAACTGCATCTTACCTTGGTTATTGAATTGTATGGTAAAAACAAGGCCTTTACCATATCTGGCTAACGTGTCCAAGACATCCTGTGTAAATGTATCTCGTAGACTTTTTTGTATATGCACAAGCCTTCCTATATACATAATCTGATACACTACGGACCGTAACCAACTTGACCAGCTTTCTGTCCTCCTAATGATGACGGTACAGAAACTCTTAAATAGTTGCCAAGTGGCTCAAGCCGTGGAGATGAACGTGTGAAAGAAACTTAAATATTCAATGCCAGGACGTAAGGAAAGTGGAATGAGCGGTATTTCAGACATATGAGGCAGAAACGTGTCCGATCGGTATTAGAGAAATTGGATACCCTTTCTCGAACCACCTCCAATACATTCACTTTCACATTATACGTTTATTCCAAGCGATGCACTCGTATTCTAGTACAAGGTGGCTTTTGCTTCTCTATGAGTGTTTACATCTTAAGGGCACAGGGTAAGGTAAAATTAGAAAAAAAGCGTTTTTTTTTGGAATTTTAGAAGTTCAATTCTTTCTACACATGTTCCATGATCGCACTTTCCTCAGAAAGCCATATTTGCGGCTGAAAAACGCTTTTTCCGAAACCAAGTAGTGAGCGGCCACGCCCCCTTTCAGGATTAACGTCAATTTTTTCAACCAAAAAGTCCACCACCTGATTTCAAAACTTGTCTAAAATCAACTACATATAAAAAAATTGTCTGGCAACTATTGTACAGCTCCTCTTTTTTAGCCAAGACAATCCTGAGACGCTTTGCACGTTTTTTCCACGTTTCTGCAACCTTCATGCAGCTGCGTCCGAGTGCTATCCCTTTCGATCAGTATTGTAAATTGTGCCGTTGTTGGTTGCTGCTGATAAGTTGAGATGCCCAGGGCAAAGAAGGCCTTCGTCAGGCGTGAATTTCACGGCAACCGCTACGCTCATCGTGAAAAAGCAAAAGGATGTCCACGACCGAATGAGATCCCGAACGCCGAACGCGCCAGCTCCTCGACATCGAAGCTTTCAAGATTTTCTCTGTGCTTCCAGGAAGAGGATGTGCTACAGAGCTGCAGCCAATATGCCTTAATGGACATGGACGGCATTTGTGCCGCAATTACACAGATTTGTGTGTGCAGAGAGTGCGGTGGAAGTGTTGAGCTCATCGAAATTGTGACAAAACGGGTAGGTGTTGCAAGCGTTTACAGTTTGAACTGTGAAGTGTGTAGTGCCGCACAACGATTTGAGACGTCGAAGAAAACTACTTCTGGCCTCTATGAAGCCAACCTCAGGTTAGTGTATGCCTTGAGGTCCATTGGTAAGGGAATGGCTGCAGGAAATATACTCTGTGCTATGCTAAACCTTCCTAAGCCGCCGACAAAGTTTGCGAAATACAATCAAGAGCTTCTAGGTCACATCGAAGCTGCTGCTCAGGAGTCGATGAAAAGGGCAGCTGACGAAGCTGTGCAGCTGAATGAGGGGGATAAAGACATCGCAGTTGCTCTTGATGGAAGCTGGCAGAAGCGAGGCCATACTTCCAATAACGGCATAGTCTCTGCGACCAGTGTATACTCTGGGAAAGTGCTGGATGTGGAGGTTTTGTCTAAACGTTGTCCAAAGTGCAGCATCGAGGGTACAAACAGTGACCCCCTTCATAGAGAGGTGTGCCAAAGCAACTACCAAGGCACCAGCGGTGGAATGGAATTCGCAGGAGCACTGAAAATTTTCGGCAGGAGTGAGGAGCTTCACGGCGTTCGATACGTCAAATACCTTGGGGATGGTGACAGCAAGGCTTTTATGGCTGTGAAAGCACAAATGCCATATGGTGATTCCGTTGAAATATCCACGGTTGAGTGCATAGGGCACGTGCAAAAAAGGATGGGCACAAGGTTACGAAGGCTAAAAAAAGGAAACAAAGCAGGAAAACTCTCTGATGGAAAGAGCCTCTCGGGCCGAGGCCGACTGACTGATGCAGTAATAGACAAGCTCCAGACGTACTATGGTTTGGCCATCAGAAGAAATGTAGGAAACCTGGATGAAATGCGAAAGGCCGTTTGGGCAACCTTCTTCCACTTATCGGCCACAGACGATGACCCATGCCATGGACTTTGCCCAAAGGGACCTGATACGTGGTGTGCCTTCAACAGAAGTCAGTCAGAGGGCAAGTCATTTCTCCACAAGGAGAGTTTGCCTGCATCTGTCTTGGAGGCTATCAAACCCATTTATAGGGAGCTATCGAAGGCTGAGCTCCTAGAGAAGTGCCTGCATGGGCGAACTCAAAATGCAAATGAGTCGTTCAACCATGTTGTTTGGGAACGCGCGCCAAAGAATGTGTTTGTTAGGCTTCGGACCCTACGGATGGCAACACTGGATGCTGTTCTTTCATTTAATGATGGTAGCATCGCACGGGCCAGCGTTTTGAAGGCGTGTGGATTTAACCCAGGGAGCAACACCATCAAGTGGCTGAGGGAAGCTGACCATAAGCGCATGTACTTTGCGGACCGAGCAACACGACAGCTTACAAAAGAGACCCGACAGTCAAAACGACAAGCCGAAAAGCGAAAAAATGACGGCGACAGTGACTACGAAGCAGGGGGCTATTAAACCAATTACTATGGAGGCGTTTCTGGGAATAAAAACTGGTTTTTCACATCTTTTTTCTTTTTACGCTCTATTATCTCTAAACAGTGTTTTTTCTTACAAAGGTACCATTATTTCCAATGCCTTTCAAGACAGACGGCTGATTTTTTTTTGCAATCATCTACATAAGTGTTGCCAACTACTGAACTAGAATTAAGCAATTTCACTGAGCAGTTATTCTGTTATGAATTTTGAAATGCGCAAAGAAAGGCCAGATTTGTGTACTACCGGAAAAACTTTTATTAAAAATCGAATTTTCAACACATTTCAAATATTCTTGTTCAGTGAAAAGAGCGCAAAATTTGGCAAACAATGATATATGTATTATTAGACTACTGTTATTAGTTAGTGAGAAACATGTACCTCAACATGGCCTAAAATGCATGGGAAGTATAGGGCTTACCCTGTGCCCTTAACATGTAAACAAGCTTTGAGTCACTTTGGGTCTGACGTCCCAAATCGACTCAGGCTACGAGGGACGCCACAGTGAAGGACTCCGGAAATTTCGACTGACTAGGGTTCTTCAACGAGCACTGTCATCGCACTGTACACAGGCCTATAGAATTTAGCCTCCATCGAAATGCGACCACCGCGGCCGAGATCGAACCCGCGCCTTTTGGGTCAGCAGCCGAGCGCCAGGACCACTGAGCCACCGCGCCGCGCGCATAAATAAAATTAAATCAAAGGCAAGGCAGCTCATTTTTTGCTCGGAATGCAGAAACAGATAGAGGGCATGACTTCGAAGTGCAGGATGTGCTTCCTTTTTGCCTTCCGTCCACCACAAAAGTCATTCATCAAAAGGCATGGTGCGCCTTTTTCTTGGAAAAGAGTTGGAATCAATCTCTGTGACCACGCAGAAGCTTTCTTTCTTTCTTTCTTTCTTTTTCTTAGACATTTGCCTAAGAGAGGACTGAGACAGACTAAAGGCTTGGTATCGCCTGACGAGGCCTCAGCCCCCTGTGCATCACAAAGAGGCAAAAAAATTATATATATATAAAAGAGACAAAACATCTATACACTACACTTCCACGGAAAAGATATTAGTGAGAAGAGTAGACAACATCACTGAACAAAAGAGCTCTCTTACAATCCTTTTTGAAGGCAGGGAACGGTTTATTGTAATTAACGGGAATGTCTCGTCTATTGAGTATTTTGGTAACCTGAAAGGGTAGTGTTTGCCGGCCATAGTTTGTTCTAACTATTGGCATTCTAATTTTCGGATCTCTGATGTCTTACGGGCTTACACTCTCCGTAGATACGTTATGCAGTCTGTTCTTATGTATCCATTGTAGCAGCTTGAAGTAGCATACCTGGTCTGCCCTCAGGATATTGCACTTACTAAAAAGCGGGTGACTTCTTAGTTTCCGTTTATCCTCATAGTAAGTCTTGCATATGCGTAGCACTTTCTTCTACAAAGTAATTAATTTGTTGCAATTTGAGTCAGTTCTTGTGCCCCAAACGAGTATACTATAGCTTATTCTAGAGTAGAACAGGGAATAATATAATGTCCGCTTCAACCAACATGGAATTAAGTGTTGAATTCGGTAGAGGCAGCCTGTAAACCGTGATAATTCGGACTTAAAGCTATCTACGTGGGTGTTCCATGAGAGATCACCACTGAACCATAACCGCAAGAACTTTTGCTCGGTGACCTCCGCCAGCGGGTTGCCGTCATACCTGATGTTGATGGGACTGCCATCTCGCTTGCTTGTGGGTTTGAAAATTACGTATCTAGATTTTGTTATATTTAGGCTTATACGATTGGCTTGCAGCCACGTAGATAGTTTTAGTAAGTATTCATTTACAGATTTTTCTAGGCATGCTTTTGTTGCTCCCGTAAAGAATATATTATGTCATCTGCGTACATGATTAATTGAGGAGATCCTGGTATCATAGTTATATCGTTCACGTATATAAGAAATAGTAAAGGCCCAAGAATGGATCCTTCAGGGACGCCGTACTGTAACTCCATTTTACTAGGCATACAGTTGTTTTTAATTACATACTTGGACCTATCCTTCAGATATGTTTCAAGTAGTCTGAGCGCTACACCCCTAATCCCACAGATCTCTAGCTTCGTTAATAATATATCGTGTTGTACAGTATCAAACGCTTTCCTAAGATCTATAAATAGACCCAGCGTTAGGAGCTTTTTCTATGCTTTCATTAATTTTATTTTTTATATGCAGAAGAGCCTGTTCTGTAGATTTTTTGCTTGAAAGCCATACTGAGCGTCAGTTATTATTCCATGTTTCTGAAAAAAAAAAAAACTAGTGAGTCTGTCATTGACAACGCGCTCAAATATTTTAAAAAGAATAGAGAAGATGGAAATTGGCCTATAGTTATTAATATTTGCTGCACCGCCGCCTTTATACACGGGAACTACTTTTGCTATCTCTAGATCTGCAGGAAAATCTCCAGTAAGAAGCATCAGATTAACCATATATTACAACACGTGACTTATGTGGCTTGCGATATGTTTATTTGGCAAAGCTCTTATCCCGTCATCTCCAGATGCTACATCGTTTTTCAAACTCTTGATTATTCTGTAAATTTCTGATGAACTGCTAGGAGAAAGCGAGATGGAGCCCATTGGGCCATTGGTATGTGTCGGCTAGTACGTACTAGCAAGTGGACCAGTATACTAAGATTCATTTCTTCCGCAAGCTGCGCATCTGGGAGACGATCCCCAGTCACTGTAATAGCTGTTACGCAGGGATTCGGTCGTTTTCTGTTCATTAAATTATTAACCATCTCCCAAAGCCTTTTATTGTCATTACGAACCCAAAGAATTTCAGCCTGAAAATACTCAATTTTCGCTTTCTTCACGTCTGAGTTCAATTTGCTCCTGAAGGTTTTAAACTCGGCAAATAGATGCAGATCGCGAGATTTCAGAAAAGCATGAAAGTTCTTATTTTTTCTTATGTGCCCTTGGATAACTCCACGGTTATCCAAGGTTTACGCATACCATTTTTCTTTGTTTTATGCTCACACAAAGGAAAAGCTGCATCATAGCACCGCAGAAGTCTTTTCAGAAATATTCTATACGTGGTTGTAGCATTCTGTTCCATGTAGACGTCCTCCCAGCTTTCGTTCTCTATTAGGGTGCAAAAAAGCCTCAGAGTTTCATCATTTATTTTACGATGCCAGGTCTTTTCCTTATTATCTCTGTGTCTGCTGGAAACAGGGGGACCCAAACAGAACACGGGAAGGTGATCACAGAGGTCACATGTTATAACACCAGCGGCGATATCGTCACAATTCATATTTGTAACGCAGATGTCAAGACACGTTGCGGTATCAGTGGTCCTCCTTGTGTGAACTGTCACAACGTTCGTACAAGCATAGAGATGAATAAGGTCACGAAATTCATTTGCATTCGAGCTGTCTGATATTGTATCAATGTTGACATCTCCAAGAATTGTAAACGATTTTATAACAGATTCTAGAAAACTCACTGCATTTTCAAAGAAGTCGCTAAATTCAGATACACAGGCAGATGGCGGCCTGTATATTGCTCCAATCACAGTACCAGATAATTTGATAAACAAACTTTCTACGTTTTGGTCAATTCTTGTAAAATTATCTATAACTTTGTAACACATATTTTGCTCAAGATATACTTCAATTCCGCCTCATTTTTTTGCTTCCCTGCATATGCTTTCACACCTATAACCTGGCAGATAAGGTATGTCGTGCTTTGTTAACCAGGTTTCTGTTAGAACTAGGGCTTGAAATTTAATAGTCAGGGACTGAAGGAATATTACTAGATCATCGACCTTGTCTATTATGCTGCGCATGTTTAAATGCAGAGTTGTAAGCTGTCGTACACTAGATTTATACGTTTTATTGAAAGTTGCATAGTCATAATAGCAACATCCAGCTATGTCCATTGCAAGGGTTCAATGAGCGTTAGAAACATTCCTGCTAGTGTCTATTGTGTGGCTATTTTTTCCACATCAGACACATTGGCTATTCTGATAACATCCGCAGTCTCGTCTCTGATTGCATATATTTTTCCGTGGGAGGTCCAAACGAACTTCCATCCCATTGCTTTCTTTCGGGCAGTCGCAGCGCCCAGGAGATTTTTGTTTGACCCCGTTAAATGCTCATTAACGAACACAAGGTTGCTTTCCCCGCCGAAGTCCATGTCCTTAGTGGTCAGCCGCTTCTTCCTGAATTTCTGCAGAACCTCGTCCCGTTTAGTGCCATGCACAAAACGAACTATGTTTTTTCTTCTTTGTTTAATGTCGAGACGCGGTGACATACATCAATGTCCGAGTTAGTTATCGGCTCATCTAAAAAAGTTCCAATTCTTTTCACAGCGTCGCATGGGCGGCCAGCATCGGGAACACCTTTTATTTCAAGGTTATTAGCTCTCTGGTATTGCTCCACTTCTTCTATCCTCTCGCTTAACCGACGGTTTTCTACCGTCAGCTCGTCGTTTTTTTTTAGACAACATCTTAACTTCCTTTCTCAGCTCTTTTATCTCATTCTTGATTTCATTTGCGCCATCGCAGGTGTCATTTCAGTTTTTTACGCTATCTTTTAGCGTTCTAAGGTCAGCTCTCAGTTCGCGTTTCAGATCTTCAAGCGCCTTGCTGATTTCTTTAACATCTTTGCTCATGACTAACACAGCAGTCTGAAACACAGCTTAACGCCAAGTTGACAACACTTATCAATACAAATTTAAAGCAGATCAAGCAGTTCAACACTCAGCGTTGTGTTCGGCAGCGGCGCATAGGCAGTTTTTGGATCGCAGAACAAGCAACTAAGTCTCACCTGCAACAGCAAACAGAATGCTTGAAAGTGCCTTAGATGCGCGCCGCGCCGAACTGAAGCCTGAGTTTGCAACGGCGTTCTTTATAAGGCGGATTCCACTCTTCGACGACGCCCCCTTGTGGGTCAATTCCGCCCCACGTTGAGCATGCGCTGCAGGATGACGAGACAGTCACGGGAGGTGGCAATCGTGCGTTGCTTCTTGGGCGACGGAATCAGCACGCTTCCAGAACTGCAACAGCAAACAGAATGCTTGAAAGTGCCTTAGGCGCCCGCCGCGCCGAGCTCGCTGCTTACTCCTCCTGTCTTCCTTCCTAGCGTGTATGATGCGTACTCATATTACCGCGAAGTGGAATGTGTAGCGCACATCAGAAGTGAAAGCGTAAGCAAGAATCTCGAAATGATGGTTGCTTGGCATGGTATTCTGCAAGAAGTGCATATCGATTGTGGTCCGCAGTCCAGCTCGAGTGCCTGCCAAAACTTCGCCCGATTTAGTGATTTCAAGCATGTCGTCTCTAGCCCGAGATTCCTCCGAGCCATTGGCCTTGCCAAAAAAGTAGTTCAAATGGTGAACAGTCTCCTTAAAAGGACTAAAAATGCGCGAGAACGGTTCTGGGTCGGTATTCAGAACTTGTTTACGGCCTTTGAAAGATGTTGAAAGGCGAGCTGAGATACTAATGACACGACGATTGCGGGGACGCCTCACTGACTTCAGGTTCCAGTCTGCAGTGGAGGTCAAGAAGCATGCCCAAAGACCTAGGCCCGCTATTTCACATCCAGTCCTGTCAAGGGGAGGCGTGGTAGCTATACAGAACGACAACGGATGAACAACAAGGCAAGAGTTCAATATCAAGCAGCTCCGTGATCCTATCTGCTCAGGACAGAAGACTGCAGCATCCTACGACGTAACCGGTGACACATCCGAAAAACAAGAGGATATTTACCAGGAGACACGAGCGTGGAGCATGATGACACGGACCTAGGCAGAGGTATTACTCCCACCCTGCCCCCAAGTTCAACAGAGCATGGAAGTTGGGGTGAAGACAGGAAAACTGCTACAACACGGCGGCCAGCTACAGCGCTGTTAATGACACCAGTAGGTCTCACTTGAAAACAATCAGCGCACATGTTTCTCCTTGGTATCTCCGAGTACCTCCTGTCTACTCGTGGTCGATTGCTTCAAGGCCTGCCGTGATGGACCACCAAGAGACGGTCCTGCGCTCATGTGGCCACAATCAAAATGTTTTGCTGCGTCAGCGTGCGGCCGCCTTCAACCTAAAAAAAACGATGGGCTGAAGTTTGGACTCTAAAGCGCCCAATTTCCGGTGTCGCCTCACAAGCTGAGAGCCACAGCAGCGAGAAGCCGACCTTATCTTCCCCATTGGCCGCGGCCATGTCTGGAGACTGGTGTGGTTTCCGATGTCTCCCAACAGCGCACCTGCATCACGAATTAGGTATTTGAAGCACAGGCTTTGGCAACACGCGTCGACAACCAGCTGGCTATGGGAGCACAAGTGACGACCTACCACCGCCTACACGGCCTCGTCGACATTCTCTCCGCTCTCAAGCCCGAACACGTGACGGGGCGTGTCCACAAGTGAGGGTAAGTGGAAAATTTGGCGTGAAAGTGAACGTTAAGGCCACTCCCTCAAGTGCGAGGCCATGCTCTACCAAGACACTTTATTGAATGAGAGCCCTATATAACTCGGCATTGAGTATGGCCGAGAGACTCTCCCGTTTGCTCTTGACGATGTAAAATAATGAATTAAACCCACTCGTAATCTTTCTGGCGATGGGAACGGGCGTCGACTTGACCGCGGTTCCGTCAAGCAGGAGCTGCAGTAGCGACCCCGGTCCCCCATTCAACAGCGTACAACTCACCAGGTCGCAGCATTTAACATGAACCAATGATCCAGGCAAGGTCAGATGAGCCGTATGATGACAAGAAGCAGTCGTAAACGTGCACCCGATGCGGCTGATTTGGGAAATCTGCGCAGGTCTCCACGCACGCGCCATACATGCTTACACACTCTCAAAACTTGGCATTATGTGCGTGTTTGTCTTCATTTTACTCTGTTCTACTGTACTGTACTGTTTTTATTTTCCTCGCGGAAGGGAAAATGTATCGATATGTAACGGGTTACGCCGTGGACCTGTGGCCAGGCTGGGGAAACCCATGATCTATAAAAGGAAGCACCACACAATAAAGATGGCCCTTCCCGTGTCAGTCACAGTGTTAGCATCGTGTATTTTCAAGCCATACCCACTCAAAGCGAACTTCTGGGAGCACAAAGAATGGCCTAGAACAGCAATGCTGTGGGCCTATAATCCACGCCGGGAAAATTTTGCAGAGAAAGGGTGTGGTCCTCAACAGAACAAGGCAATAAGTTTTTGGCCACTGCTCACAAACAAATCGCACTGCTTTGAGCAAACGGTAAGTAAAAGAGAATAGACTACTAAAACTTTGCTCAGTCCAATAATTTTGTTCCCAGACAAAAAATGGCTGCATCTTAGCTCGGCTGAGCCCGGTTATGCAAGCGAAATCTTTGTTATGCGTGGTTATGCTGTGCTGTTAAGCTAGCTTAGACTCAACCTCTTCGATCATCTCCGAAGCCCAATTCGTGGCAGAGACAGTGGCGGAGGCAAAAGCAGCATCGGCTGCCTCCAAAGCTCTTCGTTGCCGCCTTTCAGCAATCTTCAACTGCCCTTGTGCCTGTCGACGCTCCCGTTCTTCGTCGGTCTCTGCCGCTAGCATGGCGCATTTAACTTCCCTACATCAAGCTAAATATTTACCATGGCCGGCAACGTGAGCCGGATGATCAGACTCAGCCCGTCCTATACGAGATCCTCCCGACGGCGTAGACGGCCCCGGCCGACTCGCTTAATTCATAGCGAGAAAATGCGATCTGTCACTGTGTGTGCACGTGAGAGCGGCGTTCTCTCCCTATCAAGCGAACAGCGAGTCATGTTTTTAGAATCGTGGACACAGCTCGCAAGGTGGGGGTCGGAGCAGCAGCGGCGAGTCACCTGGTTCGTTAAGTGGCTGACACACCACTCCTCCAATTAAAGGACAAATGTACAGCGCCGATGGCCCTGGCTCGACGACGCTACTAAAGCTTTCGCTTTAAAAACTAGCGCTTTCTCTTCGTCACTTGAACTTTCGTCTCTATATGAACTGAAAATTTGAGGAAAGGAAAAGACGCAGGAACTGTCTCACATATATCGATGGACACCTGAACCGCGCCATAGGGGAAGAGAAAAAAGGAGGAAGTGAAACAAGAAAGGAAGAAAGAGGGGCTGTAGTGGATGTCTGCGAAGTAATTTCGACCCCCTGGGGTCTTTAACGTGCTCTCACATCACACAGCACACGGATGCTTTTAGCGTATCCCCTCCGTCGAAAAAAAGCCTCAGGGGTCCGGTTCGAACTCTGGTACTACGGCCCAGAAGACGAGCGCTTTAACCACTGAGCTACCGTGGCGGGCCGTCTATGTCTGAAAACAGCAATCTGTGACTGAAGGAGCTGTACGAATGGCTTGATAAAAAAGGGTTCAATTAAGTGTTAGAAAGACAAACTATATTGTTTTTTCAGCAGTAAATTGGTCTGTCAATCACAGTAGGCAAATAACTTTCAAAACCCGTTCCCTGGATAGGCTTGCTGAATGTAAGTTTCTTCGTGTAATGTTTCATGAAATGTTACGCTGGATATTCTATATAAGCTATACAAGAAATAACATACGCGCGAGGTACTTGCATGCCAAATAGATTTCGTGCTTTAATTCTTGCATTATTTTAAACCTCACGCGGCAATTTTATTTTACCGCTGTTCACACTAGACTGCGACATAGCTGAACTATTTTGGGTGTGGCAATCGAAACAATCATTCAAAACCTTCTCCTGATGCAAAAGAAAGAGTGTTAGATTCATTGATAACTTATCCAAGTCTGATTCTGTCCGCCGCGGTGGCGCATTGGTTATGGTGCTCCGTTGCTGACCCGAAAGGCGCTTCGTTCGATGCCGGCCGCGGCGGTCGAATTTTAATGGAGACTAAATTCTAGAGGCCTACGTACTGTACGAGGTCAGTGCACGTTAAAGAATCCCAGGTGGTCGAAATTTCCGCAGCCAGAGCAAACCAAATCTGACTCTACTTCATGCTACTAAATTGAGCACGCCACTATGATGATGGGAACGTCTGCGATCATAAGCTGTCGATGTTAGTCTTCTCTGAATTTCTAGCCGACTCTAAACGGTTCATCTGTGGATACATAAATACTCATCCCGGTTATTTTTAGGACACGTGCATTTTAAGGAAAGCAAACATAGGACAAACTGTGACAACTAATTGCTATCATGGCAACACACTGAGCTTTTAAATGCCATCCTTCATTACGTGAGCTAAGGAAACGGTGTCGAAGTTTGCCTGTGTATCGAACATTGTCAGTTATATTTTTTATAACCAATGAGTGCATTTTCTTTCTTTCGTGGTCACTAAAATCCCCTTGCTTCTTCTTACTCATAAAATCTTTTCTTTGAAGACTGCAGTAAAAAGTGTTTGAATATCTGTTTTCTTTGTCACGAATGTATTGGTTTATGGTTTATGGAGGTTTAACTTCCCAAAGCGACTCAGGCTATGAGAGACGCCGTAGTGAAGGGGTCCGGAAATTTCCACCACTTGGGTTCTTTAACAAGCACTTACATCGCACTGTACACGGGTCTCTAGAATTTCGCAACTCGATCAAAATTCATCCGCCGTGGCCGGGATCGAACCGGCGTCTCTCGAGCCAGGGGCCGAGCGCCATGACCACTCAGCCACATCGGCGGCTCGATGATGAATGTATTACATTCTTTGTTACGCTTTAAGCACTAGTGTTTTACTACGTTTTGTTGTAGTATATAATGAACATGCTTGTACCGTTGCTTATGATGCTTTTGTTTCGACAACTGCAGTGTGCCAGGGGTCTAGTCAGGGGAATGCTCCCTTTTTGCCCGGGCACCTTGGCAATTCTGAAGTGTATTGTGAGAAATTTGCATTTATTTTAACTCAAACATGAGTAAGTGCTCTTTGCATAAGCTTCCGTGGTCAGCTCTCCACATGAAATAAGGAGCGCCATTTGCTCGCGCCTGTGGAATTTCCGCTGGCGTTGAATCTTCTCGAGTTTTCTCGAGGCGTGGACGGACGGACAGAGGGACGAAAATTTACAGTAAAAACTTGCTTAATATTGTAGACGAATGTGTGCAGCTTGTATGATGATGTTTCACATTATATGCTTCAGCAGACGAACATTTAAAGTGCAACACTTATGACAAAAAGGCATCCCTATTGAAGTTTTTGCGAAGTCAAAGAATTTTCTCAACTAAGAATCATTTTTCTGGGGACATGCTGAAGCTCAAAAGTACACTGAATTGTTTATGCAACACATTCGGTGCACTGTGCCTTAAACTGATTTTCCTCTTTTTCTCAGGCTCATTCTTTTAATGCCACTGGAGCCGAAAATCACCACTTTTCAGTTCACTAGACAGAGAGAGTTCGGTTCAGAAGTCTCCAAAAATTGGGACGCTTACTATTTGCTATGCATTGTATAAGTTCTCTACACTCCTGTATTGTGAAACTCCCTAACGATCCTTCCAACCTACTTTGCTGTCCAAGGCTACGTTTGTGCTGTTTGGATTTGCACTGTTTTACACTGGAGGGTCATAGATTATCCTCTCTCCAAATCAAGTGCCCTGTTCATGTACGATCTATCGTCATGATTAGCGTACCATTATCATCCACAATAATTTCTTTCCTGCTTCACGCTTGTTGGTTTTTGTTCCTTAACATTTCCTCCGGTGATTCTTGTTCCAGGCTCTTGCTTGCCGGTCCACATTTTATTCCCGCTCTGTTCTTTGCCTCATGACTCATTACAGCAAGTCATCTCCGCCAGGACACGCATGCTGAAAGCTTTACTCCTTTTGGAATTTGGTAAAGCTGCAGGTCATTACAAGGACGTTCCGCTAATTTAGGTTCCAGGCAGTTATTATTTATTTCATTTCTTTTTAACTCCTCGTTGTGATCTTGATTTAACATCACGAAAGTTTCCACTCATAACCTCCTTTTTTTGCACTTCCATTTTAACGGCATTGCTTTCACGCGCTTTCCTTATCTTCCCGCCGTCCGTTTTATGCTCAACGACTGCAAAGCTACGAAATAGAATAGAATCACCTATGCCAATCACCAGTATGGCAACAGAGACAAAACAGAGATAGAGACTTTGCCGCTCTTGGAAAATTATGGCAGATCTGAAAAATGTGCGAGAGCAAAGCAAACCAGCAAAGTCTGACGAGGCAAACATGTACTTCGAACCATTATATTTCCTCATGAGGGAAAGAGAGCAGACACGAACCTAGTGTCTGCCACTCTCAAACACGTAAGAGACTCTACGAAGCTCGGCGTGAATTTCTCGCATATTTA
The DNA here is from genome assembly GCF_052857255.1 of Amblyomma americanum. Taxonomy (NCBI): domain Eukaryota; kingdom Metazoa; phylum Arthropoda; class Arachnida; order Ixodida; family Ixodidae; genus Amblyomma; species Amblyomma americanum. The sequence continues at coordinate 76,761,921 of NC_135499.1, forward strand.
ATATCATGAACAGTCTCATTTATGTGCCTCGCGTTTAATAAAGAGACACTGTGCTGGAGCGCTCCGGTATAACTTCGACAACATGTGTGTCTCTAATTGCACTGGAACCGCGCATTGCACGGGTATTTATGATTTGATTTGTGAGGGTTTAACGTCCCAAAGCGACTCACGCTATGAGGGACGCCGTAGTGGAGGGCTCCGGAAATTATGACCACCTGGGGTTCTTTAACGTGCACTGGCAACGCACAGCACACGGGCCTCTAAAATTTCGCCTCTATCGAAATTCGACCGCCGCGGCCAGGATCGAACCCGCGTCTTTTGGGACAGCAGCCGAGCGCCATAACCACAGAGCCACCGCGGCGGCCGCGGTATTTATGCATCGGCTTATTAGAAGTAACTACGCACTCATGAAGAAATCTTGTCCTAGCCAGCGGAGATCTCTTTGTTCATTCGATGCTTTTAGTTTTAAATTTCGCCTGATTAGATAATTCCCTGGATTTGGCAAAAACTGGTTTATGGATTACGAGAGTTTAACGTCCCAATGCGACTCATGCTATGAGGAACGTCGTAGTGAAGGGCTGCGGAAATTTCCACCGCTTGTGGTTCTTTAACGTGCACTGACATCGCACAGTACACAGCTCGTATAATTTCGCCTCCATCGAAATTCGATTGCTGCGGCCCGCATCGAACCCGCATGTTTTAAGTCAGCAGCCAAGAGCCATAAGCACTGAGCTTCTGCGGCGGCACCGAATTTGGCAAAGCTGGGATATGTGGGAGTAGCGAATACTTGAAGCGCATCTGCTGTCGCTTCATACCGCCATCCTACGCGCTACTCTCATCTGCTATATGACACCGTAGCAACTCGTAAAATATTTTTCGTTCTGAATTATTGAACCTGGAACACACCCAAAACGGCTAAACATGAGCTCTTACATCAGCTCTAAACTGAAATTGATTTAAAATTGTTCTGGGTGGTGTGCGAACAGCAAAGAGCTACACCGGATCATGACTACATAAGCATGAATACAGATCTGATGTCCTGACCCTGACCATATTCCTATCCTGCCTATAAATTTCGCTACGTAGAATTCATTTGTCAGAGGTGCAATTGCACCAACACCAAAAGGTAGCGCGCGTGCAGTGGGTAGATTGCTTCCCAGCGCGCTCCAGCAGCGGAAGTGCATGCAGACAGCTAGGGGCCAGCTGAACCATCCTGCAGTTTTTGTGCTCATATTATCGTCGACACAAGCTAAGCCGCGATGCTTGTATTAGTGCTCATAAAATTCGCTTTTATTTATCGCTGGTGGGGCCGCAGTGGCCCAATGATGATGGTGCGCGGCTGCTGACCCGAAAGACGAGGATTCGATCCATGTCACAGCGGTTTCATTTCGATGGAGTCGAAACGCAAAGGCGCCCATGTGCTGTGCGATATCAATGCACGTTAAAGAACCCCAGGTGATCGGAGTTTCTGGAGTCCTTTACTCCGGCGTCCCTCATAGCTTGAGTCACTTCGGGATGTTAATCCTCCATAAACCAAACCAATTTGTCGTTGCCATGCCGTTAACCGCTGGTGGAAGACCATCGAGAACCAGAATGCGAACCGTTGTGGGCACGCCAGCACGCACTCTGAAATTGGCCGTATTCTTGGCTAAACAGAAAGCACGGTCCGCCATAAAGATAACGTTTTCGGCGCGTTGCGATCCAGCAAGAAATTCTTTTATGAAGCACGGAATGCGTCCCTGGGGAATACTGATGGGAAGAGCGTGCTTGTGCTCGTGCCGCCAACAAAGGGAGCTCAAAAACTGTAAGATGTGTCCGCAAGACCCTCGCTATATGCATGAGCTTTCGCCGATAGAGGGCGTTAAGAAGGAATTTGTTTACTGGTCACGTGCTCTGTTTTAGTTGTTGGGCACCTGTACTAAGCGGGGTGTTGCGAATCCTTGCCGTGTATATATTGTTGCTTCATGTCCCCATCTTCAACGCTTTCTACAACGGGAATTTGACGCCGTAGATACCTTTCCCCCAAAAACCAATTATTATTATTATTAGTGACTCGCCTAGATATCTCTTCTGAATAGTAGCATCTGGGATACCCTTAACGGGGGCCATGAGTTATTTGAGCTCGAAAGTAAATATGATTGTATTGCGTAGTGAGCCGTGAGCCAACACTGATGTTGTCTATATGACATAATGAATAGATAAAAATGGTGGTAGATATGAAGCCCTGGCCCTGAGAGCCGTGGCGATACTTTTTGCTTTCGCGTCAATACGCCTTCGTCGCATTTACTGTAATTTAAATTAAGATAGTCTAGGGTCTAACGTCCCAAAGCTACTCGGACTATGTGGGACGCCGTGGAGAAGGGCTCTAAATAATTTCGTTCACCTAGTGTTCTTTAAGTGCACTCAAATCGCACAGCACACATGACTCTAACATTCAGCCTCCATCGAAATGCGACCGCTCCGGCCGGGATCGACCTCTCATGGGTAAACAGTCGAGCACCGTAACCACTCAACCACCGCGGCTTCCTTTCGTAGCATTGATTTAGGCCCGACGTTTGTTTTGAAAGCCTACTTCAGGCATTTTAAGACTGGGCTTGCGAAAGCCCAGTTCATGCTTGGCTTTGGTGCAAATAAAACTGTATGGTCAAGCCACTTGAGATTAGGTGTGAACATTGCTCTTAAAAATACTCAAGCTAAGAATTTCGCTTAGATCACACCTTCCGAAAGAGATAATTACACAGATATTACTGCGCCAATCTTTTTCAGAAAAATGACTTCATAATCTAAAAGGGCATTAATATTCTGGCCTCAATTCGCAATTCAACTGCGTATGGGGTAATACACTGAGAGTAAAAAATGTTAAAAGTCAATACCTACTTCTTCACCTAATTTATTAACTTTAAAAGTCAATACCTACTTCTTCACCTAATTTATTAACTCGTTAACAGGACATGTTAGCATGTAAAAAAAACCGTGTTCGGAGCACATGTCTACCTATACATTTTTTTGGCGGCACTATGGTGCAAGTTAACACAATAAATTTTTTGGCGGCACGAAGCAAAAATTTTGAACTGAAAGCCACACAGGCATTATGTGTTCTGAACTGGCTTAAGCGTGTGGTCGTCTTTTATTGGCGAGGAAATTGTGTAATCGTCCCGTCTTTAATATTATTGCCGAATCACTTGTGTTTGGGAGTTGTGGTCTTCAATATCTAAAACTTATTTCGACTTCGACCGAAAAAAGTATTGTTGCTAATAATGATGATTTAATGTCCGTTCGTCATCATGTTAGTAAATCAAAAATATAGCGCAAACATTATCATCTTTAAATACATTGTGCCTCCTACTGGTAACTCTAGAACAACTCGTAACAAAGTTCAAAGTACCAGCTACCCCTAACGCGTGTGGGCAACAACTAATTTTGTATTAGGGAACAAAAAATTGAAAGCCCTACCAATAGAAATAAAGGGAGCCACGAACTGGACCAGATAAAATATTTTATAATTGAAACATCAACTTGTCATGATTTACTGCCGCGAATTTGCTAATGTTTTATAATCAAATTATGTTTTATGTAACTGGCGTTCATTTAAGCATTCTTTCGTTCTTATTTTGTGATAAGAAGTTTGTCGAGGAATGTTTCGTGATATTTCTGCATATCAGAATGTAAAATTATGCGTCTGCAACAACATCGGTTCTTGGCCAAACAGTTGTTTTCTGATATTGCTGTGCCTTTTCCAGGCGGAAATGAAGTGTGAAATATCCAAATATCTAATAAATAAACATTTCACCTGAGTTTTCATCAAACTGAAACAAACACTAACACATAATGCAAATAACGTTTTATGTAAACTTCAATATTCTTAAGCCGTATTTTAAATAAGGAGAACAAGCCTGTTTCAACATCCGGTACTTTCTGTACAGTGTGTATATCCGTACTGGCCAAGGTGAATCCACTTGCTAAACCAACCAACTTTCCATCCTGAGCAGATCTTAAAATCTTCTGTGTTTTATTACTTCAATTTTGTGGTGCTGCGGAAATTGAGGCGAATAAAAAAATTGGCTGTGGTTTAGCTCTGGTTAACTATAGTTGAATTGCGAATGCTTCGTTTCCTAGGCACGTCGTCTACGCAGCGTCTCATTCCGACGCTGTCGAGAACTCAAACCGGTCTCTTCCGCAGTTGAAGTCACTCCGGGACGTGGCACGACTTCTTCTAGCTGCATCTTCGTTACCACGTTTCTCGAGTCGTGCGGCGCGCTCTTCTGGCGTCTCTCTTGAGCACGTTGTCTCTTCCTTGCTTCGTTCTGTCGTTGCGTCTCTTTCGCGCTCTCCATAACAACCACTACACTGAGGCCAAGCCAAGCGCATATATATATATATATATATATATATATATATATATATATATATATATATATATATATATATATATATATATATATATGCGACCCGTCCTATTCCTCTACCCCAGCGGAGCACATCTGGTGGAGCGAGCGGCGACGGCAGCGGCATCGACGGCGGCGCCATCTGTTTGGAGCGCCTCTGCGGCGTTGTTAGGCAACGGCGGCTCAAGGTCGTTCGTGGGCCACGCATATGACATACGACGCGACGAGCTGAAATGGCTCGCTGGCTGGAGTGGTAAAGCTTTCGCTTTGAAAGCCACTTGTGTTCTTCTCCAGCGAGAAGAGTGAGCCGCAGAGAGGAAGGAGTGAAATAATAATTTTAACGCGAGCGGCTTTAGCTCCGAGGGACGCACCTTGCCGCCTTCTCCTATTAAATACCAGGACCAAAGTATTTCACGAGATTGAAAATATTGTCACCTACTCAATCATACTCCCGATAAAACATTTAGATTTCGCTCATCAGCTCTGTAGACCCTCTACCTTGTCTCGCATTCCTTGACAGGGTCACCGTATTCTAAAAATCTCTAACAATAAGAACACCTAGAACAAGCCATGTCATTCTCCTCTAAGTAACGGCTAAGGCCGGAAGTGTTTGAGCTAAGTATTTAGAAGTTTTTGGCACATTTAGTTCAGAGCGTGCCTCTCTAATTTCCTATTCCAATAATTGTACACTTTTTATATATGCAGCCAAACGATCAATCAACTGCCACGATAAATGACGCCGCATTTGAAGTTTATTGTATTCAAGTGCCTTCAGTAGTTTCATGGCACGATGGCTTTATTTATTATTGCCATGTGTTTTGCATGTTTTGCCTTTATTGTTGACTCTTAAATAAATATTAGCACTCAACCTGTATTTGTATGTTTTGCCCCCTCCTGTTAAAATCCCAAAGAGGGATTGACAGTATTCCGAAATAAATAAAATAAAATAACATTGAGCCAAACGATCAATATGCTGTCGCGACTAATGACGCAGCATTTGAAACGGCAAAAATGGGAAGGAGAGATTTTCTCAAATTGCTTAACATATTTCTAGCAATTATTTCATGTAGTGGATCTATTTTTCTTTTTTGTTTCATTTCTAGCTCGAACGGTGCCCAACACATGCCAGCGGCGCACAGCGCACAAAGAGCAGGCAGTCAGAAGGTCACGTACCCGAGTCAGCTGCATCGGAGAGAAATAGATTGGTGACCAGGCGCTCTCTCGATAAACTGGGGTTAATAATCGCTTGTAGTAGCGCCAGAAATCATTTGGGTAGCGCCATTTGAAAGCACAACTGCCATCCCTAAAACCTAACCACGTCGGCGCCAAAATTAGGCGGAATTGCAGGGGAGCTACGTAATACAACCTTTGTCCGTAAAGTTAGACGGAGTCCATTAAAAAAATTGCTTTTCACAATGAAATCATTTCTGCAATACTCTTTTGAGATAGTGTCTCTTGCAGTCTATAGAGCAGATTCTTTTACCCTCGCACGCAGGCTGCGGGGGCGCTCCTACTCTCGACACCAGTCGCCATGTGCCGGCGCGCGCGACACGTTGGACTGCGGTCGGATCGCGCCGGCGGTGCGTAGAATGCGTGTTTACGTGTTCTTCGCTTCCGTCGCTGATGCGCTCTATCACCTAACGTATGTGGGTGTGTGCGTGCATCACTACTCACATTTTCCCAGGCCGTTCTACGGTTATCTGGAACACGCTGTTGCACACTGTTACACAATGTTACACACACATGCGAGGGTAATCGACCAGGTACGGTGTGGATTGAACACCGGTACTTACAAGCACATTTATGCGCTGGCGTGTCGTTTGTTGCCGTTTTTTTACGTACGCTACAATCTATGATAATTTTCTGCATCAGAATGTATATTTATTGATTTTACTGGATTGTACAGTGATGTGCAAGCGGTAACCGGATCGGCCAGCTGCTGATCGAAGGTTGTCCATGCGAAGCGCGTGTTTTCAATCGCCAGTACGTCTTAGACATCCGTGCGCTGAGCTGGCTATTGTTCCCGTTAAACACATTTCGTGCATGGGGAGGTAAGCGCGAACGCCAACAATTTAAGTTTCTATTTCTGCATGTACCTCAGAGGGGCCCGCGGGGTAACGGGCTCACCGTAGAATCTCTCTGCTGTTGGTACCTACCTGAATCACAGCAATATATACACAATTTTATTTCATTCTGTGATACGTTGCCAAATGGCTACGCGACGCTGTCACACGCGCCGAGAGCTTTCAAAGAATATAAACACGACTTCGGTCCGCAGAATTCGTGAAAGCTGGCCTCTGCTTATATTGATTCAATCTTGGATAAATTAATCGAGAACATGTTTTTGTGCGCCAGACAGCATAAATCATGACAAAATTTGTTTTCTGTTAGCCCTCTGACTCAGTTGTGCTCACAACGATAATTTGTTGTGACCGGCGCACCACGTAGCTGGCGAAAAGAAAGCCCCATTTGTGTGGGTGCTTTATGGCCGGCAGGCAAGATTAAGAGCACATTGGAATTGCAGACGCATGCTAGCTGTGCACATAATGCTTGATACTGACCGAAAAAGTTTTCTCTGTGATGGAGCACCAAGACGGTAGCGTATTAGCGTGCGCGCGTTCAAATCGCCGGCACAAATAACGTGAATGCCGAAATATACGTCATGATTAACGCATCAGTTTTATCCCTTTGATAAAGAAAAGACCTCCTGCAACACAACCACGCTGTGGAAGTATGCTGGACAACGTTTTTGTAACGCCCGAAGGAAAGTAAATCGCGGCTATATGCAGGCGCGGCCGCGGAGCTGCCGCAGCCCCGCAGTCCCCAACCGCCCGCACCGCGGTGCGCCAGTTGGCAGAAAATGGCCGCGCCCGACAGTGGCTCTGAATTCTGGTCATTACACAGCTTCCAGCGCTTATTGATGTCTTGGAAACAGTCGGAAAACGCTTCTTTTGGCAGGGATGTCAGCTATTTTGTCGTGGTGTCTTGAATGGCCTCCACGCTCCCCATCCAGCGACTTTTTAGGGCTCTCTTCACGCGAAGAAACAGGAAAACTCACAAGTGGAGAGGTCAGGCGAGTAGGGCGGATGAGGAAGTACAGTAATGCTGTGCTTGGCGAGAAATTTTGTCAGGCTGAGAGCAGTCGGTGGCCTTGGGTTATCGTGGAGAATGCTCCATTGTCCAGATGCCCATAAGTAAAGGCGACGGCGTCGCATTGCATCAAGCATGTGTTGGAGCAGGTGGATATAAAACTTCTGATTCACCGTCTGCCCTTGTAGGACGAACTCGTGGTTTCCGACACCTCTGGCATAAAAAAAAACTACCGCATCGTCTTTGTTTTGGTCTTCTGTCGCCGCACCTTTGTCGACGCCGGAGAGCTTGTGGACCGCCATTCGGCGCTTTGCCGCTTTGTTTGAGCACCATATTGAACACACCATGTTTCGTCTTCTGCAATGATGCTGTCGACGAATGCAGCATCCTTCTCAGCCACGGAGAGGAAATCAGCGCTCACTGATGCAGGTGTGTCCTCCCCGTCCTGTGTGAGGGAGTGAGGCACAAATCTGGCATTCAGCTTTCGTTTCCCCACGTTCTCACGCAAAATTTGGTAGCATGTTGTCTTACTAATGTCGAGAGCATCTGATAGCTTGCGGGCTGTAATGATGCGGTCTTGCTGTACGATTTCCCTCATCCGAGTCACGTTGTTTTCATTCCGTGAGGTTGAATGGCGCCCCGGCCTTGTGTCGTCTCCCACCGATGTTCTCCCCGAAACGAGCCTCTTGTGCCACTCAGATACTCACGCCCGCGATAATGTTTCGTTGCCGTAAGCGTCTCGAAGAAGCTCATACATCTGTGTGGCTGTATTGCCAACCTTCACACAGAATTTTATGTTTACACGGTGTTCGAGGTGGATGTCCATCTCTCAACATTCACTCGCAGTAGACTGCGCCGACGACTAGTGACAACGTATTTTTCGACATGTAGTGGTACATAGCGGCTGCCAAAGCAATTAACATAGCTTTGGTTAGCCCGAAAAGACCACGCTACACATATGCACCGACTTTTGTTTTGGGGAATCATTTCTAGCGAAGAAAATAAATCAGTCTCGAAACTTTACAGACAAAGGTTGTATTCACTGGGCTCACTGGTACTCGTTAGGACCCCTTCTCGCCGTGTCGATCTCTCTGAGAAACTTCACCAGTACTGTGGCCCGTATCGAGTGCTATGCCACAGGACAGACGTGACCGACGAGATTGCTCCCCTCAATTCTTCGACGTCGTCAACCCGATATGCGACTGACATCGTTCATGTCGTTCCCTTCAAGCCCTACCACGCGCCTGCTGTATCTTCCAGTTAGCACCAGGACGGCGCTTTTGACGCCGAGAGTTATGTTACGGCCGTAGACACGAAACCCATGCTGCGCTCGTGCGTGCAACACGAAGAGGACGAAGTGATGCGAAGAAAGAGGACGAAGAAGAAGAAGAATGAAGTGCGTTGGTGATGAGTCCAGCTTCCTCAGTTGTTCGGCTGCGCCGCGCTGTGTGCTTTCCCTATGTTTAAATATATTCCCTGTTTGTATAGACGCCTTCACGTTACAATACTTTTGAAAAGGCCGTACGGTCGGCGACACATTTTATGTCGAATAGCAAGACGTGGTAGGCCAAAGCAAATAGAGAGAGCGCCAATAACCTTTAGTTCTCCGTATATGGTTTTTATCTTTCAAAGGTCATCTGAGTACGTTGTACTGCCTCTAGTTGGCCGCGGTTTCGCAACAAAATTTTATTATTTAGGCTTAAAATCATTCATTCTTTTGATATTATTTATTTAGTAATCAAAAAATAATAGCTGCGTTACCTCTCGGCAGTGATACGCCTTATACGATTACTTGTCCCTACGGATTTATGCTCCTTATACATTCTGGCCATCACAAGCTTCTGTTAACGGCCCAACGGTTGTTTGATTATGTTTTTACATTGTTTAATTGCGAGATTAAATTTCATATGTGAAAATATCTCCGAAATAAAATTTCAGAGCTTTAGTTTCATCATAATAAACAATAAGCAGTGTAGTGTGCCAACTGTCACGGGTTCCGCTACTCCTATGCGCCGACACTAGGCTGCACCTGAAGACGAAGTTGCCCCGCTCTCTATGCGCTGGCGACGCCTGAACACGCTGCAAGATCCGTCACTGCGGCTGGAACTTTTTATGCGTGGCTTGTCTACACTCCTTCTAACTTCCTCCCATATCCTCTCTCCCTTTCTCATTACGCCTAATTTCAAACATCTCGGATAAAAAAAAAGTCTTTCCGAGGACACATAATAAACGTACCCCTACAGCAGTCGCAAATATGACGTCTTTTTTTCAAAATGTGCCAAAATCTGCCTAAGCAGCGCTGAAAGCAACGCGAAAAATTCTTATCCTCAAAAATTATAGCCCTATCCAAAGAGTTATATCTTCTTCTTCACAAGTAACTTAGAGCATCTAAAAATGCGTTAAGAACTTGTGCGAACGTTAAAGTTTACATTTATATTGTGCATACGTATTGCACAATATAAATATAAACTTTGTATTCGGCTCGTTTCAGTGCGAAAGTCTAGAAGAGACCGAGTTGTGTTTCAGATGCATTATTTGTACAGTACTTCTTCAAAGCCTGTTTATAGAGTAATCCTTAATGATTTCTATGCTGCGAATTGAGCGGAAAGTCCGTTTGAACCGTCATAGTGTGCACTCATCGCACTGTCGGGCTTCACCAACATGTGCAAGAAGATGGAAATAGCAGGCCTCTATCAGAAGCGCTCACGTGAATGCCTTATATTTTCTTTCATTCCAACTTCGTCCGAGGAAAACTGGTCTAGCTAGAATGTATAGGGTCTAGAGTTGTATCTGTAGCAGCCTAAAATTCTTATTACAGCGAAAGGTTCACTGGCCTAGCGGCGCCGATTTCGCCGTTAGCTGTGGTTTGACCTTGAACGTCCTTGCTACGCCACTGCCATATCAATGCATTACGTGACTTCGCAGCTCCGCCAAGCTGAGACTTCGATGCCTCTGCGCTGGGGCTCCACAGCCGCAGAGCGGCTGCTGCCTGGCCACGTGATCTAGCCGACCAGACGCGGCTTCGCGTGCGTTCCGCACACTGCATAGGCAGCGCGCCAACCCTGCCACCCTGGCAGGTGGCGGTTAATGGTTGACCGCGAGAGGTTGTTCACGCAAGAACGCTGCGGCTTATTGCTGGAATGCCGCGTGTCTGCCACAACAGTTTCTGTGCTGATGCATGCAGCTCACATCTCTCTCTCACCACCACCACGTATGCCTCAAAGCGCAATTGAGGCGCCACTGACCCAGGGAGCCAGTTATGGACCCTTCCTTTCCTCAAAATCATCAGTGTGTAGAACGTTCTCAACGCCAACGCCAATGAACGCCGACAGCTTTCGCGTTGCTTATCCTGTATGAGCTGAGCTAATCCGTATTAATTTTTAGTAGCGAAATCACAGACTCAGACAGGACACAAAGCGAGAAGTCCACGCCTAGCCTTTTCGTTTCTTGTGTGCATCTGCCATTTGACAGTATTAATTAATCAAGGAAGCCACTACAAATATAACAACTAAATTAAAGTAGCCGAAGTGCATCCTTGCTCCCTCCACCATGGGTTTAATGATCTCTTCGTTACCGTCGTCTTGTGGATTCACATCTTCTGCCAGTCGCTTGATAACTTGCGCAGTCTATCATAAAGTACCTGTCGAGAAAGAATAAACTAAACAAGGTTGGAAACGGTCCAAGCTATTGTGCTCTAGCTGGCAAACAAGGAAGTCATGAGTGTATCTGGTCCATTTTTAAACGGACATCAGCCGGATCGGGTTCAGGTGTTATTTAAAATAGGATTTCGGTGGGGGCATTTAAGAGTTACGGGACCCTTTTAGTAACGATTGGTTTCCCGAAAAGAAATATTCATCAATTTGCTTACAATGACAGTACAACTTCACTTGATTTCATCTCTGGATTACATACATTCAGAAAAATACCTGCTTAAATAACGCGCTACCCGAAATTCAATTGTTTGTAGCCCTTTATTTAAGTTCGCAAAAACACCTTCGAAACGATAAGCTTTCATATGTCGCAAATCCGAAGCGGTCACTGACCCTACATTATTTAGACAGACCTGCTGTCCAAAATACTGGCAACCGTCCAATAACTTCCGTTATATTACTTACCTTTTAAGGCACGGGCATCTAGAAATGATAAAATGCAGCGTGTGTCATTTATTGGCTCCAAACTTGAGACTCAGACAAGTGGCAACGAAGCATTCGTGGTGTGGCGAGCGGCTCTCTCTTCGACAGATGTCGCCATACTACTTGCTCCAGACAGACACTGTACTGTCATAGTATTTAGCCAATTTTGGAACAGCCGCGCCTGCGATATGAATGGCCCGAATAGAAGTTAGGTTTGGTCATGCCTCTTGCGACCCTCTGTACTCTAAGGCTGAACAATGTGGGGTGAGATTGTTTTCTAAAAAAATTCAGTTATGAGATTTCCCGGCCATCTGACAAATAATTTATTTCAGAAAATATGTTAAACCTGGGTAGTCACGCTCTCAAAAGTATTCTGGCGAAAGCATTCAATGGCTCATACTAGCGGTGTCCATCCATCTGTCCGCCCGTCCGTCCGTTACACTGTTTAACTCGATAATAAAAAGAAATCGTTGTGCACGATAGGACTCGAACCACCATCGTTCCGTTCCGCAGCTGATCGTGCTAACGGTTACGCTACTTCATGCCAACGCATATGGAGTTCTCCTCGTCTAGGACGCAGGATAGTGTTTGCGGAAAGGGGGTCGAATCAGATGGATGCCTCCCAAATGCCCTCCAGTGTCTCCAGCATTTAACATTCACAAACAATTGTGTATAACTAACATCTTAACCACACATCAGTGACAGAAGAAGCAGCACCGCGCTAACGCCTTTCGCCTCACCGCACTTTAGGTCAACAAATTGCCCCGTGAATTTTTTTCTTGGCTTTTTTTCGTCGTCATATAAACCGAAAAGTATGGCTTTTCGGTGAGGTTATTGAAGCTTTCCTCAAAACTTCTTCGATGTTTGTGTGCCTTTTTCTAGGAAACTATTAGGCATAAGCGAACAATACTTTTAAAACATCACAGAGTTTTAGTTTCACGTACGTAGAGGCTTCACGTACGTAGAACTCTTACGGGTGACCAGTGCGCATGCGCAGAACGCAAAGAGTATGCGCGAGTGTCATGTACGTACGTGAGATTCGAATTTTTACGTTGCGGTCTTTGCGTTGCTTGCGTACGTAGCGTTGGCAAACATGGCGGCGCCCTGCCCGCCGCTTCACGGCGATAACAGCTTCGTCGCTAATCCCTCGACGCGATATCGTGTTCTAAACTGCTGCATTCGCCATCGATTTGCCCATTCTTACCCTCGCATAAGGTTTCAAGCGACAAATAGCTTTCGTTTTTCAAACAGAAGGGCGATTTTTCAGCTGTTAAGCATGACAAAGTAGCGTTGGTCGTCGTCATAGCAACGGTCTCGCTTTGAATGGCTTGGCTTAAAGACTTGTGTTGGATAATTTGGGCTACAACCAGTGTCTGTGTTTCTTAGTAGATGGCGCTAGGCGTAACGCGCGGCGTGTTTCGCGTACGTGTAACCATAAGAGTTTCAAACGACCTGCGTGCAGGCTACGTAGACTTCTCACGTTTGCGTACGTGAACCCTCTACGTACGTGAAACTAAAACTCTCTATTTTAATCAATACCATACACATGCCTGGTACGACGGTCAATAGCCTAAGTTCTTTTGAAAGAAAACATTCGTGGGTGGCGATTTTATTGCATCGAGCCGCACTATTATCAATCTAGTTCTTGATGGAGGCGCATCTATTTGGTGCCAGTTGTGTAAATTACTGCTTGCTACTCTTGTACAAAATTTCAACTCTCTGGAGATTGAAGACTCTTAGACAAATGTACATCAGTAGAAAAAGATAGATAAAACATTTAAATACAGCTTTGAGCTCTAATGCACGCTGCGTCCATCTCGAGAATTCCTTCGGAATTTTCGTAAACATAACTTTTATTACAAATTCTGTAAATCCAACATTAGAAGACGTCTTTCGACACTTACGCGGCCGCATTGTTCGAAATTTGTCTGACATGAATAGTGACAAGATGGTGCGTCGGTATGCGCCACGTCAAGACAGATAACTGTCTTTCTTCAGCTAATTAATTTAAAAAGCTACCTCAACGTTGCGTTCAAAGCCTGCCTCTCCAATTTCATATTCTGGGAAATTGACACATGTTTTACATGAAGCTAAAAGGTCAGTGCTAACGAATGCCCCTAAGAATGCAGCATTTGAAATGACAACATTAAGAACAAGAGATTTAGTCGGATGGTCCGACGTATTTATTCCAAGTAATCATTTGACGCCATGTGAAGTTTTTGTTGTCTGTTATGTTAAAGGCTAATGTTAATGACGCCGAAGACACCAATCAATCTGAAAGCATAAGGCTGTACGAATTTGAAACCCGTCTGACAGAAGTAGATCGATTAAGTACAGACAGTCTCTCGGGTAATTTTTGCTTAAACTAATAATCGTTGTACTGGCAAGAAACATCCTTTGCGCGAAATGATCAGTTTAATACTATCTCCTATTGCCCTTAGATCTGAGCTTATCTCTACCAAAAACGTGCGGAATCACAGGAGAACGGCTTAATATGGACACTACTAGACTCTGCTGACCTTTTGACGACCACATAGACAAAGATAATCATACTGCGTCGATTCAGTTGATTCCTAAGTGCAGCACCACCCACTCTACCAGCCCGCAGGTGAACTAAGAAGCTATGAGTCACTACCTGGTAATTATACGGCTTCAATGACGTCAAAAACCGCACCTTATTCTATCTAAAGCTCTACGCTTTATAAACATTTATCTTGGTGCGATGAAACTATTACGCTGGTAGTATCCCATCGACCAACATTACGAATAATAAAAATAATAAAAAGAGAGAAACATTCTCCTATTCTCGTTTTTTACATTCTTGTTTTTCACAGTGACGTGGTTTCGGTTGCGTATATAAAAGAGGTACTATTGTAACCAGGAGGTCTACGAGATGGTGTACTTATTGTGTTGCGGTAGACGCCGCCTAAATATTTCGGACGCACGTATAGTAAACGCGCCGCCGCGGTCGCTCAGTGGCTATAGCGCTCGGCTGCCGGCCCGAAACACGAGGGTTCAATCCCGGACGCGGCGGTCGAATTTCGATGGAGGCGAAATTCTAGAGCCCCGCGTTCTGTGCGATGTCAGTGCACGTTAAAGAAGCCCAGGTGATCGAAATTTCCGGAGCCCTTCACTACGGCGTCCCTCATAGCCTGAGTCGCTTCGGGACGGTAAACCCCATAAACCATAGACCAAAACTATCTTAAACACAAGTGTCATCCATAGAGGAGCCGCTTACAAACATGAACCTTGCACCAGGAAATGCTGAAGCAGGCATTTAGGCCATCAAACATTACCGGCAGAACAAAGTAGCTACGCTTTACATATAGAACAGCTAGACCAGGCCGAATGGTCAATTATGTAGGTGGCTATCGTCCCTTGTGAGGTCGGCCGCGTATTAGCGCGCCTCTCCGAGGAGGAGGTCCACGACTTTGAGATAGCAAAAAGTGCCCTACTGCGCTATTTCGGCATTCGAGTAGAGGCCGAATCCAAAGGTCTAAATGATGGCAGCGGCAGAGCTCCCAGCGATCAGCCTAGAAACCCCGTTCTTTTCAGCTGGAGACACAGCAGTTGCTCAGAAGCGCAGTAACATGGCAGAATCAAGCCCAGGAATAAATTACAAGTGATGCGAAGAAAGAAAATAGGCTAGAAAAAAACATAGTAAAGGTACAGAAAAACACAAAAAACAAGTGAGTTCAGATTAAATATCGCAATTCACACAAAGTGATCAAAGTATAAAAAACAACTTTTGTGTCAAGAAAGAAAAATAGAGGAAATGCACAAATATTTATACAAACGCAAACGATAACATATCAGGCATGCAAGAGGAAAGCTGCGCATCAACATAACCAAAGAGGCAATAGTCTCAAGCAGCTGAAAGCGAAGTTATATGAATCGTGCTTATATAAATGACGTGCTAAGCGTTACCAACGAATTGCTTGAGTAGATGTTCGCGAAACGTGTCATGATTACCCTGCAGGGCGATGCAGTCAATGGCACGCCGAGGTGACGAGAAGTTGAAATCATGTGTGTTGCCATAAATATGGGCATAGCTGTAGTTATTATATATGTAATCTATGTGATAAGTAGGAGGGACGTTGTAAATGTGCTGGCGCTGATTCAGTGGCATGGCCGTATTTGTGTAAGATAGATAAAAGGGCAATCTCGCGACGAATTTGCAACAGATCGAGCAAAAGTTCGGTCTTTATTTGGGTTACACTGGACTGATAACTCTAATTTTGCGAAATGAAACAGGCGCTATTCTGGACAGCTTCCAACTTCTCTATTAGACATTTCTGATGAGGTGACCAGATGGATGAAGCGTACTCTAGCTGCGGTCTGACGAAAGTTATGTAAGATGGTTTACGCACGTGAGGGTAGTGCATTGCAGGTTACGGCGAAGGAAACATAGTGACCGGGAAGCATTAGCGAAAATGGTGGTTATGTGTTTAGCCCAGGAATAGTTTGGTGAAGGAGGGACGCCTGGATACTTATACTGCGTAGTAAGAGAAAATGTATCGTTAATAATGTGGTAGGGAAAAGGCCGATTGACTGATTTTCGCCTAAAAGAAATTGTCTTACACTTAAAAAATTTTACATTAGCCACGTTTTACACCAGTCGTTGATGAGATCGAGGTCGCTTTGAAGTGCAAGGTGGCCATTTGTACTTTTTATTGGTGGATAAATAACGCAGTCGTCAAAAAATATGCGTATCGAAGATGAGATGTTTACTGGCAGGTCATTAATGGAAACTAAGAAGAGTAATGGACCGAGGACAGTTCCTTGCGCCACGCCCGATGTAACGGCGGAGACAGGAGAGGAATAATTATTAACAGCTGTGAACTGCTGGTGATGGGAACGCAAATTACGGACCGATGACAGAGTTAAAAAATCTAATTTGAGCGCAGAAAGCTTAGATATTAGTCGGCAATGTGCTAGCCGATCAAATGCATTGGCAAAGTTCAAAAATATGCAATCAGTTTGTAAGTTACTGTTCATGTTGAAGCGTAGGTCGGTAGTAAACTCAAAGAACTGCGTCTCACAGGAAAAGCCTTTTCTGAAACCATGCTGCTTAGAGAACAAAATGATAAGATTGCAGGTGATTGTAGATGCGTGATGTGAAAGTGTGTTCAAGCATCTTGCAACAGATGCAGGTAAGTGAGATGGGGTGGTAGTTTTCGTGCGACTGTTTGTCGCCACTTTCGAAAACCGGTATAACGCTTCCTAATTTTTTAATCGATGGGGAGCTCACCTGTAGATATTGACTGCTTAAGAATATGAGGTAAGATGATGCTGGAGACATAAATGGAACTTTTTGGTATTTTTGAATCAATTTCATCAACACCAGAGGAAGATGATACTTTAAGGTTATTTATCAGGTGTGCTATGCTATCAAGTGCAATGTCAACTGGCGCCATGAAGGGTAACCAAAATCTGGTACATACGGGATGTTAGAATGACGTGAAAACAGATGTTAAAAACGAATTAAATGCTTTATGACAGTCAGCATCAGAGTAGGGGGTGCTGCAACGTCATGTATTGAAATTTCAGTACTGACGCTATTCCGACGTATTGTTTTTCCAGAAATTGCTTGGATTATTCTTAAGTAGCGCCGGAAGGTCTTTTGAAAAATATTTATTTTTTGCGTCACAAAGGGCGGAACAATACACTTCTAGGCAGGTTTTATGTTTACCCCACGCGCATGGCGTACATTCGTGCTTTGCATTTTTGTACAATCGTTTCTTTCTTATTTCCCAGGCGTTGATGCTTTCTTGTAAACCAAGAGTTATATTTATGATTTGATAGCGTGATAAGTAGGAAATGTTTGGCTACAAGCTCTGCGAGCTTGTCTCTAAAAAGAGCCCAGTTATCTTCTATTGACCTGTCTTGAAAAGAGGGCATCACGATATTATCAGAAAACACTTGGAGTTCTTCATTTATTCGATTGTAATGTCCTCTGTTTTTGCCGCGAATATTTTTCCTCACAATGCCAGTGAACGTAGGTGGGATGTTAATTGTCAGTTGAAGTAAATGATGGTCACTCAAACCATCTAAGTAAGTTATGTGACACACTGTGACAGAGGCTGTTGTAAAGGTGAGGTCTAATGTATTGGGACCACTGGTGGGTTGGGTAACTAGTTGAAATAGGTTGAAATATAAAGTCATATTTATGAAGCTTGCTGAAACAGTACAACGGGATGAGAGCTTTGCCCAGTCGATCTGTGGAAAAATTAGAATCTCTGAGCAGATAAGTTACATCAGACTTGAACAGCTCAAATGCCCTCGTAATGCTTACACGTAGTTTATCTGAAAAAGAGTCATCGGAGTTCGGTGTTCGGTAACAGTTGCCTATTAAAAGTTTGATGGAGCAAATAATGCAAGCTGTAGAAATGATCTCAAGATCGGAATCGGTGATAATAGCAAATGATGCGGGCGATTTTTTTATGCCTAAGAGTACACCCTAACCCCCCCCACCCCGCGCTTATGAATGCGATCGTGCCTGTATATGTTATATGAGTTGAAACCAGAAAGAACTTCGCAGTCTTTGATACCCGGAAAACTATAATGTCATGAAAGCTATAATATAATGAAAGCTATAATATCGGAGTCCCTTTCCTCGAGGAAAGATGAGGAATGAGCGCTCTTGGATAAAACTTCGGATACTAGTAAATGATATTTAAAAAGGGGAAGATATGCCAGGTTTTTTTGTAGATGTGAGTACTATTGCCTCGTATGAGCTATTGATCTAACTGCACGACAGAATCAGTAGTGACATTGTAGATGTACGTTTTTTAGCCCATGCGCAGTTTATCAACTGATAACTTACACTTCAATTTATGCTGCTTTGCGAACTTGATCAGCTTTGCCCCTGCTTTGCGCATTATAAGCGAAATATCCTCACGGACTGCAAAATCTGTTTGTATAAGTTTAGGCCCGGATGATAGACTAACTGATTTGTCCTTGAAATAGGTCAACTTTGCATTGTTGGCGTCCGCTTCTCAGCGTTATATTTCCCCAGTCGGTGAACCCGCTCAAACTTATGGCTGGTAGCGGTAATTTCTAACTTTTCCGCGCAGAAGTTCATCATTTTCTCCTCGGACATTGCCCACTATTCATCTGATTCGTCTTCTATTCTGAAGAATAGAAGGTTTGTTTGAACTCCGCATCCTATTTTCCGCATCGTCACATCTTGACGCAATGACTGTCAGCTGATTCGAGACGCACACTATGTTTGCAATTTTCTTGCTCTGTTGTGCTACGTGAGGTGATGGCTGCTTCTAACGTAGCTACCGTAGCACTAAGTAGTCGAATTTTGTTTTCACTCTCAACAAGTTTTTCTTTCACGCCTTTTATCTCCTCCAGTAGAAAAGCGCAACCGTCTTCAAGCTTACGGATCGTTTCAAGGACCTCGGCAAATGCTTCAGCTTCGCCTTTAGACATGGGACCGGAGTTGGATTCAGTGTCACCAGAGAGCATTAGCAAGATGTTGCACAAGCCGAGAAAAATGCCACTAAAAAACGCGAACATTCGCTTTAACGTGTCTTCAGGAGCAGGTGGGCACGACACCGCCAAAAGGCAGCAATTGTTACTCTTAACACAAGTCGCGTTGTTCAAGTAACTAACCTGCAAGATCAAGCAGCGTGAGTGCATCATCCCAGGTGCGATGTCGTGCCCGAAGTGTGCGCTTACTGGTTGGTTCCTATACTGCGCGCCAACCGCTTCGAACGCTGGTGTTGTAGATCCGAGTTGCCTGACGAAAGGGTACGATTCTTCCAGAACAACAGCGTTCAGACTGGAATTCGGCGAAGTCAGTAGCAGGTACGGTGACGGTAGGTGGCCTGGGTGAAGGAGCCATCAACAGACCGTCTAGGTGTGAGCGGCCTGCAACATCAAGCAGCGTGAGTGCATCATCCCATGTGCGATGTCGTGATCATAAAATGAAGAAAAACAACCGCACATGGCCGTTGTGATCAGACCCATCGAACTCCGAATTTAGCGTGCTGTAATCCACCAACTGAGCTACTGCGGCGATGGTATAATTTTCTGCTTTTAGGGGCATTTATGTTTCATGTAACCTACCTTTCAGAGTGATCACTAGCGACACCGTCGTCCATAGCGGCGGACGTAGCACGTCCGGTATTACCGCGACTGACAGGTTGAGCGTGATCGAACGGTGAGGATGGAAGCTGTGCGGGAACACTCTTATGCTACCTATGGCGTCAAGACTACCAGAGCCGAAGCGCTCGTTACGGCATTCAGCAGACGGATGGCAAACGAGTGGGTTCTTATGACATACATGAAAGAAGCCAACAATCACTGAAACCAAGGAAGGCAAAAGGGAATGTTTTAATTTTTTATCTGTTTTGTTAATTAGTAGGAAATTGTTAGTTTGGTAAATTTATTACCCGAATATAATTCATAAGTGATTGCTGTATATTCTGCTTTCTTGTATGGTGTAGAAAGATGTAAGATGTAGACAGCTACTGCGACAACAAGGTCAAGGTCTGATTGATCTGCGAGCTGTGCCACGGAAGCAGTTCAGTTTTGTTAAATCGACGATAGTTTTCTTTTCTTAATTACACAAATATTACTTATGAGAGAACAGCACGCCATAGTCGAGCGTTATTCGATATTTTTTTTTTGCTTTTCATTGACTGGTATCTAGAACTTTAGGTCCGAAGAAATGAAAATGAAAATAGCTAGGAGTGGGAAAAATAAATGTATCAGCAAAATTCATAAAAAGCCTACCAATTATTCTTTACGAGTAAAGAGAGCGGTCACCATTTAGTACATTGACGAACTGAAAAATAAAATGTACGAAAATTGTCGGTAGGTCCAGTGCTCCACGTGCACAACGGAAATAAGCATGCAGAACTTGCTACACACTTGCTTCCGAGCAAATAAACTTTAGCAAAATAACTTTCATTTACCTATCTTAAGAACTACCCCAAAGACCACGCTGCACTGTTCGGTTGAGTCGAACGCCAAATGGGCATTACGTCAGCCGCACAAAAGAGGCACGCGTTGTGTCCACTGCATAATATCTTGACTTCACATTGATGAGTGAGAGGACTGGAATAACTGCATGCAATTTTGCCGAGATATAGCGTTCAACGTATAAGACAAATAAAAGTTGCTAATATTAGCGGGCAGCTATGTCAACCGACACAACAATGCCCGAAAGCCTGAAATAATATTTCTAGAACCGGTTACAATTAATCAAGGCATTATGGCATTTTCATCGGTGAATAATTACAAAACCTTAATTCTGGGGCTATCTTCGGAGGACCAGAAAGACGCGGATGGTACCAAATGAATCGCCGCTTCATGATGTACACGTTGGCATCCGAATTTCGGACATGGGAGTGAAAATCGGATGCAACGAATTTGAGCCTCGGACAAAACTAAGGTGCACATTTATTATCACCGTCAAAAATAATTCAAAGCATAGTCGAAATCATAGCTGAAATCAACTTAGCTAATACTCAATCTTCGTTTGATTTCGCATTCGTGAATCATTCTTTAATTTTTTGCAGTTACTTCATCTGGTGACCTTGAAATCTAGGCAACAAAACTTCACGATAAATAATTTCTTGGGCAATAAGCCATTAATTCCAAATTGAGGTTAATAAAATCAAAGCACTTCTGTTTCAGTGCCGTCATAAACACTTATCACATATTCAAGTTTATTTAAACAATACCAAAATAGAATTCGTGGGTTTTTTCAAGGCACTGGGAGTTTTGTTTGCATTTATATTTTGTAGAATATGTCCATATGAATCACCGTGTTATTATAATTTTTTGAAACGTTGGCATCATATATATGTAACGCAAATCCTTTACTTTGCCTATTTTTTGAACATTCTACTCTAGAATTCTTCATTCTTTACTATTCTTGACTACAATAGCTTCGTACGAGGAACAATCGCAGCTGAAAATATTAGTCAACTGAGTGTTTTGCTGAAACGAATAAAACGGATTCCGTTCGAGGTGCCATATTTTTACCACACCACAAGTATTTTCCAGAAATGTCTCAGCAATTATGGCCGTCAAATGGTACAATATGTACTTCACATACGCTGTTGAAGGAGGCGCCCTAAAAATATTGCATCTCCATTATTTATCTCGAAGAAATGCGCCAAAGATAGGTGAAGTAGCTTACCTGCAATGGCAATGTTGCCGACTCATGTTAATTTCACTAATTTTATAGGTACATTCGTGGCAGTAGTTATTTTCCTTTTTGTGTGCGGTGCACTACTACTGCCTCTTAGTGCACAATAATTTTTCTGTGAGCTGATGTTGATGTTCCAACTGCACATGTAAGAAACGTGATGCATGTGCATTCATGACATTTTCTTTTCCTGACCACAAGTGGCCCTAAATTTGCTTGTTTTTTTTGCTTTAGTTTGCCGATGTAGTTCTCGCTCGAATGCTGCTTAGAAAGTGGGAAATCAGGATATCTCAAGCATTTTACGCACATCAGGCAATGCAGCTAAAGTTAATTGCAAAATATGTGAAGCAGTTTCTAATGGAATTATATAAACACAAACCGCATTAATATTGAATCAAAATTGTCAATGGTAACGATAAATGTTATTTGCGATTAATTTAAGAATACCAAGTACCTGTTTAAGCATGTTATAAAAAAACATAAGAACCGAATCGAATAAAGGTTGGAAATGCCAACCGCAGATAGAGACGACTGGAACCACTTTAGTGCAATTTTGACATCGCTGAAAGTGACGGATGCCTTAAATGCACACAGCAAGAATTTACAAAAAGTATTTCTCCGAACATTTTTATAAAATAAGCGCAATGAGTGCCTACTTCTGGAAAACACATAATATTGTACTGTTTAAACATAAACTAGCTGTTGAACCAATAATACGGCGATGTCCATAATTAAGCCACATCATTTTATACATTTGAGTAGCTTAATTAGCGGAACAATTATTTTAAGTAAACAATTTCAAGCCTAATATTCTTTTCCTTAATAATTCGCCAGATTCTAAATGCCTGATTCCTATCTCTAATGAGAATTAACGTCCCACTATTTCTATATAAGTATTGCGGAGGAATTCTTGCACAAACTATAGCAGGGCTGGAGAAACGAGTCAGCAACTGCGTTTATTCCATCGTTAAGAAGAGCACGTGGTCTGGAGCAACACACGCAGGTACGGACACATTTGGAGCTTTTTGGAAAGGTTTCAGGTACTTTAAGAGCTATGTTTCTCATAACTGCCGGGCTGCTTCTATTTATAGTCGCTCATGTTGGATGTAGGCTGCACCATGTTTTTCGTGTGCTTGGAATAACAATTTGTCGCATACGATATGTATGTAATGACTGATAAAAACCGACTGAACAGCGCTAACGGATAGGGAATAAAAGAAGAACAATGCTTGTGTCTGTGTTCTTTTCATCCGTCCTGTCTGTTTGCGCTATTGGATCGGTTTCCAACAACATCCACCAACCAGCCCGACTAAGCCCTCTTCTTGATGTAATGAGTGCATAAATTCTTGTAATATCGCGAGAACTGAAGCCATGCCATCGCAAAGCCTTGTCTGCATACTAATCCTTGAGAGTTTCTAGTTGATATTCGTATTACTTTCTACTTCGAGCTCTGGACTAATAGGCAGGCAACATAGAAGGGGTAGAACTTGATCTATTTGGTTTGGCTTTGTAAGTAAAGGAAATCTTAAAAGATGAAGATAATCTTTCCAACAGCACTCTTTTCGAACTGAATTTTAAACACTTATAATTCAGTTTTTATGCTCCATGGTGTTTTCTTGCGGGTGCTTGCAGTGAAGACGAGAAACAGTAATATATTTTTAAGAAATGCACGAAGACAGGGAAGGAACGGCGAGAACAGGCTGCAAAATAGAGTATCTCCGATCTAGACGTCTGAGTAATTAAAGCTGCACCTACCAATGTGACGAATTAAGTCTCACTTGTGCTGCAAGGTCTCTGAGTCTCCGCAGAGTGTTGTCTGACTCCTCTATTTATCCGGGCAACCCTTTGTCAGAAGGGACCTGCTTGGGCCGGTGACGGTCTGTAGCTGTAGCAAACGCCAAGACCAACTGGCATGAGGGCTGCAATATCCGGAGAGCCCGCTTTCCGACTTGAGCAAAACGCTGGTGCTGAGGCAGGCGAGGTCTAAAATGACCTCATTACATACACGCAAGATACTATTTTGCTAGGCGAGCGCACGCTAGAGTGACCAAAGAGATCAATTAAAGGTCGCTATGCCCACCGTCAACGCGATGTTCGCAAGGGCCTTATTGACGATCTTGGCTCCGCAACCAAGACCGGCCGCAGTGGAGAGAGTGATCTGTGCCGTTTTTGCCTCGAAAACGTTTTAAGTAGCCATGGTGCTTATCGAGGACCACCGGCAAGGCGATGGCCCGGTAATGCAGCTGTGCCGAGGGTTGCTACGGCCAGTGGTTTCCAGGTTGTGCGCTACCTTGTAGTCGGCGACAGGGATGTAGAAAATAAAACCTCGCGGAGGTGAGGTGCAGCATGGCTGCTTTATCTGCAGGAATTAATGTAATCAGCGGTAGTAAGGCTGGCAGTGTCAGGCGACCATATCGGTTCATGGAAGCGGCCCACACTGGGGCCCCTATGAAGGGACAGAACATTCGCGACTTCGGTCCTATCTAGAAAACTTGTAGTGGACTGCTGAAGAAGCTTATGTTTCAAAATGTATTTCGATAAAGACACAGAAAAAAATGTTTAAAATGTCGACGGCAGCCATTTTGAGAAAAAGAGCAGAGCTCTTTCGAATAATTTAAGTATGGTAGACGAAACGCAATAATCTCTCAAAAGTTCTTAATTCAAAGCGGGCTGGAAGCTTGCATCCATATTCGGCTAAAATGATGTTAAATCAAAAAGTTGCAACGCTCGAGCACCTGCATATTCTTCGCTTTTTTTTAAAAAAAATCAAGCTAATCTTTTAAACAATCACAGATTACATTTACAACATTTCGTTCGGAGCAGCAGCAGGGGCTTTTTTTTCGCGACTGATTTTCCTCATTTTTCATGCATGAACGACTGAACTGAGGCGCACACATGATGATTGATTAAATTTAGTTTCTTTTTTTAGCGGGCATGCCAAACTAGATATTTGCTCGGGTAAGCACATTCTGATTAGTGCTAAGTAGAAGACAGCGGGGTGCGGGCAGAACCGCGGGACGGAGCGCTCGCGCTATAGGCGCTGCGGCGTCGAAGACGACCATGAGGAGCGCTCACGCTAGGCACACACACGCAAGAGATCATTGCATACACTCAAGAGACTACTTGGCTAGGCTCTGAACCGAGTTATTGGCTTTGCTCTAACAACCAACCCTTTTTAGACTAGTTGTTTTCAAACTATAAAAAAACCGTGAATGCTCAAACGTATAAAATTTAAGCACAGTGCGCAATCTTCGTCTTCATCTCTGCATATCCATCCCCATCGTGCGACCGTCGTCCCCATTTGTACATACATGTATTCATCGTCATCGCTCACCTTCGTCTTCGGACGAGTGTCCGCCATTCTTATGAGTGTGAATAAAGCTTGCTCCGTCCTGTCTGGCAATAATTCTAAAGGAACATTAGGCGACCCTCTCGAAACATGGTTCTACGCACTGCAACTGAGTGTCTCGCAAAAAATTAATGCGATTTCGTAGTCACGAGTTATTTAGGAAAAATAGTTTGTCCTTTTATTTCGTTTAAAAAAGTTTTTAGGGTTCTAGAATTATTCTTTACAACAGGTCATGAGCATATAATATCTTCGAAATTTTTGGCGCCAAATCTACTAGTTTCTTGCCGTGTGACTCGGACAATGTAATTATTAATAGGCTTTTAATAAAATGGGTCGCTTGAAAAAAAATGCGTTCAATGCGGTACCGATTTTTTAAAATGGACTTAGCTAGTCAAGTGAAATTCAGAACTTGTAAAGCTTATTTTCTTCTGACAAAAATGAACACCTTGTCACCCATCGAGCACCATTTTTATAATGCAAGGATTTTCATGTTGTAGATGGCTCCGAAGAGCCACGGCAAAACCAAGTTTCTTATCAGCGAGAGGCAGATGCACGTTAGAAGCGAAAAATATACGCTGTAGGAACTTTCATCTGTTTTCTGTGTTTGTTTTTCTTGGCTTTGTTTTTTTTTACTACGTTTCACCAGCACAAAAAGAAAGTTATTCAGGAAATAAGAAATTCTGTGATGTTTGGCGCGAAAATGAAAAACAGCAGCAGGCGAAGGTCATTTTTCAGCTATGGGCTTGTGGTTATAGGCAGCAGCAATAGATGTTATTCATATTTCATGTTCATAATTTTTCACCTAGGCAAGGCGTTTCCTGCAGAATGATTGCAAGCGGAGGTGGGTGTTACGTATTCATCTAAATGGAAATCAATTTCGAGTTGCGATTTCAGCGCGGTGTGTACTTGAAATGTTGCGTAGTCAGTCCTCGTGCTGTGTCAAGTTTTGAAAATGGCGCTTCTGTTCCAGATTTACGCCACACGGATCTCAAGAGAATACCATAAGGACGCACCATGCCCCGTTCTCTAATTCGTTTTCTTTCTGTTCTCTTAGTAGTGCACCTTCTCATTGCAGGGTAAGCTTGAAGTCCGAAGCATCTACACCCCCCTTTTTACGTGTAATTGGCACATTCTCATCATTAGTTAAATGGTACATGACCATTCTTAAAGAATATTTTTCTCGAAAGCAAGAGGAAAACTGCATAATGGATGTATTCAAGCTTATGCTTTCATTTGCGCAACTTCAGGGGTAAAATTAAGCTGTAGCACAGCGCATTCGCATGGCGCACTTAGGCAAGGTGACTACACAGGCCTTTTATATTTACAGCACCGCTAGGCAATTAGGAGACAAGATTTTAAGCTCGGAATACTTGGCAGGGTTGAAAAAATATTCGGCGCCGAAATTCCGGGCAAATGTTCGAACAACCATGCTGTCTGCGATATTCTTTGGCCAACAACCACGGCTCATGAAGTTAAGGCAAACGATGGGGATTTTACTGCGGTGTATTTGTCGAAGCAAGAATTACGGCAGCTGTTCCTACGAATTTATTATTTCGTTTTGCGCAAAATGTGTTTCGTAATCTTTTTGGGAACATTTTCACTGCTCACCTTATGGACGGTATGAGTCGGTATTTTTTTTTCTTTTCTAAAAGAGCGTAGATGTCAAGGACAAGAAAGGACACAGCGGAACGGCTATCTTCGCCTAAGCTTCGCCGCCGATCTTCCATGCCATCTCATGTAATAAAAGCCAAGTGCGCAAACATAAAGACACTCACCGAAGAATAGCGCGATGGGAAGAGCACAAATATTCGACTGATTTTATTGTCTTCGAAGTAACACCTTATATCAGGACTGATAAAACCGCCCCAAAAAGAGGAATACAAAGACAAGCCTCTGCGCATGTCAAGCAAACTTCTGCAGCAATTTGGCCTCCAACTAAGGCAACGTCTTTTACGCTTCACTCATGCAACCGTCACCGGTTCTCTTGATGTGGTAGGCCCCCAAGAACTAACATGCTACTCTGCTCCTGCTTCGGCTTAAAATTTTGACGGCCTCAAGTCGTGGCTTGTAACCATTGAATGTAGTGCAGCGAGGGGGCAAGTTTGCGCCTTGTTATTCTTGGATCTATGCGAATGCTCTCTTAAGCGAGGAATGCCACAGCGGCCCGTCTGACCTATGTAGACCCGTTCACAATTCAGAGGAATCTCGGTGACGAACGAAGGGGGAGATTTCACGAATTTTTTCGCATGCTTCGTTCCGCATCCACGGTGTCGAGCTTTTTGGTTGGTGGAACCAGCGAAACTCACGCAGGACAAGACAAAGAGGCGCAATCTGTGCATTATGAACCAACTAGCCTAGCAATTTGCTGCGTCGAGGTCCTTGGCCACGAGTTTTGGACAATAGAGCAGCAAGCACACGTAGTGTTGAAAACAAATACACAGGGATGCCGTGCATATTCGCCCTTTTCTGCGTACGGCGCACAACTTTGTGGATATAGGCAAGTCCATGGGTTTTGTATTTCCAAGCGCCCGCTTACTCCTGTTGCCGCGTTTTCCAACTTTGTCTGTTTTTGAAGACTCACCACCATCGCGATAACCGTGCAAAAGAAGCCGTTTGAAAGCACCATTTCAACCTGATTAGGAAATCTAGACTGTCTGACAAAACTTAGTCAGAGCTGACTCCAGGCTCTACCGAGCTTACAAATCTCTTCACTGTCTTGGAACGAGCTACATCATAGAGAAGCAACTCTTTCTGTAATCGTGGGGTTTAATGGCAGCAGATATGACGGGTGCCTAAATTTAAGTTAGTATCTAAAAACTGCAATGACCCTTTATCCGGTTCTGCGTACGTAAAGTCCAAGCCCTCCCCATTACTATGTGAGAATATACTTTCGATTTCTTCCTACCTTGTACTGCCGAGCCTGGAAACATCGATACCGGATATATGACAGAAAGAACGCGATTACTGACAAAAGTAAGGTCAAAGGCCGCAGCATGTCGAGGGAGGAAAGTAACAATGAGACGGAGAGGTCTTGTTCTCGAGCATATTTCCAACTCGATGTATTGGTTTCCGCACGTTATCAAAAAGAGCTTGACCTGTAAGGCGAAGCTTCATGAGCTCGTGAATGCGTCGTCAGGAGTATTCTTAGGAAACGGCAAGTGACCATACGACAGTAGTGCGGTGGTTATCGTTCACGGGTCTGTATGGCAAAGTACTGACAATGCCACACGAGGTGCGCAATACTGGGAACGGCTTGTCTCCAGTGCGAGCATAGGGCAAATAGTGGATCAGGTGGTTGTTCATCTTTGGATCTCTTCTGGCAGAATTTCTTGTGACGTGCCCAGTGGAGCGCACCTTCGTTGTCAGGTTTGCTGGCTAGGGCGTTGTTTAAAACACTTCCGAGGTTCTGGCAAGTTTGGAAGGATTGGGGCCTTGAATTATTGTTTATATGCGTTAGTCAGGCAATGCCCTTCAAAATACGCATACTACAGGCTATTCTTATTGTTTGTCACAATCCCATTTAGTGGAACATTCGACATATTGCACGGAGCACCAGGAACAGCATGCGGCCCTTTACATGATTACCAATTTTGGCTTGTGGAGACGGGTTGACTCCGCGGCCTTGGGCACATGCTGAGAACGCTGACGCTATGAGACCGCATGACAGGGGAATCTCAGGTTTGCTTGAGGGCAGCCTTTGGTCTCATGCGTTCATTTTCCAAGCCACTTCTCTGTCATACACCGAAGCAAACCTAGCTAAACCAAGTGGCGGTCTTCGCATGGCGTGCATCACTGCGGGAAGCGTTGCGGAAAAAAAAAACTGCACGATAATTTAGGAAGTTAGCCTATCCATAATGAACTGATAACAGGATTAGACACATTTTGATGGTCATTCGCTGGTACTAATGCACCATTCACAGCGATGTTGATGCAGAGCAGGTTAGGCCTAGCAACGCCTAGCGAGCGGTCAACTTGCCAGGACGCCGGCGGGCGCCTCGTCACAGCAAGAACAGATAGAGGGACTACAATGTATGCTTTCTTCCAGGTTACATATAGGTTCACCTATTGCCATTTTCTGTATACTGAATTACCAGTACAAACTATTTCGTGATCCTTTTCGGGTTCCATAATATCGTGGTTCCAGTGTATTTTACACCATTTCAAATCAACTTCTCAAGGATGGCCACTGATTTCCTTTCCTCTTTTCAGACTGCTAGCGTGTCCGAACATTAAATTGCCAAGTGGACACACGTCTTGCAATGTGACGAAAGTAAGTGTTCATGGCTGTTTCATTATTGGGTCGAGGTTCATAAAATTTAGTTTGTAAAAAGGAGCTGCACGTGGCTAAAATAGGCAATCGCATTACCGATTCTGACTCCCTTCCGTTTTAATGAGACAGGTCCAGACGAGTGGGCAAATGCATAAATTTTTCAAAATCGGATAAAATCTGAAAGCAAAGCACGAAGTATGGGTGACAATGGCCGCTAATAAAATAGCGCCTATGTGCCTCAAGGCGTAAATTGTTCAATCCTCGCCTCAAAGGATGGAGGCTGCCTTAAAACTGCAAATTAATCTGGTTAGAGAAGCTGAAGGAAGCTTGACCTTCGGGCGAATCAGCGCAAGAATCACCAAGAAAATGCAAAAAGAGGCCCCTTCAGAGAACTGTGATGGATTGTAGGAAAGGATGACGGAGTCGTATACGCTCGAGGGGGGGGGGGGGGGGGGGTTCACACTGTTTGAAGAAGATTGGTGATAAGCATGGGCTCTAGGCGTTTCGAAAGGAGACGATACGCTGAAAGGATATGCCCAGCGGAGAAGAAACGGTTAGATGGTTCGGGTATATGGGGCGTTGCGTGAATACACGTCTGAAAGACCATCTATAATTCTCTGCGCAATCCACCTTGCTCTAATATCGCTCTGCACTGATCGAATAGCAGTTTTCACCAGACATGGAAAATACAAGAATAGTGTTCAGGAACCGGAACCAAGTGTCGCAAGAAGGGGTTGAAGCATTTTTATTCCTAGAAAACAAAAAAACGTGCGCAGCACAGTCTTCAGTGAGCCTCTATAAAAATGAGATTTCGCTCGTGCAGTTTGTGCTTACAAGGTTTAACAAATTTGCACCCAGTTTTAGTTGTGCCATATGCTTCCCCTCGTGTGTTGCTTGAATAGCTGGGGCATGTGCAATTGTTGTGCTGCAATGCAATCGCCGTTTTATTTTCAGATTTTTACCTTCCGGAAGTGTTTTTTGCGTAATATTTTTTTTTATTCCGGCCTATATACATTACACTTTCTGAATAACGGATTCATATCTTAGTCATAGCTGGGTTGCCCTTGTCTGTTTTTTCGTCAGCCGTTTTTCGCGCTGTTACAATGCGTCGAAATAAAACCAGCCCGCCAACATTTTCGTCCTACATTAGATATTACGTGTTGCGGGCGGCGGAATTCCTAGTTCTGCAGGAGAAATTGCGCAGAGTTCGGCTCCTTGTGATCAATGTGCACTTTAATGCAAAAAAGTTAGATGTTCCTAATTCAAAATGCACTTCAACGCAATCTTCGGGTCAAAACAGGTTAATTGACAGCAGAAGATTAAATCTGTATTCTGTTAGCGGGGCTTAGAAACTTTCTTCGAAGCTAAGGTGTTAGTTAAGCATCACTTCATATAGAATCATCGCATTTAATATGTTCATATCATGGTTTATACCGGCTCTGTAAAAAATAAAACATGAATATTAAGTTCTGTTTTTCCCTAAATATGGCAATTTCTGTCCACAAGGTCCGACGCTTAGACTCCATATGGATTTCCGTATGCATTTATTTAAAGCACGAAATAAAGTTATATATTGCTTTAAAGAAAGGTATTTAAAATAGCGGGCTTTGTTTGGTGCAAACTATCTCATATTCTTCAAATTAAACACAAAATATTAAATATTGACAAAGGTACCTGTTTTATACTATGACAAAGAGAACATGCGCTGCTGTGAACTACGCGGAGCGTGCAAAAATCTCCTCTCCCAAGATGGCTTTTGTCCCCGGGTATGAATCGCGCTAAATAGCATGTACTTTACCATCCGAACTGACAATTATTTATCAATCCTCCGTGTTTATGATCATGGCGTATTGTGTGAAAAGAGGTTGCAAGGTTGCCTAGACTGCTGGCATCCTTAAGGCCGCCATAAGTTCAACTAACGCTTCTGTCTTCCACATCCCTTTTATCAATTCCTCATTTTTGGTTACATAAAAGCGGCAATAGAATTTGTTATGAAGATCTGTCGAGCTTTCTGCCTCTCAGGCCAACTTATTACAACTTTCGATCTCAAACTGTCATGTCATATTCGTTACTGTTGATCCATTTGTCACCGCGTTCGTCTCCTTCAGGTATCGATGATACGAAATTATATTCCCCTACCGTTGCATCTTCAACTTATAACATGATACACAAACATCAGTATATAATTGCATCCTCTTCAGTCTAGTTGATGGCGCTAACGGAAACTTTATCACAGCGGATGGCAGGATAGGGGTTTGCATAGATTGGCTACACTCGATTTTACTGCTGCTTTTTATCGGAGACCTGACGTTGAAGTTGAGCGAAGACATCACAATCACCTGAGGAACATGAGAATTGATAAGCTGTCCGAAGGGAAAGATGTTTTCATTCGACAATGTAACCTGAGCTGCGGCGAGCTGAGTAGTCGAAATATGGCGGATTTTCGGGAAACGAGGCGCATTCGGGAAGACTTAATGGTCTACAGCACGCCTCAAGGAGACGCTCCGAGATGCGGTGTACAGGAGCGGTTACTGCTTGGGTTATGACGGTGAGCACTGAAGCTACTTGTGTTGTTTCTTGCTTTGCTAGCTAAACTGCTTTACATTTTTTGCATCTCTTGAAATACCTAGGTTACGATCTGGAATGATTTTCCGCCGGGCTTCTGTTGTTTTTGCAGACATGCGATATGCACAAGGACTGCGAAGGTGAATGCCCAACATGCTACGGAAGATCATTTGGATGCCAAGGAATCTGCTCAGATGTGCCAAGATGGTATGTGGATCAAATGGAGTGCAAGAAAGGGTGCAATTAGCAGACGCATCTCACCAGTCTGATGGAAAGCGGGCAGCATAGCGTTCACGGAGCCGCAAAAAGAAAAATAAAACGACGGGCAAACCGATTCCCCTGCTTTCCGCAATGCACAGTGGCTCATCATTTCAAAACTTTTCTTTGTGCTGTAACGGTCGGCACTGGAGGATTAGATGCACTGCGAATCTTCTGGATCCGGAACAAAGCGACGGCAAGAGCCTATTTTCACAAGAATTTTGGTACGATTTATTGTTTGCTGGTATCTAATACCTCCTCCTAAAAGTCAGAACGCATGCAATTCATTGAAACTCATATGCTCTTACTCACCTTTGCCGTCTGAACGTCGGCAGGCACAAACAGTGAGTGCCGCGATATTATCGTGTGTGAACCTCCTGCTATAAAAGTAAAATCAACAGCAAATGCGTGTAAGAGAGGAATCTATCACTATCGGTAGTTTTCGCCGCGTCTGTTTCTGACGGGTCAGCGAAACCGAGCTAAACTTTGGAAGACGCGCGTTAAGAAAGGTACTGTTTCAGCAATAGCTCCCCTATGCGGTCCCACAGTTGCCACTTAACAGCTTCGTGCCCTTCGAGCATGTACTCCGAATGAATAATTTTGCCGGTGACTGACCAATGACAAAACGCGGCTAGCTGGGTCGCCGCTGTTTGCTAGTTCGTAATTTTCTATTATTTTTAGAAAAAACACTGAAATCGCTGCTGACACCGCCCGCTGCTAAGGCGCTGCTTTGGTCAAATGCTTCGTACCACATCTGCTACTACTGCAACTACACATGTTGTGAGGTTCACCAAAGATTCTCGGAGGATTTGTGAACGCGGTGTGTGGACAGTGGTGCACCGGACAGCGGAGCGCTGCGCGTGCCAGCCCAGTGTTGCGCGTGTGCGCGTGCGAAGGGTGAGTGCGAGGCGACGGAGACAAAGAGCGTGGCGAGCACGAGGAGACGAGAGCTGACGTGTCAGAAAACCGAGGTGTAAAGGAAAACAGGGCAGCGGAGATCACGTCATTCAAGCGTGGTGGTGGCAGCTGTCGGACATTGGGTCCGTTCTACCGTGACCTCCCTTGGATCACCGACGCAAGTCTCCTGCGCACCTTGCCAGCGAGGGGGTGGCGGCCGATGGATTGAGGGTCCGTGCTGCCGAACTGCACTCTTAGGTAGCCTGTTTAATTAAGCCTCCGGCATTTCGTGACGCCGTCGACGGGACCTTGCTGCGATTTTCCTGCTGCTGCCAAGTTCTTCGGGCTCTTGACGGGAGACCACCGGCGTCTCTTGTGTTCCTCTCCGCTTCTATTACCACCTTGCTCCCTTCCGCCGCTTCCTTCTACGCAGCGCCAGCGACGCGTCGCACTACAACCACCTGCGTCCGCCCTGTCTGCAAGGCGTCGTCGCTTCACCTGGGACGCTCAGTACCTGGTGAACACTTTTCTTTTTTTCTGTAGTGTTGTACGCGTGTTGAGTGTGTGTTTTTCTTGTTTTCGTGTCCGTTTCTTAATGGGCCCCTTTCCTTGAATATATAAATACGGCTTCGTTTTGTTTTCTTTGATCACTTTCTTATCTTGTCCTCTTGTTCGAATCTGCATGCGATAGCTTTCCCCTTCGGAAAGTTGGGGACGCGTTACCATTTCGCGACAGTGTCGTATCCGGAATTCGATTGCCTTTCGTTTAAGTAATCGACATTGGATTAAAAGTGACGAAAATACTCAGATCGTCAGATTAGCTATGCCAATGTTATTACTGAGACCTAAAGGATGACCACAACTTTAAGATTTATCATTGTGAATGTCCTTTATGCACTTTTCTGTAATAGAGCAGAAAGTTGGTCTGCATAGTACGGGCTCACAAGTGAATAACTTTCGCTGCACTTTAACAAAGACAAGGATTAAACAAGGAGAACTTTAATTTGGTCTAGTTGGTTCATGATTCACAAAGAAAGCGGCGAGAAATACGGAGACAAACGAGAAACAAATACGACAGGACCGGCGCCAACTTACAAATGAATTTTATTTCGCGTAAAACCTCCCTTTCTTAAGCCAACACGCCGTAATATCCGTGCAATCACGCATTCGCAAAGTCACGAAGCCAACAAGGGGTACAAGAGATCATTGAAAAAGATCTAATAGAAGAGGCCATCCGGAAGAAAAAACCCTAACGACGTGAAGAAAACGATAACAAACAGCTCTACATCAATACGAAAATAAAATGATCATGACCAATCAAACCCTTAAAAACCGAAAACTATACAACCGCATCAGGAGCGAAACCAGATGACCAACAAAAAACCTTAAAAAAAGGTGAAGAATGAAGATTTAATACCAAAGCTGCGTCAAAGGTACAAACGGCGAAAGGGTGAAGAGTGCAAAAACCTTTACCAACCGGAACCGATCAACCAGCAACCATATAAATGAAATCCGATGACCAACAAAGGGAAAAAGTGAAAAACAGGCTCGGACCATAGTCTGCGCCAAAGGCATACAATGCGAACAGGTATCCACGCAAGCAATGGGACATCGTCAGAAAATATAGCACCCAATGCCGAAGGGAATTCACGACAAAACGAAGAACCTACAAAAATCCTTCTAGCAAAGTGAACTCCTCATTGCTAAGTGTAATGAATGGCTTGCTGACGCATGTGCTCCTTTCTTTCCTGATATAATAGGCTTCCACCCCCTCTCCCTTAAATTTGTGCTTTTCACTCCTCAAAAAGATAGTTTTGCCCAATTCTGGGCGGCAATTTCTCCAAGCTTTGCAGGGATCCGCTAGGAAGCTTCCTTCAATATTTCGCAGGTTTCGGCAGTGCTCGCTGGCCCGCTCATTGAAACGTCGACCTTGTTGTCCAATGTAGATGAGCCCGCAGCTTAAAGAAATCTGGTAAACAACCCGAGTTCTGCACTGTGTGAACTTGTTTTGATGTATCACAGTACAAGCCGGTTTGGTTTCTCCGTTATTCATGGCGCAAAGCCTAGAAAGTTTCCATGGGGCTGAGAATGCGACCTGAACGTTACGTCTGCCTGCTACTTTCTTAAGGTTGCACGAAACCTTGTGAATATGCGGTATTACCATCATACGGTTGCGCGAAACCGGATCTCTGCTTTGAGTACCTTGCTTCATCTTCTGCAGAATGGCTTCACACACGGAAGTAACCATACAAGAGGGGTATCCTGCTTCATTTAGCCGCTGAACATGAGCGCTAAAACTTGACGAGACTATATGGGGGCATGATTTATTCAAAGCCGCCTGCAAGAAGTTCGAAACAATCGCCCGCTTCACGATCTTCGAATGAGCACTATCAAAAGGGAGCAAACATTTTTTTGAACGCGGATTATACATCCAACACAAACTAAATTTAAGAAACCGTATCCTAAGATCCAAGAACTGAGTTCGCCATCTGTCGGGACCTCTTTTGTGAAACTGAGGCCTTGGTTGTAGTCTGAGAACACGGACATAGTCCTTGCGAGCGCGGCGTCTAGCTCATGTTCAGAAATATCCTTAAGATTAACCAAGAAATTACCAACATACCTGTCTACAGAAACAACGTGCGGATCAACAAGGTGGAATCTGATGTCGGTTACTACACAGGAGAGAAAGTGTCACAAAGAACGGGCGCTACACAAGAGCCAACGCAAAAGCCCTTCTTCCGAACAAAGAACTTTCCTTCATACACAACAGCGGTCGAGTTCAGGTAAAATTCCAACAACGAAATGAAACTATCAACGATCACTCCTGCTGCATTTTGAAAATTGACTTCGCCGGTGGACTTCGGCGGTGGCTTCCCTGACAGCCCTTAGCAGTCCTTGGTGGGGTACGGAATATAACAGCTCTTCAGTGTCGATTAAAAACCCTGTGTAGTTCTTGGGGGGGGGGGGGGGGGGGGGTGTAAAGTCTCCAGGTGTTTTAGCAGCTCGCACGAACTGCGCACAAGGAAAGGGTTATCGCCCACCATGCATGAAAGGTGGGTTTGAAGGTAGCGACTGATAGGATGTTGCCACATGCCCCATAATTTCGGAAAGGCCATGGCTGGGAGAAGAGTTAGGGAGATACGAGACATGAGAGAGGGGACGGTGGCCGAAACATGAGAAAGGGGTTCGGCATTCTCGGAGAATGAGTCATGGGCAGTTCAGAAGGCAATATGTATAAGAAAGAAGGGCATAGGAAACGCGGAAACGTGAAATTATCGTTGAAAAGCGACAAGAGAAGCATCTTATTCGGCGATCGAAAATTTTGAAGTGAGAAACGTGGAGCTTCGAGATGGATTTCGCCAAGCCGACTTCAGATACCAGACACTGGCGTATTTTGTGGGGCCGTGTGTAGTGTGGCATGGCCGTGTGCCTTCGAACGTTGCCATATAATAAAAAATATAATATAATAAATAAAATATTATGCAAGCAAAGTCGCACTCTTTCATAATATTGTACACAGGACAAGTGGCAAACAAGCTAGGTTAGTATGCATCTAAAATCATTTTTCAATAGGTTTATTCGCTAGTCGTCGAAGAATCCACACTTTTTTGTTGGTGCGGAAGTTTCACGCAAAAAGCATAAACAAACAAAAATGTATTAAATTGTGATTCGAAACTATTTACAAAGCTTCTCACTAATAAGCTAATGTTCGGAAGCAAAGGAAAATTAATTGCAAGCAAATAAGGAAATACGTGAGTAAGAGCTATAGCTCTCAATGCAAATTACGCAACACAACAATAAAATGCTCAAACAAAAATTTGCAACCTTGCAATTTGCAGGAAAGGAAGGAAACAGCAAATCGGAAAACAAAGGGACAATCGCGATCACAGGGAACGACGTACGGAAGCATAGGAATCTGTCAGCGCATGTTTATGATGCGGTGGTTTAATATTTCGCGCGTGCGCAACTCGTAAATGATGACGCCACTACTTGATTTCTGGACGTTGATAAATTTGCGCACAATGTCGGTTTTACGAATGCGCCTGCACTAAGTTATTACGTTCCATTTAGGATCGCCATTGAGCATGGCACTCGCTGCGCAATGTGGCAGTGAATTCTCTGGTGTGAAGCAAAAAAGGGCTTTTTAATTTAAAAATTTATGACATGGAAGGTATTGGATTTTTTTCAGAAGGGTGCGCGTCTGGGCCGGTTTTCAGATACCCGCCAAGCAGAGCGTGCAAAAACGCGTTTAAATACATGAATTCTATGACAAATAGTTGGGTTCTCATGCCCAGAAATCGAACAAAGCCAAGAGCGAGAGCTCTCTCTGTGCTCTTCTAAAAAAATATATTTTGTTGATTAGCTACTGGGCTAAGCAATACGTAATTACACGCACGATAACCACTGGGTAATGGCAGCACGCATTTCTTGATTACTAAATTTATGGGGCCTTTTAAAAGAAATTTGAGTGGCTAGTTGCAGCCACTTCTAGTTTCCCAGTATTTACGTTAGCATTCTATAGACCTGTAGTGGTTGGTCCGGATGGTGTCCTCTGTGGCGGAATATTCGCAGTCCACTGACCACCACCGAAGTCGTCATCGCGTCGTTGTATCGCTCAAAATCAGCGAACGGACAGCAGAAAACTCGACGGCAGCAGCACTTTTGCTATACAACGAGCGAATGCGCCTGGAATGCTTCCGAACGCGCTTGAGAATTGTTTTGAGGCATCTTAAAACTCCGTTTTGACCGAGTGCCATTCAAAATGGCGAATACCATGGCTGAGGCGCAAGCAGGCAGGGATTGCACCTGGGCCTACCCTTAGGGCAGCCGATCTTTCGAACCCGGAGCCTGCTACAGAAGCGGAGCTTTTGACGAGGTGGTCGAGCCCTGATGAGACCCTACAGGACTAATTAATCGCTTCCACGCAGCCTCCACTGCCCGCCTAGACCTGCGGCCCTTTGTTATGTTTTTAATAAATGTTCAAGCGTTAAACTTCTTTGCTGGTTTGCTCATTTTTAATGCATGTAACAGCAAAATGTGGCATTTAAAAACTCATTGCCTAGACAACGGCTGCCAAAATGAAACATTCGTCACAGATGCATTTGGCAGTGCGAAGCACAAAATGCATAGTCAACAATGTTGGGTAACGACTAATGGGACTGCAAGTGAGCGTACCTGGATGCATGCGGTGAAGAAACAGCGGGTGATCTTTAGTGGGAAATATTCGGTAGCCAGTGAGTGGTTGGATGCCTTTGGCGAAAACCAGTGCATTAGCTTGGGTCGACAATAGTGGGTAGCCAGCGAGTCTCGCTGGATGCCTGTTAAACAAACAGTGGATAAGCCAGGGCGGGAAACATTGGACAGCCGCTGAGTTGAGCCGGCTGCCTACGATATATACGCCAATTAGGAATCTTGGATGGCTAATATTAGATAACCAAGGAATGTCTTTCAAGACAGTCAATAACATTGTATGCAATTTCTGGCTGCTGATAGGAAAGCCCGTAGGGTGCACTGGCTCGAACACTGGATCGGGAAGCGCTCCAGTCAGATGCCATTATAGGCCTTTATTGGAGCGAATTTTCCCCGTGACATTATCGGCGTGCTGCTTGGGTGGGTATTATCATAGAGTTGCAGTAGCAGTATTAGTTTAATAGCACAGCGCAACTACTCTAATACTGCTCAAATGCTATATTGCGCTCCAGGAACATGTGTGTTCATTTCAAGGATACAAACTATTTTATTTGGCCAAGTATGCACGTCAGTTATAGCAAAACTGAGATAAGACAGGTCTATAAAGGTCGCAAGGCCCTTAAAGAGAGCTTAAGGCAGCTTTTACGAGTTCTAAAAATACTAAACTGTCTCTCTGTTGTGGTAATATTGAACGTTGTCATGTCGTGTCAGCAGATGGCACAAGGTTGAGCCGCGTTTGCCAGTGTAACACTGGATGGGTGATGGCAAAACTAGGTCAATATCGACAGCTTTCTAGAATGGCATAGCCATTTCTAGCAAACAATGAGGGAACTCTGCCTACCACGGCCTACGATAGCCATGATCCTTAGGTGGCACAGCCAGAAATGGCAAATAGTAGAATTCTCGCTAATGTGGCCCTTGATAGCCATGATTTGATGACGTCACAGACAGCACTGAAAAAGCGATGAAGAACCAAGGCCATCATTAGATGTGTTAGTGAGTGGCTCTGCCAATATCAGATGCTCATTGGGAACTCTCGGTCTACTTAGGGGCATGCTTTGCCAAATGATTTATAATATTTTTTATTTATTTATTTATTTATGAAATACAGCGGCCACTAAGTCCAAGCAGGGTGGGCGTACAAGTGAGCGAAATAACAAAGAAATAACACTGGAAAATAGACAGAAATAGCACTAATTGTTTAGACCTCATGGGGCAATGTTTGGTTTATTTGATTCCGATCTATTACAGTTCGTGAGAAAAATAAAAACTTGTAGGTGTCTGTTTTGGCGAATATAGGGGTTAGAAAACTAGGGTGGTAATGTCGAGTTTGTCTGGCAGATAACGGCTTTAAGTATAATGAGGAGTGCAGACCAAATTTATTCTCTAATAAAAGCGCAAGAAACTTTAACCTGAACTTTTTTCTTCGGAGTTCAAGTCGTTCAATTTGGTTAATTTCCATCATAGTGGTGGGGGAGTCAGTCTTTGCATATTTATTAAAGATGAATCTAACAGCCTTTCTCTGTAATCGTTCCAAATTGGCTACGTTAGATTTAGTATACGGGTCCCACACTACGCATGCGTATTCGAGTTTTGGTCTGATTATAGAAGAATAACAAAATAGCTTGATGTTAGGAGGCCCGTTCTTCAGTTTATGTCTTAAGCACCACAATTTGCGAAATGCGGAAGAGCAAATGTTATTGATATGGAAGTTCCACGTTAATTTGCTAGTTATAGTTATGCATAAGTATTTGTAGTTAGATACTTGTTCAAGAGCGGACGAAATTAATTTGTATGTGTAACTATGTGGTATGTTTTTTCTTGTTATCAGAAGATACACACTTTTGTCAGCATTGAAAACCATGCCCCATTGGTCACACCCTTTCAAAAGATTGTTCACAGCATTGTTCAAAACATTCTGGTCATCCCTATTAGTAATTTCTTTGAATAATATACAATCGTCTGCGAACAATCTAATATGCACTGATGGGCTAATTACTTGAACAATGTCATTAATATATAAAAGAAAAAGCAGAGGGCCCAAGACATTTCCCTGTGGTACACTGGATGAAACTGGTAATTTGCTTGTAATTTGCTTGTAAGGTAATTTGCTTGTCAGCAAAGAAGCACGAAATATGATCACGAGGAATTTCTCCAGGGTTTCAGCATAACGACGAAGGAATACATTTGGAATATTATCAGGAAAACATGACGTTTTCGTTTTTAAGTTTAATAACATAGAAAAGACACCTGAATAAGATATGAAATTCACTTCAGAAAGATGATACACCCGGCTATTTGCGGTACACGCGCTCGGAGCGGAAAATACGCTTTGAAAGTACGCATTAAAATGCTGGGCAATAGCCATCTGATCACATACCATAGCGTTGTTCACCGAAACTTGTGACACGGTTTTCTTTTTCTCACTGATGTAATTCAAAAATTTACTTGGCTCGTTTTTTATGAAATTTTGAAGTGATGTGTTAAAAAATAATCTTTAGAATCACGTATGGCGCATGCTAGATTGTCGAGCAAATGTTTTATCTGTTTAGGGTCTGTGTTTCTTCTTGTGCCGTTTTACCTTTCGCCGGAGTTGAATTATGCTACGTGTCATCCATGGGGTTTCTTTACGTTCTTTTTTATATTTGCTTGGCACAAAAGTTTCGATGCAATAAAAACAAATTTTTTTGAACCGGTCCCAGAGTGCGCAGACATCAGTATCATCGAAATCTAGAAAGCAGGTTTCTAGATGGTCAGTTACAGATGCGTCGTTAGCACGTGAATAATCTTTAAAACAACGTAGTGATGATTGTTTGTTTTTAGTGTGTTGTACCAAAGGTAAGAAAGCACTAACTAGGCCGTGATCAGAAAGCCCCTGCTCCACAGTGACAGTAAACCTTACAAGATTGCGAGGCAGGAACAACAGATCTAATAATGATTTCATGGAACCAACTTGACGCGTTGGTTCGTGAACTACTTGCATCAAGTTGTGAGTTAGCATTATATTAAACATTTTATTTGCATGCTTACTGTTAGCACCAAAACACTTAAGGCGTTCCCAACCCACACCAGGCAAGTTGAAATCTCCCATCAACAAAATTTTGCTATTTTCGTGCTGTGACATATGATTTTGTAGTTTATTTGAGCAGTCAGGTCCAGAATCGGGAGGTCTATACAGAGCATATAAAACGCAGTTATGACCACAACAAGACAATTTTACGCATAGGCATTCAATTTCTGGTGCCTCGTCCTGCAAGACGGCCGCAATTTGTTTCTTAATGAGGATAGCTATGCCACCACCTCTAGATTCTCTATCTTTTCGATATACCATGTAGGCGGGAGGAAATACATCATCATCATTCACTTCGCTGTGAAGCCACGTCTCTGTAATCACTGTAATGTGTGGATCATGCTGTGATAAGGTTATTTCAAGATTGGCTGTTTTATTAACTAAACTACGTGCATTAAGGTTCACTACGTGCAGCTGCTTGCATTGTTCCGAGTGACGTCATGCCTCGTCCTCTTGAGGTGTTCTAAGTTTTGAGGAGGCTATCTTTACGCGCTTATTTTGGGATTCATCCCAGACGAACATATCTTTATCCACTTTTAGCTTATCGTGAAAAAGGGCGACCTTTTTTTTTGATCCCTGTCTTCTTTCGAGCTATCCCAGAGTAGTTTGCGCTTCTTCAGTGTAGACTGCGAGTAGTCATTCTGAATCGACATACCTGAGCCTTTTAGTTTTCTAACGTTCTCCATTATTGTCTTTTTTTCTACAAAATTCTGTGGGTAAATAATTATAGGCCTTTTCTCGCTGTTACGTCCCAGCCTATGTATACGCCCTATAGACTGGCAACTAACTTGCAGTTTATCTTCAAATATTTCCTTGATTACTCTATCTTTCAGCGTAGTATCAGTCTCTTCAGGGTCTTCTGCGATTCCGTGTATAATTAGGTTCGAACGTCTGCTTCGATCTTCGAGATCGGTTATTTTTTTGCTTGAAATCCCATCACATTTACTATTGATTTCAGTGTTTTGTGGATTTGCTGAGGCGGATCGGTGAGGGTTGACGGTTGATTAAGCTTTTTTTCCATCAGTAATAGTACAAGCTGCAGGTCAGTCACTATATTTACAGTTTTAACGAGCTCCGTTTTTATTTCAGTGATTTCGGCTTGAAGCGACTCTTGACCATGCAATAATTGTTCCAGAATTTCCTTCTGAGACGGGCCAGGATTCATTTCGACGTCGCCACCGAGGAGCAATTTACAAGAAACAAAACAATCGTATGCCAAAGAAAGACCAAGGCGGATTTAAAGTGGTGGCGAAGGCTGGGCCGAAAAGTGGTTTAGCGCGACTGCAGCACAACCAGACGATGGGGGGCAAAACACTCATATAAAGAAATGATAAAGCTACAAAATTGGAATGTAATCTGCCATTAGAAAAGAAAAAATATATTAGCACCTTGTTTTATGAAAGAGGTAAGTCATTTTATTAAAACCTGGCAAATTTTGTATTTTTGCAACACTCTTGACCTGCCCCCTATTCATGAGTGTGCGGTGCATTACAGCGCGTCTTTGCAGGCCTTGTTTCGATACCCGGCTAACCCGGCCACAGTGGCGGGAGCTTACGAAGCGATTTCTTATCGCCAGCTGTCTGCGATGGCGCGCCTGGTAAAGCGTATAAATTTAGCTCGCCGGTCTCAAAATGCTCCTTTTGCGAAGTTTTCGTCGTCCTTGCACGTCGCTTCTTTGTTACCGTTCGGTAAGATTTGCACCCCGCTGCACCGCTGCGGCAGTTTTCTCGGTTTTGTCGTTTCCTTTGGCGTGCGGCCAGTGCGAAGTCTTTTTCCGTCTTTGCACGCTTCGCGCTCTTCTTTTGAAGCGCTTAGCGCTTCATTTCAAGATGAGCTTGCGGCATGTGAAGAAACGATGCTCCGTGGTACACTGCGACAGCGTGGATAGTACCATTGGTGTCACGCTACACCGATTCCCGCTGGACAAAGGGCTGGACTTTCACAGGTGAGCTCTTGACAGTGTCGTCTGCTCTAGGTATGCGCGATAGCTTCGATATGGTTTCGCCGGGCTGTTCGCTCGTGTTTCATAGCTGTAACCCGTTCGTGCGTACTTGGCTTCATGTTTTCGGGGATATTTATGTACTACACTGCAGGGCACACACTTTCAGTGCTGAGGTGTGCGAAAGAGGCCCACATTTTTCTAATTTATAGTGAGTTTCATGCAGCTGACTATCACCAACGTGAACGTCACACCGGGCTCTCAGGAGCAACCACGTGCACGCTACTGACCGGGAGCCCCATTTAGAACAAAGTTTGCTACCTGACAGCTCTGAGTACGACATTGTTTAGTTTTTCAAAACCATGAAGCCAATTTG
This sequence comes from Amblyomma americanum, assembly GCF_052857255.1. Taxonomy (NCBI): domain Eukaryota; kingdom Metazoa; phylum Arthropoda; class Arachnida; order Ixodida; family Ixodidae; genus Amblyomma; species Amblyomma americanum. The sequence continues at coordinate 76,805,614 of NC_135499.1, forward strand.
AGGATCCCCTCGCAGCTGGGAGTATCGAAACTCAGCCTCGTGTATGTGCGCGGCTTTGAGGAGGCTTTAACTGGATTCGCTCAGCAGGAGTTATTGCCTGCCTTGGTATTGCTGTCCTACATATACATGACTGTCAGGGTAATTTTAAACGCACTTCACTCTCGTCACTCGTTGAGCTTAGAAAAGCAGCTAGCCGCGTGGCATGAGGATGAGCGTTACCGCACTCTGGGGCGCAGAGAGCTTGGAGCGAGCATTTGCTACCATAGTTCAGATGTAATGCAAGTATAATTTACTGCAGTTAGCAGTGACAGGAATGATGACGCATTGGCGTTTCGAGTATGCGTATTCCTTTTGGCGCAGTTGTATCTAACGTGCATGTTGCATCACGTCCAGGTGCCGAGCGTGGGCGCAGTTTTGCCGCAACGTTAGCCTGGAGAAGAAGGCGCCGTCGCAGCTACGAGAACTCAGGATTGCTCGAGGCACTTCGAACCATCTGTGTATCTGCCATCAGGAAGGCTGCGACACGATGCTTTGCCTACTCGAGCAAGCATTGCCGGTAATTTTTGTTATCAAACTTTTAAGGCATCTATATATATATATATATATATATATATATATATATATATATATATATATATATATATATATATATATATATATATATATATATATATATATATATATATATATTATTCGTTTTACGTCTCTTGTATGCACTGTACACTGTATCTGAGGTTCGTGACAAATGTCCAACATAGCATAGAATTAGGTTTGTGCTTGTGGTAAGCTAATGGCACAAGCTTAGTAGGAAGGGTGCTCAAGCGAATTTCTAGGCACGGGTGCGGAAAAAGTACACTGACGGTGTGAATACTCTTGCCTGATATTTCCGGTAAAAAAAAAGGATAACGGAAGTGGGATATTCGGTAGTCTGGTATGGCAAAGGGCTCCAAAGGATCTTAACGTGAGTCTGTCAGCCTTCCGGTTCAGGCTGTTTGATGCCGCTAGCCACTTCAGCAACGGAAACCAGGCGACTCTACATGTTTTGCAGCAAGTGGGAGTTGAATCTTTCATATTCACCGTGAAACCTTGTCTCATGAACGGTCCCTGTCGTGTCCAGAGGGCATTCTCGTCCTTCCTTTGATAGCTCAAAAGAAGTGAGGGGAAAAAAAGGGTGAGCCTTCCTAAATGTTTGATGAATTTTAGTACTCCAGAACTTTGCTTTCTTGTATGCAGAGCTTCTTTTTTCATCTTCAGTCTTATCAGGATGCAATCTTATGCCGACTTGGGCAAGGTACGCTTGGTGAAAAGCTTCTCGAGATATTGTGTGCTCATGTGTTATGTATCAAAGCATGCACTGAACGGTTATAGAAATGCACTAATAATTGTTTGTGTTGTTGCCTTTTACCTCAATATTCATGCTAGCGAAAGCCAATGTTTGTACAGGTTTTTATTTTTTGCGATAATTGCTTACGAATTCATTCTTGTTGCATCTCATTGCGTAGGCCATAGGCTGACCTGCATAAATCTGTAAACAATATGGGGCACATTACTTGATTTGCGAGCTATCGTTGTTTGTGTGATAGGCGAATTTCGCACTCTTCAAAGTGAAACATAGCATATGAAAATTGCAAATGATTTACTGGTGCTCCACAGCTGCTGATGACATCAAACTAATGTGCCTAACGATTAAGTGTGGTAAACAGAATTTTATTTCATTGGATAAGCATTTTTCTTTCTTGAGTGATGACAATGTGAACCGCATGCTGTGGAAGCTATAGTTCTTTGGAAATTATTTACTATAAAGGTACTGAATTCTCTTTTCTCTCCGCAATAATGTTGCCATTTCAGACACCTCAAGCGAATGCAGCAGCGACATGGACTGTTCACAATCTGAGCGAAACTTCGGCATCAGTGCGCCGGGCTGGAGAACCAGGTGAGCAGGGTTGTATGCATAACTGACATAAATCTTTTGAACATGGTGACGACTGAAAGCTCATTGGACTGCTTCCTATGATAGCTGCTGTCTCCGGTGAACCTGTTTCCAAGGGGTACGTCCAGAGTCGGTCGTCCCAGTCGCTGCTACTCTTCCAAGAAGGTGATTGTTATTTCGTATCTGCTCGAACAGCCTGAGGAGGTATGGCTCAGAAATATGCTACAATTCCTTGTCTGTGCGCTGTGCAGATGCAGATGGTGCCAGCCCTACTGGTTCTACGCTGAACCAAGCTTGTTCCCACGCCAGTGGCTTCATAATGGTTCAGTGTAAGTGTTAATTCCGCCTTTGGCGCTTACTTATTATTTGTGCATTGTTGGGTTGCTGGCTTCCCTGTCAGAACTGTGCTGTCACTATATTTTGTTCTTTATATTCTGTGGGCGCAGCTGACCACACATATGCAGGACCAAGCACTGAAGCAAGCGCTTCATCTCTGGAACCTGGCACGGCAGGGGTGGCCGCAACACTGTCAGCGAGTGCTGATCTGTCACCAGGAGCTCCGTTCAGCAGTTCGCCTCTTTCTTATGAAGGTTAGCAATTTTACAACGCTTTCGCAATATTGCGCACTTTTTGGTGCTACAGGACTACATGCAGCTATGACTAAACCCGACGTAGCAACTTATTGCTCTTCCGTCGACTCTGTACGTTGCAGGATCTTTCACCAGCCCCATCAATGAAAGGCGGCCACTGCAAAAACTTCGAGCCAAGCTCAGGCAGCTGCGTAACCGCAACAAGAGGCTGCAAGGACTGCTGCTTCAACGCCGTCGCATGAAGACCACTGCAGAATTGGTAGATAGTCTGCGTGAGCATTTAACACCAGCTGTTGCTGCTTTTGTTGAAGCTCAGTTAAAGATGCACAATGTCAGCAGGTTTGGCCGTCGATGGTGCAGCCAAACAAAACCTTTGCTTTAGGTTTATACGTCCACAGCCCAAAAGGTTACAGATATTGCGGGAAACTCCTGAAACTTCCATCTGTTAGGTCACTGCAGCTGTGGCTTCCACGCGTACCATTGAGGGTTGGATTTTATCCTGAAGTTTTTGATTTGATCGAGAAACGGGCAGCGTCTTTTCCACGGCAAGACAGGGCTTGCACCATAATTTTTGATGAAATGCATGTTTCAAAGGAGCTGTCGTACAATCCAGTGCCGGACAGATTTGAAGGCCTTGAAGAGTACAGTGCAGCACAAGGTCCAAATCTTGCAAACAAGGGCTTGTGTTCATGGCCAAAGGAATATGTACGCCGTGGAAGCAGCCTCTTGGCTACTTCTTTGCAGATAAGGCAGCGCCTGCAACTGTTCTGTATGACCTCCTCTTCAAATGCCACAAAATGTTGGTTGGAGCTGGATTGCAGCCTGTGGCTGTGGTTTGTGATCAGGGGAACCAAAATGTTTCTCTGTTTTTGAAACTTGTGACCCCTGAAAAGCCGTACTTAAGTGTGAATGGTGAACCGCTTTTCTTTATTTTTGATCCACCGCATTTGCTCAAGTGCTTGCGCAATATGCTCTTCATGTATGACTTCAGGGTAGGCAGTGACACAATTAAAAGCTCGTACATACGACAGGCTTATGAGAAGGATCGAGAAATGCAAATTCGGTCCATCCCAAAGTTGAGTGCCCGGCACTTTAACTTTTGCTTCGAAGATGTCTGTGAAACTCGCAGCACAGGTATTCAGCAATTATTGCGCTGCTGCATTGTGCACATTGGTAACATTCCAACAGTTGCCATCAGAGGCTATCCACACAGCCAGATTTGTTGAGAGGATCGATAGACTCTTTGACAGTCTAAATACTTCACAGAAGCGGGGAAAGTCTCCGTATGCATCTGCAATTTGTGCAGGATCTGTGCATGAAGAGTTTTTGGAAGAGTGTATTGCAGTTTTCGAAAACATCGAAGTTCTAGGCTGTGCGCGGCAGCCTCTTTGCATCCGTGGCTTCTGCCAAACTATGAGGGCTGTGCTGCTGTTATGGAACCACCTGGCCTCTCGCTATGGTTTGACATACCTCCTTACCAGGCACCTGAAGCAGGATGCACTTGAAAACACCTTTGCTATTGTTAGGTCGAAATCTGGATCGAACAGCAACTCGTCTTGCCGGCAGTTTCAAGCAGCATTTAGGCATCTTTTAGTTAGCAACCTTTTCAAACTGTCGGAAAGCAGCAACTGTGCTTAAGACATGTCTAGCCTTCTAGCCACTCTCCCAGTTTGTTTATCTAAGTCTGCCCCTTCTCTCTGTACAGCTGCCACATCCTTGCCAGTTGCAGTAGAAGTTTTGGCATATGATTATCAGTCTCCAATACTAGAGAACAACATTGTCTATTTTGCTGGCTGGCTTGCCTACAAGTTTATGAATGATCACAGGTGTGTTACAGGGCCACATACGTGCGACGTGAGGCTAGAAAATGCCGCCTTTGCCGATCAGAGCCAAGTTCTCTTGTACTTAAGTGTCAGAAATCCTGGAGAAGGTGACTTTGGGAGCCTGTCAGTTCCTACACCCTCGTTTGTAGCTTTCATCAATGCTTGCGAGCAGGTTTTTGTCGCATCTAGTTCCAATATTGTGGGAAAAGAACAAGTAGGGCATGATCTGTGCATGTTGCTTCATGCGAAGGTAGAAAAATCGCTGACTGTGTGTGGTGATGACGTTTATGATGGTTTGTTTGCCCTGTTCGTCAGGGTGAGGCTGCATTGGCTTGCACGCAGAAAAAATCTTGAACTGCACAGTCAAACTACTAAACGGAAAGCAACGAAGCAAGCACTGAGGCTAAGCAAATGAAAAGGATGCAATTCCCGAGCTGTTGGCTGAATATTTTGTGAAGTTGCAGGCTATTATGCAGCCTGTGCAGCAAATCAGCTTAGTCTGGTTTAACGGTTGCAAAGGGTTTTTTTCTGGTTCACGGCCTGGTTTTATTCTTTTATTTTTTACTTGTGTATTTTGATTTGCTAGGATGTGACGTGGTTGCTCACAGGGGCAATGGTTTAACAATGTAGCATCTTTCATCGTTCATTCCACTATGTCACTCTTTTAGGGTACTTTTATGCCATGTACAGCCTGTTCAAGTGTCACCTATGTACTTGTGCAATATTGTCAGATAAAACGCCATACCGATAAAGCGAATGCCTCTGAAAGGAGACTTTCTAGGCAATGGATTAACCTAGTTTCCGTGGCGCTGGGATTAATTTTTCCACCTGCTCGCCCCCCCTGCAGTTCCGTGCTGGCAGGTATAATGAAATCAACCATTGTCATCATAACTACCACTCGGCACCACTGGCTACCAGGCCACCTTTTAGCAGGCTAGTTGCATCTCAGAGTTTTTAGTAGGATCTTTGTCAGCGCAACGAACAGAACAGCGCTGGACTTTTATCTGGCTATATTGTAGCGTACAGTACACTGATTACATGCTTTACTGCCCCGCGAATGCCCTTGCACTTCACTGTACGCTGTACTTCATGTGTACTTTTGTTGACGTAAAATTACTTCAAATTGATCCGGCTAACGACTAGCAGTACTCTGGAGATGGTACGCTCAATGTATGGTATTTGCTCCTACGTTGAGCACGTTTGAGGGTGCTAAAGCTGGCTTTAACATTGCCTTGCAGATGTAAACGCACCTGCTATATTCTTTCAGCTGAAGAAATTAAATGTGAAGAATAATCCCAGTGTGCTCTATGGTCTGTGTTGATGCGCCTACTTATGTCATGTTATGTTTGCTTCAATTGAAGCTGTCGTAGTATTGTTTTCTATACTTTTCAATTTCCTAACTGACAACATTCGTGGCACTTCAGGGCTTTTTCCTATCTGCACTGTGACTATTGAGATGATTAGCCAACTTAAACAATACTGCTTGTGCTGCCTGTGACATGTATTTTTTGTTTGTGTGCCAACGGTGTGCTTTGTGACTGTATTTGTTTGGTTGCTGCAATAAACAATGAATATGAAACTATGAAAACCATACTTGCCGTACACTCTATTGCGAACTGTGCACTTGAGCCAGTGCTTTGTGCATCATACCTTGCATCATACCTTGCTGTACTCAAAAGCTCTCAAAAGTACTAGCACCAGTATTTGCACTACGAATCATGCATGCTTCGCCAGTGTCTGGAAGTGTTGCTGCCTTTCTATGCTGCCCTCCTTTACCAGTCACTTTCATTGCGTTCCCAATTGCACATTAACAAGGCCATAACTAGCAGGAACTCGAGCACATTTGACTGGCAAAGGTTGGGGCGCGCTGAAAGGCAGCAACCTTCGAGAGGTACGGGCTCGAAAACGCGGATTCTACAGAAAGACCGCTTTATAATTCGCGCCAAAAGCATACGTATGTGTGACGTCATTCTACGTCAGGTTTGCGTAGTTTGCCCCCCAAAATCCAGGGGGCGCTGGAGTGCCCACGAGCCGCCATTTTTTGGACCAATGGGCGTCTATGGAGCCTTCGCTACCAGTGTACATCTACCTTGGAAAGACAACAATGGGGGCACGGCAGGACAACAATACCGCGGCAGTCACTACGAAATGTACTGGTATGACTACCAACCTGCAGTACGATGAACGGTGTTCCCGTTAGCAACATGGTCGATCCGAGTCTGCCGTGCCCACTGAAGCTGTATTCCTGCGTGGCTTCTTTTATAGCTGTTGGCTCCGATGACGTCACAGTGCGATGCATGAACGTTGACGCTGGAAGAACACGCATGTCCAGAAAAGTGTCATCAAGTGACGACAGCAAGATGTGTGCGTTTTCGATGAGGGTTCGATTTCCATCGCAGCAGCAAGCGCCATGGGGCCACACGAGTCCAGTTGTTCGCAATGCAGCGGAACCCAGGATAACCTGCAGTACAAAGAACGGTGTTCCCGTTAGCAACATTGTCGATCCGAGTCCGCCGTGGCCCGCTGTAATGTGATACCTGCGGTGGTCGTAGTTTAATTTGTAGAGCACCGGACGCGAATTTCAGAGGTCGTTGTTATATTCTCACCGGCGGCATGTGGTAGTTTTTCTTCTCTTTTCTAATCAGATATGTTTAAAATAATTGCCATATTAATGTGCCAGTCAGGAGCAACGCAAATTTTAAAAAAAATTCTCTTATGCTTCTTGGTTTCGGTGGCTGATGGATTACGTCACATATGTCATATCGAGCCTCTCTCTTGTCTGCTCAATAGACTGCATTTATATATGTCACAGAAAACTGATGCTCTTATGTAGTATACCTCAGAAACCAGTTGACCAGTTTTACTTGACACCTGGAAATTATTCCTAAAGAACATTTTCGAGCACTGTACTGTCTGAAACATAAAACAGCTCTCAAGTTGTGTTCTATGGGTCGAGGCGCTCCAGCTACTCTGGAAAGCCAACACAGACATCAGATATTTGTGTGTTTCATGGCACATGTTTCAAGGCAGTAACGTTTCACAAAGCGGCTGCTTTTAATTGATCTCGTACCTTTTTTAAAGTTTTCTCTGTACAGAGTGTGATAGCGTTGAACGAGTGCAATAAGCGCTCACTAGATGTTCGAAGCTATTGTTTTTCGGTTTTGTAATGCCTAATATTAAAGCTGTACAATAAAACGGCACAAGCACTGTCCTCTATGTGCCTCCTGTACATGATGCAACGTTTTTTGTCCCTTTCGCTGCAGAGCTGTTTTAACAGTCATACCCATAGGCGCCCGCTATTGCAACCCATTTACGTTGAATATTAAGGCATACAGGCTCAGGACCTTGTTAACAGCGAAGGATGCCAAAAGCCTCTTGCGGTAAATTAGCATGCGGTCGTTACAGCCCACCGATGTGTGAACGTCCATATAATACGCGCGTAATACACAAGATAATGCCCTAGCATCTGAAATTCTTCTCTTGAAGAATATTGCTTTTTCCCCTGTGGTGACAATTTAGCTTAGACCTCTTCGAGTCTCAGTAGGAAACGGGAAGAAATGTGACAATGTTCGAGTTGTTCTAAATCATAAAATAGTATGATTAGGAAAAAAACACTACATATGGGAGAAATGCGGCATAACGCACAAGAATCCGTTATGGCATGCTGCAATACAGCTGAGATAAAATTCAAAAGTCCACTACATACAGAGACAAAGTAATTAGCATAGCCGCTGGCTCTTATATACTCACGCAGTCTTAGAAACGTCACCTAACCCGGTGCTTCACGCCTGATGTCTTGACCTCCAAGTGACGTACACTTTAAGAAAATCGATAAATGTTTTAAAATTTTACAGCGGTTTATAGCTTTGGCACAATGAGCACTCATTGACAAGAAATTCTGCAGTTTTCTTAGAGTAATCCAGAAGCGCGAAATTCTCGGCGAGTTGATTATTCATCTTGTACCAGAGAAAACGAAGACGCAGGTCAAGAAGAAGGCACGCACACACACACACACTGTGGCTGGTAAGAGTGAGTATGCTAAATGGGCACAATTTGTGGATTATATTTATTATAAATCACATAAGAATGAGAAACTGATTCCCAATTCTTGCAGCTCTGCCGAACACAACAAAAGGCCCTCTTTTTGTGTTTTTAACCGGGAACACAGTACAATTAAGCGCCAATGATGTCATCATCATCAAGCACCAGAAGAAATAAACAATGACACTGGCGTTTAATCCAAAGTGCGAAGTTGTAGTTATAATTGAAATAGAGCATTTGCGCCTTATGGCGCCCCACCCATCTCTATCTTTACAATCACTATTTTCGAACGGTCACATGCACAGCCACTTGCGGTGCATTATTGCCCTTTTTAGAGCCAACTTTTGTAAATGCATACCAATCCCAACCAGCAACCGAAACGGACTACTGACGAAATCGACGACAGCGAAAATCTCATGTGAATGAAACGTTAAGTACCTACAAAAAAGTTAGTTCCCGTGAAAACTTGCCGAGCGCCGAGAATAAACAACTGGTTTAAGTGAAATGAGCTATATATTCAAATTAGATAAGATATGGGGCTGCAAATGAATTGATGGGCTTTCACAATGTGGCATGACGTCTTCTTGGCAGCATAAAACATTCTGAATTTATGAAACCAAACTTAAGTCCACTAGATGCAACCTGCGGTTTACATGAAGTTTTGAAAATGTAGAACTCAAAAACTGGCAGTCATACTGGTGATATGTCTCTGTAAGTTGGAGAGATTTAACATTTGCGTAGAGTGTGGCCCTAATACTATACTTTATTTATTTATCATACCCTCAGGGTACACAGTACATTTCAGATAAGAAAGGCGGTTTACAACAATGAAAAACGACAAAACACACTCTATGCAAGAAGAACAAGTACCTGCGACGAAGAGAAATAACGCTAATAGTCTTCTTAAAACAAAATAATCAAACTTTAAATGAACAGTAGAAATAACAATAGGCGGTGAATCGAAATATCGCAATAAATCAAGCAATGGATAAAATACAAATGAGGCAATTAGGTAATCAGAGTGCTCAGGACATTTTAAATTGAATGGAATCATTGACTCTTGTTAACGATGCGGGTAGCGAATTTCATTCTTTACAGGTTCGCGGTAATTACGTATTACAGTGGGGTACTGTGACATTTAGCCTGTGGTTAAGGCGCTAGAAATAAATGGTACTGGTTGAACGCATTCGGAGCGAAGTTGGGAGTTATAGTAGGAAATCTTATGGAATAGGCAAAGGCAGCTGTACTTTCGGCGGGTAGCTAAATAAATCGAGGAAATATTAAGGAATTGGCAAAGGCAGCTGTACTTTCGGCGGGTAGCTAAATGAATCGAGCTGCACATCAGTGAAAATTTTATCTGTCCAGATTCCCATACAGATGTAGCGTATTCAATTTTTGGTCGCGTGTAATTGTTTATACTAATCATTTTAGTGAAGACGAGGAAGATAGAAGATTCTTCGGAGGTTACAAAATGTTTTGTTTGCTTTAGATGCATGGTATGTGTTCTTATGCAATATCCAGGACAGAGAGCTAGTTATTTGAACACCGAGGTATTGGTACGCTGATAATTTTAAGGAGATGACTAAGTAGTAAATAAGATGAAAATGCTGCATTCGTCCGAGAAACTCTCATATATTTGCATTTTTTAATTCTTAGTTCGATTTGCCAGATGTGACAAAAGTGATGTATGTTATTGAGACTGCCCTGGGCAAAATGGATAGAAGAATGATGTTATATTACGGTATATCATGGAGACGTCAGAAAATAAACAAATGCTGAAGGTAACGGCACTACGTAAGTCATTTATATAAATTAGGAATTGTAGGGTGCCAAGGACTCAACCCTAGAGCTAACTAGTGCTGCCAAAGAGTTAGTTTCATGAGCCTTTACGATCTGAACACGATAAAAGAGAAACGCACGAGTCCTGTTAAATACTGCAAGGTCAGTTTTTTGCATGCTTAGTTTATATTAAAGCAATGAGTGGCTATCTTTAGCGAAAGGTTTAGCAAAGTCAAGAAATATGCTGTCTGTTGAAAACAAGTGTCCAAGTAGGGGTGCAAGTCGTTAGAAACGAAAGTAATTGAGTGCCATAAGAGAAAAACTGTCAAGAAGCCGTGCTGAGAGAGGTAAGGAAATATCTTCAAGGAAAATAATATCTTCATCTTGCATTTAAGATGAGTAAATATTATATGTTGTGTTGTTTTCCGAAAGTGTAAGACGGGGGTTTATTAAAATTAAGTGGGAGGACGGTAGTAGCAGTGAAAACAGTCCGAGGTCACCAAGGCCGAACACAGACGTTCGAGGGGATAGAAATATGGCTGAAGCGCAAGGCAATCTTCGTTTTTTCCACGAGTGTGCTCTTCTTCCTTATAATCGCTCCCGGGAAGAAGAACAGCCATCCTGGCGACTTACGGCGATGGTAAGATGGCGGGGTTGTAGTAAGGCTTGAGGCGCTGGACGTTAACTGTCTCACGGCCGCTGCGGAGAGGATCGGAAGACGGCACGAGAGGTTCGACGATATAATTAACGGGAGATGCGCGCTCCAGGACTCTGTAGGGGTCGTGATACTTGGCGAAAAGTTTCGAGGACAGTCCAGAAGTACTGGACGGCATCGAGAGCCAGGCAAGGGTGCCAGGAGAGAAGTGCGATGTGGTGTGAGCGTTGTCGTGGCGGAGTTTCTGGCGATACTAGGTGTCAGTCGTGAGTGAGCAGACGACTTGGCGACAATCTTAAGCGTGTTGCGCGGCTTCGGAAACAGGGTTATATACGGAAGCGTCAGGCTGGTAATGCAGAATGGTATCTATTGTAGCCGGCGGATGACGACCGTAAGAAAGAAACGAAAGAAGCCAGTAGGGGGGGGGGGGGGGTGACTGGACTGCCGAGCATTATTGTATGCATAAGTCATATAAGGAAGGATGAGATCCCAATTCGAGTGTTTGGATGCGACATACGGAGAGCATGATAAGTCATATAAGGAAGGATGAGATCCCAATTCGAGTGTTTGGATGCGACATACGGAGAGCATGTCTCCGTGGGTGCGACTAAGTCGCTCGGTAGGGCCCTTCGTCTGCGGATGACAGGCGGAGGTTCCGAGGAATTATGTCGCACTGGCTGAGAAGGGCTTTGACGAAATCGAACAAAAAAGCGCGTCCGCGGTCGCTAAGCAGTTCACGAGGTGCACCGTGACGAAGGACGAAATGCTGCACAAAGAAAAAGGCGAGGTCTGTCGCTGTGACAGACGGCAGTTTCGGCATACCTTCTCAGATAATCAACCGTAACGATAGCCCAACGGTTGCCGTCCGCAGTGTACAGAAGCGGGTTTAGAAACCAATGCCGATGCGGTCGAAAGGGCGTGGTGGGCAAGGGAACGGCTGGGGGACAACTCTCCACCAGAACGATGAGCAGAGATCTCTTACGACGTTGGCAGGCGATGTAGGAGCACACGTCTTTGAGTACGATGGTGTACATGCCGCGCTAGTAGTAGCGCCGCCGCCGGGTGCGGGTGTCTGTCTTGAAAGCTCCCGCGTGACCGCGTTGTGGGTCAGCGTGGAAATAGGCGCATATTTACGTGCGCAAGTAGCGAGAAATAACGAGCAACCACCTGCGGCCGTCTGAGCTGTAGTGCCGGCGATATAGAAGATTATGAGGAATCACGGGGTGGGAAGCATGGCGGCGGAGAACATGTGATGGAGAAGCAGCGGTGGGGTTGGAGAAAAAAGTCGCGAAGAGAAGTGATGCAGGGGTCGATACGTTGCACTGATGGCATGTCGTTGATGTGAAGCAACGGCAGGGAGGCGTCAGAGGTGGAAAGGCTTGTGATTTCGGCTGGAAGTGGGTAGCGAAACAGAGAATCAGCGTCTTGATGCTTTCAGCCGCAGCGATAGACCACGCGGATGTCATAATCCGGCGAACGAGGCGCGAGGTGCATGGCGAGGTGCTGTGTATCGTCGGTCCCCTCGCGGATGAGCAGAGGTGCGATGGGCTCCACACTGCCGAGGAACTCAAAGTAGGGCCGGAAAATGGGTTAGACACCAAAAGTATCGAGAGGCCAGCGGACACAGTCAGTAAGGTGCATGGCAGAGCAGATAAGCCTATACTTTTCTGCACACTTGCGGTGCAGAAAAGTATAGGCTGGAGTAAAGAAAACAGAGTCGTCGCTGAGAGTGTCGCAAGACAGGTGAAGAAGAACGCAAGAGCATGGGGAAGATCGATGTCTTCGGCGGCGAGGGTTTTAACACAGGCAACAGAATGAGTAGCGTCCGGCAAAGGATTGGCAGAAAATCGAACCCGACTTCCGCTCTAGCACAGTCGATGGTAGCGGGAGACGGGTTCTCTTCTGTGCCCAAGTCTTTGAAACTTCCATTCTAGCTCAGTAGATGATTGTCGACTCTTGCTGTGTGCGTGTCACGACGGGTGCGGGGCAGATTTCAAGTTACGGGTTTTCAACCTGAAGCCATCAAAACTTGCAAGTGTGCAAATTTCTTTTTGCACTACGCTTTTATAAACATCCCGCGCATCTGCTGCCGCAAATCACGTCAAAATCCAGCCGGACAGAGCGAGATACAGCTACTTTCTTTTCGCAGACAACCAAACAGTGGGCGCAGCCATACTACGCCTAATCATTTAGAAGAATCGCCCATTCACTCCTCCGAACTGACTCCCGAACCGAAAAACCTGCACCAAACTTACTAAAAGCTGCTCGGGACGTCAAGAGAAGAATCAATAGCATCCGGAGGGTACATTTCGATTAGAATCAACAAATCTGGCATCGCGCCGAGCGTAGCTTCCTTGGCCTGACCGGCAGCCATGTTGTAAACCAGAACCAAGCGGGGCTAAATCACGATAACTTCGTCCCCGCTAAACCTAGAAGAAAGTGGAACCACTCATTGTGCATAGAAAATAATCAGTATCAAGAATGTGGTGGCAAAGCAAAATTTCTACCTAGTAATATTCCTGGGATACCGTGAGGCAAGCGTAATACGCAAGCTTCTCCATATACGTAGTTTCCCGACCTAGTAACCCGGAATCCGACAAATCTAGCCGAAGAGGGAAAAGGTTGTTTTCTCGATGGAAAACTCAAAGCAAGGTCAACAACAGCCTCTTGTCGGTTTCAGAAAGCTGAATGTGACTAAAAGCATAGTGCAGTCGGACTCTGCCACAGACGCCGCAGATGAAGAGGAAACCAAGAAGAAGAAAGATAAAGAGAAATCTAAAGACCAAGAACGATAAGATTTCTTGAAAGCAATAGCAATTAATAGAAACAAGGAACAGAACTACGAGAAAGACAATGAGTTCCAGTCACGTACGAAAAGTGAACTAGGTCGATCAAGGCAATGGACAAACGACACACAGAGGGAGAAAAAACGAAACGCCGATATCGGAAAGAACACCACGTCGCTCTGACACGGAGCAAGAACAGGGTGCTGAAGATAGAGGAGAGTCGAGGAACGTTCTCAACAAGCTCACGAGCAGTGGCAAAACATTTTTCAAAGACTTGAAAAAGGTCTCAACATTCTGTGGAGGAAATGAAGCCACCGGGGAACATCTGGACGCCATTCAAACCGAGGCCGCAGAGTTGAAGACTCTCACGCCAACGAGCACATCAGTGGTCAGTTGGAAAAAGCCAGGGCCAAGCGACCAAGACCCATGTGGCGACATACGCCATTATCCTATAGCGACAAGACAAGCAACCCACAGACGACCGGGAATCAATCGTAGTACGTTTCAAGTTTCAAGTTTATTTTATTTACACCTTAGATGTGGGTTTATTTTATTTACATCATAGATGTAACGTCTGAGAAACTCAACCAAGAAGTCATTTCGAAGAAACTTAAGGAAGGGATTGATCCAATTCAGCTGAACCTAAAAGACATGTCATTGAAACAAGCGCGGGAGGGGATAGTCGTAACATCGACCAACCCCTCATCCCTCGAGATCGTCAGCAAGGAAATCCTACAGCAGAAAAGCCTCCACTAACTTCCACTAAAGATCCCGAAAGCTCGCCGGCTGGAGTAAAAAATCGATGGAATGGACGAAGAAAGGATTTCCACCCTGTCAGAAACACTCATCAATCAAAACAAATTGAGCTGCATTAAGGACGACATCCATTACAAGAAGAACCGAGAAGAAAGAACGCGAAATCGGTCAGTTTTGTTTCTGCAAAGAATTCTTGCCAGCAAGTAAAGGACCGTACTCATCTAATAGTCGGATGGACAAGATGTCCACTCTACCTGAGCATCAGGATTCCACGCGTCACTAAATGCCCGAGCTTTGACCATGCATCGTACTGGTGCAGAGCACCACTGCGATGCACTAACTGCGGTTGGCAAGAAGACCACGATGACAGATGCCACGAAGAAATTTCCTGCCTAATGTGCCGAAATGCTCGACTCCACGAAGACAGAACACGACATTCCGTAATGTCGCCATACTCCCCGTCCCTACGTTAAAGACGCGAAGATGAAATCGAAAAAAAAATAAAACTCACGCCTAAACCTTCCCAGAAAATGGAGGCCACAGCGGATAACCACATGCGGTCAGAACAAACTACTGCAACCGACACTTTCGTAGAAATACAAGCACATACTGCAACGAAAGAAAAACCCACTGGGAAGTGAACACAGTGATATATGAGACAGATACTGCGCCGTTTCCTTTCCCACCAAAAACCAATCATCATCATTAAACACAGTGGAAACATCGCACCAAGCATAACACCGCACACTCAAAAAGCAAAAAAGCTTTCACGCACAATAGCAAGGTAATCTCTCACACCTCGACACCTTGCAAATCATAACTTAGCGAGAACCTTAAGGCCAAGGAAGCATTACAGTACTTTCAAGCAGAGAGCGAACATGATATTTCAGTAACTGAAGAGCCATACCGCCTCAAACAAAGTCACACCTTTCGCAATGAAAAATAAAGTTATGGCGTAAAGCGATAACCTCAAGAGAGCAACAATATTTCATAACAAAAACAGAAACCTTTCTGTTATGAATTATAACATAATTCATAACAAAAACATGACTTTATTCAAAAACCATTCGCCGTCAAAAACACAACATTCGTCAAGAAATCAACGCACAAAGACCAACTCAACCACCAAAATACGTCACTTTACCTTATGTCGGAGGTGTCAGCGAAACCATCGCCCGAATCCTAAAAAAATTGAGTCTCCAGGTTGCGCACAAGCCCATAAACACTGTTGCGCTTTGCCTATTTGTTCCCAAAGACCGGCCGCCGAGAGAAAGAGCCCAAGGCATTGTCTACCAAATTCCATACACCAACTGCGCCGCAAGCTACATTGGCGAAACCAAAAATTTCAAAGAAAGAATCCGGCAACATAAAAACGACGTCCGCAAATTCGCAAGAGAGCGCAATCCAGTAGCCGAACATTCCGAGGACACCGACCATAGAATTAACTTTGAAGAAACCCGCATCCTTGGAACCGAAACAAATTACCACAAGAGGCTTCTTCTGGAATCCTGGCATATCCAAACCACCCCGAACAATATCAACCGCACAAAAGGAAACCTGCCCCCAGTATATGCCCAGGGACTTCGCTCTTCAACGCAACGAAAAAAAGTCGCCATTCAGCACCTCCCTGCAGTGCGCCAGCGTGACTAACAGCCTAAACCCCCTCCCCCCTTCCTCCCCCGCGCCTTTCGCGACAAAGCTGTCGTTCTTTTCACCCCCCTCCCCTCCATACTTAAAAGACGCTAGCTACTGCCCTCTGTCCCCTCTGATGAAGGAACCGAGTCGGCTTCGAAACGTTGGGTTAAAGTTAACATGTTTGGTTGGAGATGTGCAGTTTATTATAAATAAACGTATTTCCCACCTGAGTAGAAAACACAATCACAGTTGCTAGAATCTTGAAGGGCTGTAGAATTATATTAAAAAATCAACTTGTTTTGGGGGCCCATCGAGTACGTCGAGGTCACGAAGGGTTTTTAGTTCAAGCGTGTTAAAGGGGCTCCTAGTGAACGCGTTGTGGAATGTATGAGTAGGTAACGTATGTCTGTCATGCGCACGGGTGTTATAATATTAAAAACAAAAACAAACTAATGTGCTACTTAGGCGTCAGAAATTGCGTGCAATGAAAACACATTGTTATGGTGCTTCAGTATACTCAAACAAATGGTGTGTATGGGCACGAGTATTTAGTGGAATACTATTATCCCGTGCAGTGCAATCTAGATAGTGATTAGTGACTGGTAATCGGTAATTGTGATTGTAATCGATGACCACAATCGGTAATATGATTGTGGATCGGTATTTGGTGAGTAAGGATGAAGAAAATGAATAAAAATAAGAGAAAGGAAGAGAAGGGGCAATCGCGTCTTCTCTCAAGGCGAAGCTTAAGCGTCCTCGTAAGTTGTTTTAGTCATTGATCAAATAAGTACGGTGGACGTGGAGATTTCGGACGTGTTCAACCGGGGTGACTGACTCACCTGAGATTCCTTTCACTTTACCGTGTCTTCACAGGAGAGCTGAAGTGACTTGGCTTGCTGTAGATATAATAAATATGGACAACTAAGAGACGACCGTTGTAGACTACTATTCCCTCCGTGCTTTATAGCCAGTTGCATTGGGAACTGTAAGCCAAAATTCATCTTTGATGAAGCAGGTGAGTATGGTTGGAAGTGAAACGGAAACGCGTCGCATGTAATTTTTTGGGGGTTGCCTAATTAAGGGGATATGGTTAGAAGTGAACTTGTGTATGAGCCCGCGAAAAAGATAATGTTGCCTCTAAACGTGGGATTCCTTTGTACTTACTACGAAACTCGGACCCTAGTTTTAAATCAACAGTGGTTAAGAAAGTGGGGCTCCCAAAGAAGCTATGAAACTTCGACTCGTAAACCTGGTGGTAAGAGAGTTGAAGTGTATGAAGTCAAAGCTGGTGAACAAAGAAAGCTTTTCTATGTTGGCTTCGAGGACGGCATCATTCCCTGGTGAGCAATTATTTGATATATTAAGCAAGACTGCCTACATATATTTATATACTGCTGCGATGCATTCAGCGTTTCCCATATTTTTTTTAAGAGTGCGGATATCTCTAAAAAATAGTAAAGATTATTTTCAAATCTAAGGGCGCTAAATTTCCGCTCCATGATTTTTTAGCATTTCATACACATTGACCCACCCATTTCGTTTCTTCTTCGATTCTAACGAACCCACCCTGAGCTGCCTGTCGGTTGTCGTCAACGACATCGACACAGGTGCCGAGCCCCTCTGCGTCACCACCCGTATCGTGTTTCTGCCACTGAGTGCCAATTAATTCAAGAACAGGTTGACACCATGCCTCAGAGCGGCGTGATTGAGGCGTCTCACAGTCCATAGGCCTCACCTGGGATAATCATGAAAAAGAAACATGTCCTGAGTCGTTTTTGCGTTAATTACCGCCGCCCGAATAAGATCACGCGAACAGACATTTACCATTCCTCCCGTATTGATTATGCGCTAGACTGTCCACACTTCTCATGATTTACGCTCTGGGTACTGGCAGGTGCGCATGAAAGCCAAAGATTGCCGTAAAACAGTATTTATGATCAATGACGGCGTGCATGAGTTTAACGCCATTCCTTTCAGCCTCTGTAAGGCTCCGGCTAGTTCCGAGGGCATGATGGACACTATTCTGCATGGCCTGAAGTAAAAGCCAGGCCTGTGCTATCTGGAAGACGCCGTGATCTGTTCGCTCCACTTTAAGACTCATCTGTACCGGCTGAAGCATTTCTTAACGACTTTATGGACTCTGGCCTGCTGCTCGAATTAAAAAAGTGCCCCTTTGCGGCTCGTAAACTGGCAATTTGATGCCTTGTTGTGTCAAAGCAGGGTGTCCGTCCTGACACCAATAAACCTCGTGCTGTGACTGCATTTCTACGAGCTGTATTCAATAAGGGACTGCACAAGTGTGGCATTTCGATAGAGGCAAAATGTCAGATGCCCGCGTACTTTGCGAAGTCAGTGCACTTTCAAGAAGCCCAGATGGTCAAAAAAAAAAAACCGGAGCCGTCCGCTCGGCTTCTCTCATAGCCTCAGTCGATTTTGGACGTTAAATATTTTAATCCAAACCAAACCAGTGCTTGCCCATTTTCCTCTCCCTTGAAAAGTTGATGCCCTTTTGACGTGGTAACAGACCACCATGACCTTTTCTTGGCCTTCTTCGTTGAAGATCCCTCCAGACTCCGGGCTCCATTGGCTATCCGTCTACAAGGAAATAACATACGCGTTGTCTACCGGCTGCGCCGCAAGCATCAGGACGCTGTAGCCCTTTCCTGTTCCAATTTACCGGCCGAGATTTCCAGCTTCTCCGCCCTTCGCTCACCACCTGCGACAAGCCTTCCGAGCAACGCGGAAACACACGGATTGTCTCCCTTCTCCACTTTCTCTCCGACCGATCTAAGCCTCCAGCATCCCGCGCCCTTCATCGCCAAGCTTCACATTTTACAATTCGCGATGATCTACTCTATCGGCGAAACTATAACTCTGACGGACGGAAATGGCTTCTCGTCATCCCCCGACATCTCCGGTCCCAAATCTGCACCTGTTTGCACGCTGACCCGCAATGCGGCCACGCGGGAGTCTTCAAGACGTACACTCGCTTTCGCCTCAGGTGGCATTGGCGAGGAAAGTACAACTTCGTCCTCAAGTACCTCAGCTCGTGCCCGGCCTGCCAAAGCCGTAAGCAACTGCCTCATCGCACCGCAGGCGATTTGCAGCCACTACCATGTCCGCTTAGCCCGTACGATCGCATTGTAATCGATTTCTACGGCTACCTGCCGTACAGAACTGCTGGGGGCGATGAAACAACAGCACACAAAAAAGCATGCGTCAAAGCTGCGCAAGAAAATAGCACTGCGACAAACAGCACAGGCAAAAACTGCACGGGTCAAAACAGCCCACCGGTAAAATAACAGCGACATACCAGCACAGCGAAAATAACAGCACGACGAGAGATAACCGCAGGAAAAAAACAGCAAGACGACAAAACAGCGCAGAGCAGTGCGATGCAGCGTTGCTTGAACGGTTCTTATGCACTATGCGAGCAGAATCTAGGGAACTGAGCGATAAAATTGGCCACGGCATCCACCTGGCTTTATATTTAGCTTCTGTTTCAACTATCTAACCCTTCCACGGCCGTGTAAATTCTGGTCAACTGATTTTGATTCAAAAGGCAGTGCTAATGCTCGTTTTGTTATGGTCGGGCACCTAGAAACGTCAAGTCTGCCAGTAGTAAATCTACCAGACCGTACATAAACGTGAGATTGCGCTCTGACATTTACGATAAGTTTACAGAACGCCATAAAATAAGGTCATTTGAAAAAAGAGCGCATATGAAGGACAGAAATGGCGTTTTCTTTATTACTGCGCCTTTATATAGGGTGTTGAGTTCTTCAATTTTTATATCTAGAAAATTTTGCGGACGTTGAATGTTTATAATTCAAAACGCGGTTTTCTGTGTGTTCGAATAATATAATCCATGGAATAAATTTGAACGATGGGAAGGACGCGAGCAAACGAAATAAAAGGTGGATAGATAGAGCCACTTTCTATCAACCTCATATTTCCGGCGACCGTGTCCTTCGCGCTGTTCAAGATTATAGCGCGAATGAATAAGCCCTACAGCAAGTACTACTGGCATCCATGCAAAATTCCCTTTTTTTCGCTGACTTAAGCGGGACCGTAGTTGCTATCAGAAGTAACGTGTAGTTTACTTGTCTTATTTGCTAGCGTCTTCGGTTTGCTTGGTCGCTTTTGATGCCTTACATACCACCGCATTCGGCCGCTTATTTGTTCAAGTGCTAGGCAGCACATATAGCGTCTCTCGCATGATTTCGCTCTTTGACGCGAAAGCATCTGACCAAAAGCATTCCGCGAAAACATTTCACCTCATCAACCATCGCATCCTGCTTTAGAAGATGGAATACTGTGGCTTTCGTGGTGAAGTTCTTTATTTGATATCTCCTTTCGGACGTCGGACACAATTTGTCGACATTCATTGACATTGACCTGCCTTAAAAGCAGAAGTTTCGGGTGTTCTCCAAGTGCGCATTTTAAGGCCCCTTCTGTTTTTAGTTTATGATAATATCGTAAGTATTGATAACTATGCTCATTATAAGGTGCCTGCTGTTTTGCTATGTATACAGGTAAGAAAACTGCGTGGCAAGTTCTTCCCTCAGGTTACGCAATGTAATTGGCAGAAAAGGATGTAATAAGGTTTTGCTATTAATGTCAACTTGGTAGAGCTCTCACAGACTTGTCCACAAGATAAAATATTGGCCTCACAAGCCACGCTGTATGAAAAATTAAACCAATTAATGCCCGTATGCTTTCTGAATTATCACAAGGAAGCCGAAGTTACTTGGCTGGTGCATTATTTGTTGCGCCATCCTTTAACTTCTTCGCAATATCAGGTCGCCTCCTTATCATTACTGTTCTGCATGATTTTGACACCAGAACTGGCTGGTCAGGCGCCGCCTGGAAGTTGTGCGGCAGGGTTCAAAACTCGTAGGTGGTGTCAGTTGCTTTCGTCCACAATGGTGCGAAGCACGGCGTGGCACCAACTTCGCATACGTCGCCTCAACACAAAAAGCCGACGCATGGGCACCTGGTGTTAGGGTAGCTGCAGGCTCACGCCCCCTTCCACTGGACAGAGTCAGGAGCGGACGGTCAGGTGGCGGCCGCATGCTGGGCGGCAGGGTTCAAACTTGGAGAAGGGGGTTTTTGTCCAGAATAGTACGTACTATGGTGTCGCATCAACTGCGCATTTGTCACCTCGGTACAGAAAGCTGGCGAATGCGCAGCTGTAGCAGGGAAACGTGCAAATGCGTACCACCTTACCATGCACAGAGCTACTTGGGCTTTGGCAAAGCAGTTGACTCCCTGATAAAAGCTGAGCGTCATAACAGTATACTTGTATCGCACTGCGTCATGCTGCAGATTTTGCGAACAATGTCTTTGCTAAAACTAGACCTATAGAGCCAAGGGCAATTCACGTTCGGCTTCTCAGAAACGCAGATCGTACCTGCGCCGCAATACAACGGAAATATTGAGGAGTAAGTGCAGACGGCTGTCTTCGTAAGTGAAAAAAGAGATTCAGCATAGCCCACTTTACTGGGCTTAATATCTCTGAGAAGAGGCCCGCAGAGGCGTTGAATAGAGGGCGGATGAAGTTTGCAGACAAGGCGCGACGTGAATTATGGGAGGCTGTAAAAAAGCGAGAACGGGAAACAGCGCAACAACTACTCTACGAAGGAGCTGAAAAACGGAATGCTTCAAAGGTGTAGAGGCAGAGGCATGTGAAGCAGCGACACAACGACACATCGGAACATCTCTAGGAAAATCTCTCAAAGACCCCTTCAAGTGGCGTGATATTAGTGATCTGGGCTCGGTTTCATGCTTAAATATGCGTCTGCTTGGTGTGGGTAATGTTGTCATCACGATCGAGATGGAAGTGTGAAATGTGGGCACAGGGGGCGTATATATTGATAGCACGCAAAAAAGCCTATCAAAAAAACATCTAATTGCTTCAGTCGCTCCATATTTTCACCATTGTTTGCAGGATTAAAATCAAGCATCACAAAACCAATAAACCATTCCCATCCATCGGTCACTAGAAACGCGTGTGGGATGAATTTAATGTAAATGCCCCTATTTTTTTTTTCGCCGCCGCGGTGGCTCAGTGGTTACGGCGCTCGACTCCTGACCTGAAAGACGCGGGCTTGATCCCGGCCGCGGCGGTCGAATTTCGATGGAGGCGAAATTCTAGGGGCCCGTGTATTGTGCGATGTCAGTGCACGATAAAGAACCCCAGGTGGTCGAAATTTCTGGAGCCGTTCACTACGGCGTCTCTCATAGACTCAGTCCCTTTGGGACGTTAAACCCCCATATACTTCTTTTTATAATCATGCAGGAGGATCAAGGAGTGGAATAATATAAGACGCAGTTGGCACAGGATTCCTGACCCTTGCGAAAAGCCGGATCTGCCCTAGGCATTTCTGACTTTGCCGTTGGTGCCAGTCGTCTCCAGGTGTTCAAGTTCCTCTCTAAGTGCTTCTCATAGAGCCAGTCGTTACACGCCGTGCTGTTTGAATTGCAGCGTTCGCTCACTCACGAATCCCCGTGATGAACTGGCTTTGAATATAGCTTGTGTAGCCGAAAAACCTCAATCTCTCACATTACTTCATTTGAATAGTACGGGCGATACTCTGTGAGTTTGCAGTGGCAGAAAAGAGAGTTCGTAACATGCTAGTAGGCCATTTTACTTCTTTTTTCTTGCTTACCAAGCAGGACTGCACAACACAAGCTGTTTACTTCTCTATTGAGGACAACAATGCCCCCATCATGCAACCGAGAGACCGCACTGGTCAGCCATAATGATTGCATAGGAGATATCCTCTAGCAATGAATAAAAGCCGAATGTTTGGCTTGGTATCCCGCGTTTTAACTTTAGCTTCCTCATTAATGCAATTAATGCGCGCTTCAGAGGTTCATTCACGCCGACTGAGGCTTACAGCCCATCAAAGTCATCCTACATTCGTTCAGCTCATCGAGCTGGCTATGCTGTTTCTAGGAGATCGATAAAGGATCATTTTGTGTACACCTTCTGCAGGTTCGCCCGAACACCAAGGAGTGCTGCCGCTTATGCGTTCACCGGCATTTCCAATAATAGTAGACCTTTGACTTTTACCTGGTTAGACGAAGTGCTCTTTTTTACCTAGTTTGATGCGTAGCGCTGACTGAAGTGCTCTTTATAGATCTCGTCACCATTTAATAATTTCTCTGTTTACAGCGAGGTTGCCTTGATGCTTTAGAGCACATTTTCTCTGATGTTGCGGTTACTGGCGCGAAAAGCTCTTAAATCTTTACTCACTGAGTCTATCCCTGTTCAAAATCTTGCAGGGCAGGCTTGCGTCCTCCAATTTATGAAGAAAAGCTCGATAGACTATCTGGATTCCTGAACTTTGTTCCCAAACAGATACCTCAGGCGGCTCTTGTGGAAATGGGCAGTGCAGTATGCTTCATACGTTTCTGGTACAGCAGCATAGTCAAGGTTGCTCTCGCGTTCCGCAGTGACGAATGTGTTGTAGGCTTTATTGCATTCATCGCTGGTGACATTCAGATGGAGTCAATAAAAGCTTATGTTTTAAGCAGCAGCTCTGACTCCTGCACGACTTCCACATGGCTGCTAAGTCTGTGACGTCAATCTTCTCACCACTTGTATGGGCTGCCTTGGCTGAGAGAACATTATAGCGCAGACTGGGTGCACAGAACGGATCGTCATGTGTTTAATGTGCCTTTGCGTGATGACTGCCGCCTCTCTGAGAAAAGCCTATCTATCGTTCAGGCTTGCCACATATGTTCCGGTGTGATGATGCTGCTGCGATACAGAGCGCACTAATGATGGGTACTGTTAGCCCTGCCGACACTAAGTAATGGTAAGACTATGTTTTACCTCGCTGCTCGGATCAGAATCTGGCCCGCGAAAGCCTTTCGCAAGTCTCCGTCTCGCCTGGGGTACCCTCTGTATTATCTCATTTTATGAGACAGCAGCCAACAATATCTAGTGTGGTGTAGAAATCTGTAATGCTATCGAGTTACGCTTTCTACAGTTTGGATCGCCGGCCAGAGCAAGGTAATTCTTCATGCGCAAATGGCGAAATGAGAATGGAGACAAGCACACGAACATAGACTGGTGGCTTACTGCATGTAAAGATGTGCTGTCAACTCCGAGATAATGCATAAGAAACACTCATCCCTCAGTACTGCAATGGCATACGCTCAGAGGCTGTTTCGTCTCCCTTCCCCCGAACACCTTTCTCTATATTCCGGGTATCCCAGCTACCCTGAGCCAAAGGTAAAAAATAAAATATTGAGACAGGCGAGTGACCCCAGTTTCATATTGGTTAGAGCCACATTGCGTACCAAAGGGAATGTTTTGTACCGCAATTAATTAATAGATTGATTAATTTAATTATCTATATAAGTACTGATTTTACAGAACAAATTGGATTTCAAGAGTTGTCGAGCACCTTCAGAAAACCCCATTCAATCATTTACGATAAGGAAACCCTCGCGTGTGTCTTTTTTTACCGGCTCCAAAGAAAGCCCGCGAACTGCAGAAATAAACCACATGAGTAAAGCAATCATGCGCCACGATCGTGTCGCTCTCAAGCGTGGTTTGAGCAAACGAAATCACTTGCAGCCTTGACTCGACCGCACCGCAGCAGCCGCAAGACGGTATGTTGGCGGCGGCACACTTCACCGTCACAAGTGCCAACCGGCTGACGCGGACGAGAAACCATCGCCAACATATCGGCCTGCGGACGGTGCGGGGCCGTCGAGTAAAGGCTGCAGGCGATTCCATTTGTTCAAATCACGCTTGAAAGCAGAACGATGAAGGTGCGCGAATGCGTTAGTCAAGAAGCTTATTTTTGTATTTTGCAGGCTTTCTTTGAAGCTGGGAAAAAAAGACACACGCGAGGGTTTCCTTATCGTAAATGATGGGATAGCAGTTTCTGAAGGTGCTCGACAACTCTCCAAATCCAATTTGTTGTCAAAAGTCGATATTTATTTATTTAGATAATTACGCATAATTATTCTAATATTTAATTGCGAAACAAAAATATTTTTCACATTTATCTTTATGGGATTAAACAATCATGCGGAAAATATTTTGTTGATGCGACATAGCCATCTAATGCTATCGCATAGTAAACGTTTTTCACTGGCACCGCAACCACCCTCCTGGGATGGTATACTTATTGGGACGCACTGGTTCCCTTGCCGCATATCTCTTTTCCTCCCGCGTATTAGCAGTGCGCATCCCCGTGAATGCGAGGTGGCGTGTGGGAGCGTCTACCGAGACCTCTCCTGCCCCTGACGCGAGGCGTGCGCTATAACGCCCCAAATAGAGCACTATGACCAATGAGCGCACCTAGGTGTCGTCCTCCTCAGGAAAGGATGTAGTTTCCAAACGAAGAGAGCCTTATTAGGGTTCGGCCTTGGTGAAAGGGTTCTGGTGATGCGATGACGAATATCAGATAGAATAAATGGCACTGGAACGTTGGAAGCTTGTGTCCTTCATTGCAAGTTTCATAGGTAATGGTGCTCTAACGAGTGATTGGTTTCTAAACGCGAAACACCAAATAAAAGAGCGCATAAACTGACTTCAACCACCCCCATTTCATAAACTCAGTCAGATTCACGAAAAACACCGGCGTAAAGTTGAAACAAAGATTTCCAGTCCTCCTGTCGTACCGGCCACTTTTTCTTCAATATTCTGCGGCTACGGTCGTCACCATGGAGCCAGTTCTCTTTTCAAGATAAGTGCCTCTACAATAAAACAAAAATGCTGCCTTCACGGCAGAAAGAATGTGATAATTTGAGGTAATAGAAGAGCAGAATACTATATCTTGCGTAGAAAGAAACGTACCTGTGTTGTGTACTGAGCAGTGTGAGGAAAAAAAATAAACAGTTGGAAAGGGGTTGGAGGCTAACTTGCCTATTAAACTTATGTTGCTTCCATGTTTGGTTGCCTGTCTCAAGTACGGAGAGCATCTCATCATAGAGGGGTTATTTGATCTAACAAAAAGGGGGCGTGGCAGGTATGAGATTCTGTATATTGGGAAGTGCTACCCAGCAACACTTCTCTAGACAAGAGCTCCACACACAAGTGGTTGTCTGAGCTCTACCAATATACCTGACAGGACCCGCTCAGGCAGATGGGACCGGGACATCGTGCCGCCGGCATTCGGTTGTGGAGCCACGGAATCAAATCTGCTCGTGCTTAGCATGGGGGCTGGGGGCGCGACATGTCTTATGCGGCCGGAGCACTATAGCACGCTATAGGGCTCGCCTCTATCGATGAAGCCATGAGTGAGGGATGAATACCAGACAGTGGGAACCGTACGCGGCAGCGACGACTGGCATGGTCGGGAGGGGATTCAGCTGCAACGTTGCCGATGACGTCAGAGTCAAAGTAGGCAGATTTCTGACGGTCAATGGAAGCCCTATAATTTCAGCCCTAATGAGCAGGAGAAAGTGCTAAGGACCACTCTGGGGAGTACCTGGAACGGACCATCGTATGGCGAGCACAAATGGTGGGCGCACTGCGTCATGGCGAACAATGATGCGGCTGCAGACTTGAATGTAAAGGGGGGGGGGGGGGGGGGCAGACGTGGACATGACGAGAATATTGGCGTCGACAGTGCGTACAGCACTCCGCAGACGGCAGGCGTAGCCTGTAAAGTCAACAGTTGTGTGTGGCGAGTTCTTGAAGAATTCACCAGGAAAACAAAAAGTGGTACCAAACATTAAGTCTGCTGCAATAGTGGAAGAGTCACTGCAAAATACAGTTAGGAGATGAAGGTGTACAATGGAGAGGCGCTAAATCAATGGTGAAGGCAATGCCAACTTCATGAGACAAGCCTTAAATTGTAAGTGAAAATTTTCGATGGCACCGTTGTAAATAAGGCGTTAAGAGGTCGTCGTGATGCGACTGACGGCAAGGGGCGGAAATAGATCGGCGAAAAATGTGGAGTTGAATTGACGACCAAGCTCGGTCGCAATGGTAAAAGGGACACCGTAGCGGCTTATCCACAGAGGCTAATATAAATGCTGCTGAGATCCACTCCGCCGTTACGTCCAGAAAAGGCATTGCTTCATGCCACGTGGGAAACTTGCCAGTAAGGGTGAGTAGAGTGCGGCGGTTCCCGTGGGAAGGAAGGGGACCAATAATGTCGACGTGCTGGTAGCTGAAGTGAGCGCCCTGGGAACGGAACGGTGTGAAGAGGAGTCGCATTGTGGATGCTCGGCGGACTGCTCACAGCTAACGCAAGCGCGCGACCAGAGTTTAACCTTGGAATGCACCAAAGGCACCATGGCGGCAATTGCTTTGTTGATGCGGTTAAACGCGCGGTCAACTGTGTCGGTCAAAGTGACAAGAGCGGTCTGTTTTCTCTGAGCAGACAAGATGTCGAGTACATTTTGCAGTACTGCACGCCGCGAGGAATACAGCAGTGGTAATATTTTGCGTGGTATTAAAATTAGCGCAGCTGCCGTTTGGTGGTGGGCCCAGGAAAGTCCCCGGAAGCAAAGGGCTGTATGCCGTGGGCGCTGACGCGGTGGTCGAGCAAGTCCAACTCAGCTACACCCAGCTAACTTCTGAGACTATATACTACAAGGCTGCAGGGGCTCTGTCTTACGAAAATTAAACGTAGGCCAAGGTTGTGGATCTCACCGGTGTGGCTGAAGAGGACTCTTTCGTCAAGATAGGCAGAGAGGTGCGTCGAACCGCGTAAGGTCAGCAAAGCGCTTAAAAGTCTCCGCCGCATAGCGAAGAACAAAATACAGCCTCAGATAATCAAACATGCCAAAAGACGTAATAATGGCAATGTTCGGAACATCCGGGTCTGCACAGGAATCTGATAATATGATTTCACAATATTCATCTTCCTAAAGATGGCGTAGCCATGAAGGGCTAATGTAAAATCCTGAATGTGGCGATTCAAGTAGCGGTCTGGAACTGTACCGTTCTTAACATCACGGTAGGCGCCGCACGGGAGCCATATGGAGGGGTGATGTCCAAGGACTGGAGGAGGGACGGATAAAGCTAAGGTTCAGTATGTGCTCATTTCTATTTTGGGGGGTGGCGACAGCGAGGTGATCCGGTGCGAGACGACGAGCGCGAGCAAACACGGGAGTTGCAGTCATCGCAATATGATGGCCAATGCTGTTAGAGACCAGTGCTGTAAAAGATGGTGGTCGGAAGACTTCCAGAATCTGAGGAAGTACGCCTGCCCAAGGGTCGGGAACGGTGCTGTGCGCCGGCAGAAGCTGGAGGGGTTAAGCGTGGCAGGAAACGCCTTGGACGGTTAAGCTCGTTTCGGAATCCAGAATGCAGTTTGGTCGCATGGAAACTACGAGCGTGTAGTGCCATAAGAAGCAGGCGCCGATGCTTGGCGGGCGCATGTCCAGCCAGGGCGGTCATGAGACGCAAAATTTCGGTAGGTTTGTGACCAGCGAGCTCCTCCGAGATATGGAGCGGCTGAAGTTTCAGAAGTTTCCCGGTTGAGCGCCGCCTGTAGTGGAGTAGAACCCCAGGCTCAACCCGTCGTCAGGTCTTCACAAATATGTTAACACAATAGCGTTAAAGGCCCCGGTCACCGAATAATCAGGTGGCGGCGTTGTCAAATGCGGCATTCCGAGCGACAACTGACGGGCATGGCTCTGGCAAGTGGTGCCCAGAGATCAACCTAGGAGGCAGGCGGGCCACCTAAGTGATGTTTTCTTCCTGCGTCTTAACAACGTGCCCATCGGATAGTGAGCGGACTGCCCACTTTGGCAGGTTGCAGTTAAACATGTGATTGGTCTCTCAGGAAGAGCAACCTGGGCCGCACAAGGCCAAACACTGGGAGCACCTGCCACCGCAGAGCAGCGGCGCATGGCTTAACTGCTGCGCCACTGCGCAAGCAGGGCTATGAGGGACTCCAAAGAATCTGAATAATGTAGCGAATACTTTCCGCATATATAATAACCAATTCATTACTCTATCGTGTCACACCATCTAAGCAAATCTGAAGTGTCCCAATCCAAATTCTTTTTGACAGGACCCTGTTAGCCGGGTATGAGCGGGACAAAAATTATTGTGGGACGATAAAAAGAAAGAAAAATTAAGTGTTCCTGCCTGTACCACAGAGTATAACGGGCTTGGTATGGGCGGGACAGTCCGCGGCCGGCATTCGGTTGTACAGCAAAGGAATCAATATAGATCTTGCTTGGCAGGCGTGCTCGGGCGTGCCATCTTCGGCCGCCATACAACTATTTCTCCTACTATTTTCGATCTCTTATTTCTCTCGAGCTATTGCGACTCAAGTGCAGCACATCCGGTGCAACTGCTGGTTGCGCAACCTGAAAGAAAGTTTGCTGTTTTAAAGGCATTTATGAAACGCCGCATAAATTTGGGCCGAAATTACAGATAGTTTCTAAAAGTTCTCGTTGTCAACTCTTGTGCAGTTAATGGATTTGTGTGTGCTTTAAGTTTTACTAACACTGTCGACATGTAAGACACCCAGATTTTTCGCTCGTATTTTCTCCCTCCATAAGATAATTTTACAGAATTTCTGCGAACCTTCAAGCGCTTTTGCATTCAGTTAAGTCTTTTCGCATTTATGATTGTGTTTATCACAACACTGTGGCAGAAAATGCCTAGTATTCATGCCCACCTACTTCGATGGAGCTGCCTGAGCACCATGATACACCTGTAGATGATGCATCTGTGTAAAACATATGCTACACAGACAGCGGGAGGAGGGAAGTCAAGCTTGTGGCATGCAACATTTTTTGGTGTTTGTTAAGATATCAAGAGAGACCTCTATGTCCTGAGATCATCGGTTCCTGCTTGACGCGTGACGTGACAGCCGTCGGAAGCTGCGGATGCGATAGTGGATCTGCGGTCGTGTGAGGCTAGTGTATAAAAGCGGAGTACGATAACAAAGGGGGGCTTCGATCGTCACCTGGGAACACGGTGTCCGGACTGCTTCGGATGACAGGGCTCAGGTGCGCGTTCGACTACGCCCCCCTGGCTTAAAACGACACTCTAACTGCAAATACTGCACATGCATCTGCAATCTATGCGAACTCTTTCCATGCAAAATTCGCAAACGACATGCCCCCATTCCTTCCTGAAAACCTGGGAACCCAACTGGTCTGCAGACTTGCCATTGCGTGTAGAACTGCAAAAGAAAATCGTGTTTGTTTCAAGCAAAATTTTCATCAAGTTCTCTCCTCATGCCATTGGCCGCTTCTCATGTAGGTACTGGGGGAGCAAAGGAGGGAGGGGGGGGGGGGGTTGCGAGATGCTCCTTAAGAATAATGTGACCTAAAAAGCTGAAACAATTCTTTAAAAATGACGAAACACTTGAACGGCAGACAGGAAAAGAAACTCGACATCATGCCATCTGAAAGGTTACATTTTGCAGTGATTATTTTGCTTTGTAAATGTGCACCAAAACAGCACTTAATTTAAAGCATTGAAAGGCTTGTATGTATGATTCCACCAGGAAACAGTCATGTCAGATTTTCTCCAGACTGTAAAATGTTGCCAATTCCTAGTCGGCATTGGTCGTTCACAATGGTAATTCTCAAATTGTGAAATTAGGGTCACACTCCAATCAACAGTTAAATCTCTACACCGTACAAAGAAACACCAGCAGAATGAGTGCTAATATATCACTTAAACGTTTTCTGGCTACTCATACACTCCGGTGGGCTCAAGTTTGGCTTCATATCTTCATAATTACGTATGCTGCTAAGAAGACTACACGCTATTTTTAGAGCCCATCACTTTCTTATCAGCCACGTCATAACTTATCTAGATATATTTCTCATTTCATTTCAGTAAGTTGATGGCGCTTTCCTGCTGCTCAGCTGGCCATGATTAACACGTATTTACGACATTGCGCTTTAAGGCAGACACCAATGAAGGTACGTGTGCCAGTGAATGTGCATGTTATTGTTGCGGAGCAGTGATCAGAACGGTTCAGACAGTTGAGTGCCGCTAGACATGAATGTCATTTTTCAAGAGTAACTGGCACTCCGCACTTGGTGTGAACGCTACTGTCAACTTTTATTTACTCTGATCTTCGATGAGAATTACATCCCTGGCAATAATTTGTACTGCGCTCTATGCTGAAAATAAGGAGAGGTCCATTGGTGTGTTTGCAATAGCTGTTAGAGACGAAAACCGCTATGTCATTGTTATGTGTCTTTTAATAAAATAATTCAAGCACAGTGTCTATGTCGGCGTGTTTATTTTTAGAAAATGGCAACATTCTCTCTAAAAGAAGGTCGTTATAACAATGCTTCGGGTGTCTTAGAAAAACGCTGTTTAAAAATAAAAAAATTGACCTACAACCTTTGTTCGTAAATTTTTCAGACTGATTTATTTTTTTGCCTAGGAATGACTCCCCAAAACAAACCCTGGTGCGTATGTGTAGCGCCATCTTTTCAGGCTAACCTGAGCTATTTATGTTAATTGCTGTGGCAGCCTCTAGAGGGCACTACATGTAGAAAAATACGTTGTCATTAGTCAACTGCGCATTCTACAGGGAGGGAATGTGGAGAGATGGACGTCCACCACGAACAGCGTGTAAACATAAAATTCTGTGTGAAGCTTGACAAGGCAGCCACAAAGATGTATGACCTCCTTCATGACGCTTACCGGCAACGAGACATTATCGCGGGCGCGTGTTTTCGAGTGGCACAAGGAGTTCTTTTCGAGGAAAACGTCGGTGGAAGACACAAGGCAGGGGCGCCCTTCAACCTCACAGAATGAAAGCAATGAGGCTCAGATCAGAGAAATCGTACAGCAAGACCGCACCATTACAGTCTCCATGCTATCAGATGCTCTCGACATTAGAAAGACAACATGACACCAAACTGCGTGAGAGCTTCGGGAAACGAAAGCTGAATGCCAGACTTGGGCTGCACTCCCTCACACAAGACGAGAAGGACAAGCAGGCATCAGTGAGCGCTGATTTGCTCTCCCAGGCAGAGAAGGATGCTGCATTCGTCGACAGCATCATTGCCGAAGACGAAGCATGGTGTTTCCAATACGATCCTCAAATAAAAGAGGCAGAGCACCGAATGGCGGTCCACAAGCTCTCCGGCGAAGAGAAAGGTGCGGCGACAGAAGACACACACAAAGACAATAATGACAGACTTTTTCGATGCCAGAGGTGTCATACACCACCAGTTCGTCCCACAAAAGCAGACGGTGAATCAGGAGTTTTATATCCGCGTGCTCCGACACATGCGTGATGCACAGCGACGCCGTCACCCTGACTTATGGGCATTGGAAAATGGAGCCTTCTCCGCGAATCACGCGTCAGCGGCGCGCTGTGACGTCACAGGGCTCTTCGCGTATGCGCATAACTGCACGTTTTGGAGGTACGCGAAACGGCGAAACTGTGGCCAATGTAGCTATCGCTACAATATTTCTGTCACAGTAATACTTTCCGATATTCTTTTTCTCCACAAGTTGTCCGATATTGGAATCGCTTGCATCCATCAGTCACAATGCAACGCACCGCAGACAAATTTCTGACCCTCGCTGACAGCTCTGTGCTTACTTCCTCTTCCCATAACCCTGTTCATTATCTTGTACTACAGGGTTCTTCTCAGTGTATTTATTGTATTCTAGTGTCATCATCAGCTTTATGACACGATTACTCCTCCTATTCTGTGTATTGCATGTTCTGCCTTTATGTTTGACTCTTAAAACAAATTTAGCACTAAACCTGTATTTGTATGTTTTGCCCTCCTGTAACAATGCCAAGAATGGATTGGCAGTATTCCGAAATAAATAAATAAATAAATAAATAAATAAATAAGGTGAGCTTCTTGAAGTCGTATTGCGATCAACGCAGTTGACGATTCCTTTCTTCCTGCTGCCGCCGGAGCAACTAGAACGCAGTCGACTCCTTCACGTATTATTCGGCAGACTGTTGTTCTGCTGCACTGTGAGCAATCCCTCTTATAAAGGCGAGTAGCTGAGGCCTGTTTGCGCAAGCTTCCTAGCAGAACTTCCGACATTTTTTTAGTTCTCCATCGCCCCAGGACCTTAACTAGGTTTATCGGATCGATTGAGACTGCTACTCTGTTCTCTCTGTAAGGCTGTGTCAAACGCGCTGTCACAAAGTTTCAATAGTTTGGACAGCCGGCTTTTTCTCACTTTAAAGCGGCGTTCTGCTGCGGACGGGCGAAATTGAGCTTGTATGTGGACCCTCAGATGCGGACCTTAAGTTACAACTTCAGAATTTTTGCGAATCTTTGGTCGTGGCTTCAAAACATATCATTGGTGGAAAGGAGCATTGCCATGCAGGCCGTTATGATAATGCAAATGACATACTTGATGCCCTCATTTTTCACTGCCTTTTGTGAAATGAGAAGCTTAATGAAGGAGAAACATCGATAAATATCATCGTGGCGGCTAACCGGTTACTCATCATGGAAAAGGACAGCACTAAAGAAAGGAGGTCGGCATCAACGAAGCATGGTCCATAGGGAAAGCGCTGAGCTACCAACTCAATATTTATGAAAACCAGACCACATTTGATACGTGCTAAGACATCACAGGCAATCTATTTAGAACAAACTTGACTACACATTCGGCAACATCACAACAAGCACTTTTATGAACTTAACATGTGAACTGCTGAGCAGGCATGTAGAATCAGCGGAGTGGCCAAGGGTGAGCCTTAAAAAAGAAGCATAAGATGACAAAACATATATGCCCCATTTAGCCATTATCAAGAAAAGGCCGCTCCAAGAGTTCAATAAGCTGGCTGCTAAAACCACAAACTCTTCGTTCAAGCGTGTTTGAGCTTTCTTGCAAAAACAGAGTGGCAGTCTCTACCGACTGCAGCACTTTGATTTTTTTTATTCCGGATGTTTGCCATTATGCACAATGGGAAAGGGAGAGAAAGAAGAAGGAGTGTAAACAAATCTCGCTTATAAAGTGGCAAAAGTTCGCAATAAAACGATTATCAAGAGTCCACTTGCGATAGTGGTCTCCAAAATCCCATCGCAGGAGTGCCTTCCTTGATAAGCGTAGTCTCACGGAGGGTGTAGCCGGGAAAGTCCACAGAAAGTGTTTTGCGTCACACAGTTCAGGCGCAGCACCACAATGAGGACCCTTTTCAGTCACTTCTAAACGTTTGTCACGCCACCGATGACGAACAGAGGGAGTCAGAGCCGCTCCTGCCTGAATCCAGCGCACAGATATCTTCTTCTGCCGAGTGAGACTTCGAGGGAGAGGGTACGAACAGGGAGGAATTAGAGCGCGTGTTAGCGGACGCAAAGCTTGTTTCTCAGAAAAATGTCACAGGAATCGATCTGGGAGAAGAGGTGAAGGTGGCAGGATGATTGATGTGTCAAGTTTTGTCGTTGTATCGACATGAATATTATGCAGATCGTGAGCATGTCCGCGAATCCAGAGTATACGCACAGGACAGGGATTTTTTTTGCTGAGTTGGTGGATGGATTGTGTAATTTGAAATGTGCGCCGGACGGCCTTAAGCTGCTTAAGGGCGGCAAGGGCGTCAGTGTAAATATTATCAATATCGAAAGTGGGTACGAGTGGAAGGGAAGAAATTGCATTGTGTATCGCTTGAAGCTCCAAGGCAAGGGGGTGCAAGCATCCGCGCTATATGTAGAGCGGGAGTTAAGATGAGGACGGCAGGAACAGTAAACTGCGGTTACTTCGAGCAGTGCTGTGTGTGGTTGACAGTATGACCATGAAGGAAGAGGCTGTAAACGCTGACGCTGAAGCTACATCTTGCGTCCTTTCGTCACGCTGGTCGATGATTTCACTTAACGTTTTAAGTTAAGCGTACTCTTGCAGAGTGGGTATGGGTGCAATACGAGGGAGATAAGCCTCCCGATTAATCGCTTTAAGAGAGTTCCACTGTCGATGGGTGAGGCGATGAAATTGGGCGTGGTACACTATCTGCGGCTGTAGGATGCAGCGCCAAAGCTGACGGGCATTATCAGAACGCGCTCCGCCGGAGCGCATAGCTATGCGTCGAATAAGACGGATAGAGCGTGAGCCGATTTACGTGTTGCGTTTAGCCACGGAGTCCTAGTTCCAGATGTATCAAGTCTACTTGAAGCTCCAGATGTATGAAGTTCAAGATGTTGAAGTTCCAGACGTATGAAATATACTTTATACATCTGGAACTGGGACTCCGTGGTTAAACGCAGCATGTAAATCGGCTCTCGCTCTATCGGTCTTATTCGACGCATAGCTATGCGCTCTGGCGGAGCGCGTTCTGATACCGCCCGTCAGCTTTGGCGCTCCATCGTCCAGCCGTGGATAGTGTGCCAGGCCCAATTTAGAAGACCTAGAACACGCACACTTTCTACTTGAGGAATTTGAGAATTATCTACTGTGAAGGTAAAAGGGGCTGCTTTCCGTAAGCCACACCTGTTTACAATGCGAATGAAACAGTATTTATTACACGATAGGGTCAGACCCATAGAGGGGAGTGGTGATGTTAAGATATCCAGCCCTTGCTCGAGCGCCGACTGTTGCACAGACGCATCTGGATGACAGGACCACAAGGTTATGTCGTCGCCATACGCTAGGATGCGTACAGAAGGCATTTTCTCTAGGGCTCGGACAATAGGTATATAAGTTATGGTAAATAACGTGAAGGCGAGGACGGAGCCCTGGGATACACCGCGGTTAGAGGCAAAGTGACCAAAATGCTTCCCATGGACACGTACACTGAAGGTTCTGTTTGTTAAAAATGAGTGAATTGAGTGAAGAAACCGATGCGCGAGACCGAGATCTTGAAGGGTGCCAAGAATTGCAGAGTGAAGGACGTTTTCAAATGCTTTTGTGATGTAAGTAGCGGTTACCGTACCAACAAGATGACTATGGGGAGAATGGTCAAGTACGTCCGCAGCCAAAACAACCAGACCATCATTCGTTCCAATTTGAGAGCAGAACCAAATTTGAGACTCTGGATAACAATCATTCGATGCCATCAGGACAAGCGAGCCGCTAGAATGTGTTCATAAAGCTTGCAGATAGTAGGCGCAAGAGATATAGGGCGGAGGGCCGAAAGAGAAAACGGCGGCTGACCTGATTCGGGGTATTGGTACAATGATAGAATGTTTCCACTCTGCAGGAATAACTGCAGAATGCTACACCTCATTGAATGTATTAAGGAGGGACTGTAAAGGAGGTCCTTCCAAACTGAAAAACGAGTTAGCTACGCCATTGTGTCCGGGAGCAGCGCCTGTTTTTAGGCGATATATGGAGGCCAGCAATTCGGCAATGGTAAAATCAGTAGTAACTACACCAGGGGGCTCAGAACGATAATATGGGAGGAGGGTTAAGAGCGCAGTCATGATGTGGGAAAAGCTGACGGGCTGCCTGTTGTGCAAAAGAAGCTTTATCCACATTCAGAGCCAAGCGAATGCTTTCGGTATATTCAGCTACTTGTGAAGTGCGTTCCATGGCGTGAAATACCCGCCAAAGATGTCGATTAACCTGTGTAGAGCAGTGGCGGGCACACCATGCAGCCCAGAATTGCCCGCTAAGTCGCTTTGAGTAGCGCCGTCAATATGCAGAAGCCCAATGAAGAGCTGGAAGAGCTGAAGTGTCATCGGGATTAAGAAAACCAAATTGATCCGCCTGGCAACGGAGAGCCCAGAGAGTAAGAGGGTGTATGTGCGGGTTCAGATCATTATCATCTACAGTAGTGGAGAATGTGTGAGTCGACAAAAGAGCCGAGAGTGTGGACAGAACAGTAGAAGGGTTCAACGTAGAGAACCGATTATCTGCGCGTACGGAGTCCCATGATGTAAAGTGCACGCTGCGGCGTATTGTCCGGAGACGAGAAGGTGTGATGGAGATTTAGATAGGGCTGTGAGCACTACCCCAAGTATCTGGTTCAACAGTCCAATGAGGGTTGCCGGGGCCTAACCACCAAGACGAATGAGGTGAATATGAGCCATCCTGTGGTTTGCGTTGAAGTTTGCGCTTGATTTAGTAGTTGAGATGAATGATCTAGAAAGGTTTCATGTTCAGATGATTTTACAAATAAGCTAAGACGCCCGAAGTTCAGCTGTGAATCTTCTGTAACCAGACTTCACCACCTCATCATAATATTAGGCATTGCTGACTGTGGTGCAGCACAACACCGGCCCCGAATAATTGACGAAGGAGTCGACTGCGATCGGCGTACTTCACCGATAACAGGAAGGGTCAAACCATGAGTTGTAAGGATTGCAAGACGTCTCCAAGAGGCTTGGCTTATTGATTTTCAATGTGACACAGAAGGAGTGTTCGTTATCAGGTCAATTGAACTGTTTGCATGAATGGAACGGCAGCTGTGGAGAAGAACTTCAAAGTTACCAAAATTTTGCAAAAAAGTAAACAGAAAACAGAATAGCACAGAATTGAAGTTGCTTTCGTTTCGACGCTATCGAGAAAACGTTAAAGCAGCAAGCTGTAAACGTATTCTTCAGGAAAAAACACACAAACCTCTCCGTCGATTAAGAACATTCTCACCGAGAAGAAAACGTCGCAAGTTCAAGTGGTCAGCTGCCTTCAGTGTTGTTTCAATAACAACACCACAATTCTTTCATGGTTTATAAGCTTCACTGAAGTTATTTAAGATTTTGGTACTTTTACGCCGGGACCCTTTGCCTTCTTCATCGGCAAAGTTATTTTCTATTCAGTACCACATGCAGGCTGATTTAAAACTATGAAGGACTAGCTGGAAACAGCAGGACTGACCCGGCTCTGAAATGCAACCAGCCTATTTTGTGGCAAGTGCCTCGCCCCCTTAAAATTCTACCTGAAGTCAGTGGTAGTTGAACGCAACGGCCAGCACTTTGGCCAAAAGGATAGGATATGAGTCCGGCCATACCTGGCAGCGGTACTATGCTACATTTATCTTGAGGCAATAGACAAAAGCATAGCAGAACATCTTCACGAAACAAGCGTGTTAAGGGCGTTTTCTGTTGACTTTCGTATTATTGTTGAGGCTTAATCGTTCACTGTAGACCTTTCCAGCATCAGGTGTTGCATTTTGACTTTCAGCAGGAGAAGCACCGGAGGTGTGCCTGTGTCGTCAGACCATTTGATACGCCGCACCTATACCTGCCCCGCCGCTTCGCCAGATGTGGTCATGTGATGATGAACTTGAATCGGCGTTCGCTTAAGGAGGCGACGCCGCTCTCGCATGCAGTTTCGTCAAGGATGAGAGCGCGGCTGACGGTCGAAACTATTCTGGAGCCCTCCACTACATACCTCTTTCTTCCTTTCTTCTTTCATTTCTGCCTTTATTCCTTCTTTACGGCGCGGTTTGGGTGTCCACTGAGATAAGTAAGACGTGTACTGCGCCATTTCCTTTGCTCAAAACCAATTTTAATTTTTTAGTTCACGTGAAACAAAAAAATGGACATTGGTATTCAGGGAAGGAAATGAAGCGGTAACTGTCTCACTTATCTCGGTGGGCACTCAAAGAGTTCTACAAAGGAAGAGATAAAGGAGGAAGTGAAAAGAGAAAGGAAGAGGTGCCGTAGTGAAAATCTCCGGAATAATTTCGACCACCTGGGGATCTTTAACGTGCACTGACACCACACAGCACAGGGGCGCCTTTCGCGTTTCGCCTCTATCGAAACGCCGCCACCGCGGTCGGGTTCGAACCCAGGTACTCCGCCTCAGTAGACGAGCGCCTTCACCTGAGCCGGCATACCCGGGTTCTAACCCAACCGCGGGGACGGCGTTTCAATGGAGGCCACGTAGGTCAAAGCGAGAATAAGGTGACCACTTACCCTAGATGCCAGTTATGCACGTTTCCTTTCCTTTCGCGTCGGTGTCAGAGGCTTCACATCCACTTGTGCATTTTGCGGGATAGGAGTAGAGTAGTGCTTTTGCGCATGGATGGAAGTTAATGAATACGACGACGCGCAATGCACAGCGCGAAAGTGTAGCACTTCATGAGCCGTTTGCGATTAGTCTGGATGAATTTTTCTCGTTTTTGTAGCTGAACCAAACTGTGGACAATCGCCCACTGTGGATATTCGCGATTGCTTTAGAAACAACAACAACAAAAACACAAGCTGTGATCAGTTCAAGTGAGAGCATAATACTGTCGTGCACTGGCCATCGAAGCTAATCTGCTCGCGGCGGCGCAGGTTCGAAACCCACTCGCGGCAATATTTGATTTGCTTCTGCTGGTATCTGTGAGGCTTCAAAGAAATATCATTTTTTCCAAGATTGCAGTGAGGTAGTGCTTTTGGCACTAAAAGATATAAGACCTGGAATGTGAGGTGGAAATACAACCTCTGCACGTGATCCTTTCTGCCACTACAAGCTTTTGAGCAATGTAAAGAAAGTAGGAAGTCAAAACAAGGATAATGTAATCCTCTAAGCTCCGTGCAAGCTGTCAAGCGTACGCTGTTCACTGTTCAAGAAAATGAAAAAGCGCGAAGTATGCACTCAAAAACATGCAGAACAAGCCAGAGGATGTGAAAATGGCGTTGTTTGTGATTCTCCGTTTCTTTGCCAGTTCGTATATCGGGCAGGCTGGTCATTGTGTGAACGACTGAGACAGGGAGCGCAAGCTGTGTGTAGCTATAAGGCACGCAGCCATCCTGCGGACTGCTAGAGATATTGCAAGAAATGTTGCTGTCATTATGTTTGTGGTATTGAACTCAATTTCTAGCATGAGCCAAAGCTCCAAGAAGCTAGCCTTATTTCCAGAGGTGGTGAATGGTGCTATAGCACAGCATCAATTAGCGTGCCCAAGAAAGAAATTGCCTGTCTGCTGCATCAAACGATGCGGGCTTGTAGCGACATTGCGCAACTTTTCTTGTCATGTTTAGGAGCGTTTGCT
Organism: Amblyomma americanum; assembly: GCF_052857255.1. Classification (NCBI taxonomy): domain Eukaryota; kingdom Metazoa; phylum Arthropoda; class Arachnida; order Ixodida; family Ixodidae; genus Amblyomma; species Amblyomma americanum. The sequence continues at coordinate 76,845,416 of NC_135499.1, forward strand.
CTTACTCATCACGTTTCGAGATTTCGTGGGGTCTCCTACCACCATTGATCACAGCGCCATCTGTGGCAGCAACTACTCATCACGTTTCGATATTTCGTGAGGTCTCCTACCACACTGAGATCATAGCGCCATCTGTGGCTGTAACTTGAAAACAGCACATGTCACATTGAGACTTGTAGCGCCATCTACGACAGCATTGTAGAAAAAACCATCTGGCGTAAGCCAATGATGACGTCATGGTCCAATATGGTGGAACTATGTGAGTATGACGTCGGCAGACGAAGTGGCGCATACTTTTGGTTTCTCGAATCTTAGATCGCGGCCATTGAAATTGGTTGTGCGCTCTCATCCCTTCGCCCCCCCCCCCCCCCCCCCCCCCACACACCAAAAATATCCTAAAACAGGTATGAAAACTGTCCAGTTACAGGACCGGTATACATGCGTGCATTCGTTCTGCTATATATACTCCGACAACGACGGGCACCCATCCGGGGGCGACCGCTTCCCAGCTCCTCGAATCATCTGCGGTGATCTCAACGCCCATCATGCCGTCTGCGGTGGCAGGAACACCGATTCCCGTGGAAGCAGACTCGTAGAAATTATTCACAGTTTGGAGCTGTGTGTTGCTAATGACGAAAGCCCCACTTTCTTCCGGCCTCCAGCCTCAGCGAGAGCTAGAAACTTGACACCGCATTCACCTGACGTCCGAGTGAGGTGGTCAACAGCGCCTGACCGCATGGGAAGTGATCACTATCCAATTTTTGTGTTTGCTGCCGACTTTCTCATGCATGGTCCTAAAGCTAGAAATGTGGTCAACTGGGAAAAGTATGGAGAGCACATAGAACGCGTTTCTGGTGATCTTGACAAAATGATTTCTAGTAAGCTCGCAGCAACTACGACGGCCAAGTTACCTGATCATTTTCCGGCCGCGGATATAAAACTCAGGAACCTTTGCGCAGCGAGAAGAATGGTGGAACGCCAACTCGTGCTGAAGAAGGACGACAGGCAACTGAAGACGTCCTTCAATAGGCTGAATTCTGCCATTAGTCGGCACACGACCAAGTTGTATAGGTCGCAATGGGCCTCATTCTGCGCTAGTTTGACTGTGTTCTCACCGATGACGAGAATATGGCGAGTTATTGGCAGCCTTGCCGGAGAATTTCGCCCTTCGAAGCCTTTAGAAGCTCTTGCAGTACGCAAGGAAAAACCTATTGCTTGCTTGGCAAAGGAACTTGCAGACGCACTCGTGCGTGCTAATTCTGGAATTGATATATATATACACCACCTGCTTTCTCCGGGTCTATCATGGACGTCCTGTTCACGCCTCGTGCGCTTCAGACTGCGCTCAGTGGCCTGCGGCGCAGGTGTGCACAGGTCCCGAAGGCATCACCAATCAAATGCTGAATAATCTGCCCTTGGAACTCAGGAAGGAGCTCCGCAACTTCATCTGTCGAGTTTGGAGACTGGCGATGTTCCTCCGTAATGGAAGGTGGCACATGTAGTTCCAGTACTGAAGCCTGGCAAAGACATGACAGACCTTGCCTCGTATCGCCCTGTGTCATTGACCTCCTGTGTAGCTAAGTTGATGGAGAAGCTAATAAATGGACGCTTATCGTGGTGGCTTGAGGACATCAAAGCACTGCCAATATATATGACAGGATTCCGCCGAGGTCGTACTGCTCAAGATAGCGTCTTAGACTTCGTGAGTCACATTGAACACCAGAGAGAGAGCTTTCGACCTTTCCACCTTAGCCATTTTTCTTGGCGTTGCGAAAGCTTACGACAACGTGCTTCAGAGCTCAATTATACACAGTTTGCAAGGCATGGGCATACAGGGCCATATGTTAAGATTCATTTACAAGTTTGCAAGTGATCGCGCGGTTCGTGTACGGTTACAGAGTACGTAAAGCACCGAAAGGGTTCTATCACGAGGTGTGCCTCAATAAAGTGTTCTTTTCCCCACGCTCTTTAACGTCGTATTGGCTGGCCTTCCCGATTCGTTGAAAAAAGTTGCAGGCAAGTGCGTACGTCAAAATATGCTGACGGAATCTGCATTTGGATTACTGGCTACTGGATTTGGATTTGGAGCCCTGATAGCTAGACAGGCTCTAATTTCGGCACAAGCTTACCTTCAAGGTGTGGGATTGTCTCTGTCAGTGAAAAAATCCGGCATTGTTCTGTTTCCAGGTGTAGGAAGACGTCAAGCGCGGTTGAGGATAGACCTCGGTCACTCTTGTATCCGTCAATTCAACCACGCGCGTTTCCTGGGCGTCATTATTGACTCCCGTCTACAGTGGCGAAAAGCTGTAGACGCGATTGTTTCATCTTTATCTTCGCGTCTCTAAGTGATCCGTAGAATGGCACGTGAGCAATGGGGAAACCGTCCTTCTTCAATGGTCCCACTTCATTAAGCGCTGGTGGTCAGTCGCATAATGTATCAATTACGTTTAATTGCCCTCTCGGCATCACAACTTGAACGTCTCGAAGTTGTCCACAGAAAGGGCCTAAGAAGAGCCATTGGAGTTCCTCAGGCGGCTGCGAATAAGGCAGTACTTCATGAGTCTCTATCGAAACATCTTAGCCTTGCCGCTTCTCAGAGACTACTAATGCATCTTGGCCGCCTAGAAGAGACGGTAGGTGAGCGATCCCTTCTGCAGCGGCTCTGCAGGAGATATGAGTCGAAGGCTTACTTGGCACTAAATATTCTTAGTTCTGTAGACCTGAATGTCCGAAGGCAAAGGAAACGGTTGAAATCCCCCTGGTCTTTTCCGACCCTCGACTGTAAGGTAATAATTCCCCATGTGAGCGCAAAGCGCATTTATCCTTTGGCAGGAACACGTTCGCTTGTACTTGAACATTTAGAAACAGAGTATGCCAGCCATCTTCAAATTTTCGCGGATGGTTCTGTGGACAAGGCCAAACAAGCTAGCGCAGCGGCTTTTTACATTCCTTCTTTGGACTGTAAGTGGTGTCTGTACGCTTTACTGCTTTCGTATCCTCCACAGCGGCTGAAAGTGTTGCTATTGACGTGGCTTTACGGAAGTTAGGGTCTTGTCCGGCTCAACCTGTTCTCATACTAACTGATTCAAAGTCTGCCCTTCAGTGGTTAGAGAGCGGATTCCCTACTGATGCCTTGTTTATAAGCTCTCTGCGCTTGGTGCAGAATCTGCACAGCAGAGGTTTTGCTCTATATTTCCAATGGGTGCCCTCTCACATAGGAGTCAACTGTAATGAGGTGGCAGACAATCTCGCCCATAAAGCTCTCTCAAGGATTCGATCAAAAAAGTACCTCAATATGAAAACAATCTCTACAGGAAAACGGTGCTCGATCATTTCAGTACCCTGTGGAGTGCGCCCCACAAGCCATGTGTGACCAAGGGACTGAGAAGTTCCCAGGCGACTCTACTACATTGAATTCGCACGGCCTCTGCTCGCACTCCTGCCTGGATGCATAAGACGGGCATTTCATCGTCTCCGCTCTGTTCTTGAGGTCGTGTGTGCGGGGATATCGAACATTATGTTATGTACTGCCCAGAGTACAACGCGAAAAGGTTTGTGATGTTCGCTTCCTACAAGAAGACAGGAACCCGTCAGAGTACAGTTCAGGACATTGTCTACCCGAGTGGAAACCAGACATGCAGAAGGAAGGCTGCACGCCTTCTTTTAACATTCCTGCAGGGCACGGATCTTATTTCTAAATAGTGGCAGCAGGAACGGACTATATACTGTGATTGAATGTGTCTCCCGGAGTGGACTACGTTATACTGTGAGTGAATGTGTGTATGAATTGTGGCACTACAATGGCCTTTGTTCTTCAGTGACTGAATATATGTATAGATGGCGACTTCTGGAGTGGACTGTGATGTGGACTGTGTGGATTGATTGTGTGCATAGATGGTGACTGCGGGAGAGAATGTGTGCTATTATAAGCGACTGTGCGCATAGCGGGGTAGATGCGACAGGCTTTAGGACCTTATTAATATAGAAGGGACGCTACGGTGGAGCAATTGCCGGCAGATAAAGCAAGGCTAACCCCACCTGTATCATGAAACACCTCGACTCAACTCAACTCCGGGGACAGTTGTATACCGAAGACTATCGGCAAATAAAACCCTATGGGTTGTGGTATAGAAATGAAACCACAATTAAATAGTAGGTAAACATTGCATACATACATTTACTAATTGAAACGTTACCATATCGCACCGCAAGCCGAATTCTAGGCCCACATTGACCCCCCCCCCCCCCCCCCCAAACGAAACAAATTCCCTTGGGGTGTATCTTGAGGGGGCGCAACTCGACAATGGGTAGACGTGCATTGTAATTTTTCTGATAGATGGCGCTAGGCGGCGATCGTTGCAATAGGCGGCATGCGTGCACGCGTAGCTGAGCATGGTGGCAGTCCAACCCGTTCCAAAGGGTATTACGTTCCGTTTCTCTATACGAGCGGCGCGTTCTTCGCTTTCTTCATCTAGTAAACTAAACAGTTAACGCTCGTTACTTCAGCGTCTTCCAGACGGTGGCGGCCTTTTTTTACTCAAACCTTTGTTTTACCTCTGACACTACTTTTGCGCGGATGACTAAGCTCCTGCTTTATGTTTTTATTTGGTGATTGTTTTTGATGTTGTATAGGCTGCTTCCTGTTCCTTGCCACACTTATTTTGCTACGATATGGTGGCTTGGCTTTTGCTATGAAGAAAAGACGCGATCTGACGTTCAGTCATTTGTGTAATCGCCTTATCCGCCTTTGCGAGACACTCCCTTGGCTCGTGCGCTCGTGCACTTTTCCAGCATTTTGCCGTCTATGTTGGCAACGGAACGAATGTCGACGTTGCCGCATGTGCAGTCATGCTTATTCCAGATAGCTCGTCATGTGAAACCTTGGCACAGACAAAATGTGACATGATTCTCTATAAACAATCCGTTGCTATGTCAGCACTTGCCTTCTGGTCTGTGCTCCTTCGATGTTGTCATCGTTTCCTTTGCGCTGCCATATTCCATAATGATTGACCGACTAGCCCCCACCATGATATTAACTGATGTCGTTTTCGACTGATGACGTGAAAGGAAAATGTAGCGCTTAATCTCAGTGAATGAGAGGGACGAGATTTTGAGCCACAAAACTGGAGATCAGTAACGTAGACAGGCTTTGATAGACCTGCTTTAACCTATTCGTGGCCCCATTTTGAAGGCCATATATATGACCATTATAAAGGCCGCCACACGAATGTACCGTGCCGTGGCGCTGAACCCTTCTTCCAGCTCAGAACGATCATGGCATGGTGTAGTGCGGTATCGCTTCAGGTCCTGTTTTTGAAATTGCTGCGAAAAGAAAGCAGCATGCCCTATTAGAACATCATGCAAGTTAATCGAAAACTACTGAAAACTTGATATTCTACTCCATCTGTTTCGAAAAATTTTGAAGACACACAATTTTATTCCTTCGGGGTTTCTAAAAAAAAGATTATTCGATTAGTTGTTCGAAATTTTTTCACAATTGCATACCGTTCCTACTGAAGAAGTGCCGTTATGAGTGATTTTATATTGTCGATGAGCCAAATAAAAATATAGAAAACTTGCGTAATATCTATTATAATGTTTATTATAATGACCATCCTTCGGATTAAGAGTCGCTAAGACGTCAGATTAAATGAGACTTTAACCTGACGGCGAGGTCACGCTCAAGGACTAACGCCATGTTAAACTGTTTGAAAAGATCTGCGATTTCAGAATACACGCAGCAGTAAGTGGCCCCTTTTAAAAAATTCTCGTCTTGCTTGCTCTGCACTCAAATCCAGCGTTTCGACCTGAAGAACTAGTGATTACTAGACATAGCGAAAGTAAGAACTGTAGAATAGATTGTTCTCCAGTGCGAGCGCCATACAGGCCGGTGTCTCTCAACAGCATGGCTCACGGAACAAATGGGGGCGTTTGCGAAGCGTGAGCAAGCCCGCCTTCTGTTCAAGTTCAAAACAATGGGGAAGAGCAGAGAAAATCGTATGAAAAAAAAGAGCATAATGTAAAAAAAAACCTTCAAGGTGTCGCGATCATACAAAACGGCATTGCCAATTACCGAAAGAAAAGGCTATACCTTCTTTCCATGCGCCTAAGTTGTGAAAGACTTCCCACGATGGGTCTCGGAAAATGAATGTGCAATAAAATGAGCAAATCGGGACCGCATTGTCGAACGTGGTGGCCTCATGACACAACGCGTTATTCTGTATTTTGTCGCGACGAAAACAATGGGCCTGAAGCAGAACATGCTGGTGATTTATGGTCCCTACCTGTCGCAATTGTGCGCCTTGTAGTTTGATTTCTTGCATTTGTGCTTGGCGGCTTACATTCGCGGCGTTCATTGTGCTGAACATAATGCCAGAGGAAATCTAGAGGACAAGAATATGGAGGATTTTAATTTCGGGTTTTGTGATCTTGCAGGGTATCTTTCTTTGATATTCAACTATAATGTTCACCGTTCTTGGTAAACATCATTCTGAGCTTAACCAAGTTGGCAGCAGGGCAAATGTCTCTAGTTTTCAGTACTCATCTCCCAGTTCAGTACCTCTTGAAGTTAGAAGTCTTGCTTACACTGAAATTTTTCCTTCCTTTAACGCTCTCTCTTTGAACAGGCACTGAGCTTCTTCTGTAGTCTTTATTCATAGCTTATTTATAACCCTTAAAACTCCCCACGAATTCTAGGAGGGTGCTGAATGCATGTGTTTGTCTCTTATTTTTGATAGGGTGGTATGGATTTAGGTCTTCGATATCGTCAGTTACGGTCGTTGTGCTGAAAAAAGAAATACTGGGTGTGTGAGCGAACACGTTAGAAAATTTTCAAAAATAGGGTTTGCTGGGCTAAAATATGTTTTTTTTTTCGGAGTATTATCACCAGTTTTGGCGGACACCAGAAATCCGGTGAATCGTCTTGAGTTTCAGCTGGTTAACTAATATTTAATAATGGACTTCTTAACCAGTAAAGTTGGGCGCATAGCTCTAACTAGAGGTTTGCAGCTGGTCTTTTGTAATAACTATATAGGTTTTTTTAATTTCCAAAACACGATTACCCTTGGTGCTGTGGCTCGACAAATTTCCTTTTTTTCGACTAGTTACGTGGACTGCACATGTTGGCTTGCTTGCGTGATTCCGAACGCGCATGTATTTTCGCATGGTGTAGCCAAAATGTGTCGCGCCACAGCGCCAAAGGTAACCCTCTTTTAGAAATTCTAAAACCTGATATGTGTGTTACTAACAACCGGCTATAAATCACTAATTGCTACTAGGCGCCTATCTCTACTAGTTAAAGAGGTAGTTATAGAAAATTAGTTCACCAGCTTACTACTTGAGGTGATTAACCTTTTTCTGGTGTCCGCCAGCACTGTTAACAGTACGCCGAAAAAAGCACACTTTTGACGCAAAAATCTTTTTTTTATCTTTTAAAGTGCTCACTGGAACACCCGGTTCGCTGTCGAATCCACGTTTGACAGTTACAATTAGGGCTCCTTTTGGCTTTAGGAGGACAGATATTGATGTGTAGAGCGCAACAAAAAAAAAGGAAAAAGTAGTAAAGAATTTAACACTGCTCGAGCGTTTAAGGGTAACGGTTGGTTTCAGTTCCTCATCAATAAAAATATGTGCGAATTGGGACGACAGGTCAATTTTCAAAACATATGTAACCTGATCAGATACCAGTAACATAGACATATAGTAAAATTTTTTGAACAAGCGCGCTAAACGATTTTCAACCCATTGATCAGCGCTTCTCGTATACGAATTATCGACTTCTTTGAAGGTGGAGAACGCAATGACACTATTTAGATATTTTGTTTCAGTTCCACGCAAAACCCAGTCAGGGCTCTCTACTGAGTGCGGCCGTTCTTTCCGCTCCTAGTAAGATTAGGTGCTTTCTAGCTTTCACTCCTAGTTGTTGGATGGGTTTAAGGATGAGTAACAAAAAGAAACAAGTTCGTTTTATTCAGAGCGACGGTGGCCACAGGTACAGAACGTCGCACGTTTTCTACTTGATTAAAGATATGCGCATAATGACAGGTGTACCGTTAAGGCACAGCAAGAGGGCACAGTGAGTCAGAGAACGAAGGTGGGTTGACTATATTCTAGTCAAAATCAGGAAGTAATGGGGTTTGAAAGGGCACGCAATGCAAAGGCAAGAGAACCGATGGTCATTAAGGCTAAAGTACTCGATACCAAGAAAAGGCAAGAGCAGCAGGGGGCGGCAGAAAGTTAGATAGACTAGTGGGAAAAGAAAATCTGTGGGGATAAGGCAGCCACAGCAGGCATAGGACACGCTTAATTGAAAACGTAAGATGGCAGTACCCTGCTGTGGGCGTATTAAGACTATGATTATAAATTCTGCTACGCTCCCAATTCCTCTTTTCTTCCGGATCGTTGTTACAGGTACCTATTTCTTTCTGTAATAGCCTGATATCTGGTAGTGAGTATTCGAGAAATTGCGAGAGGAGCGCAACATCGTTTAATCAAGTTGCGGTACCAGAACGAATATCAACTACCGTTTGCAACATGAGCAATATTGATTGTTGAAACTCCTCTCTTGCTAGGTGTTCCTCTTGTAACCTCCATGCGGTTCCTCCTCATCCTGTACCTTACAGTCTTACACAAAAAAATAAAACATTACTGCGTCCAGTTTGGTACGATGTAAGAGATCTGCTTAACGCGGAGTCTACAATCTCACCAGAATAGATGCGCACGCAGGCTCATCAGTATTGTCACGTAGTGGTAACGGCAGACCAGGCAGTGACGAAGGCAGCGAAAATTTATTCGAAAAGACTTGTTACTGGGCTGACCTGCGCCCACGATGAACTGAAGTACTTGGCGGCGGCGAAAGCAACAAGCGTGCTGGAGGGCCGTTGAACAGAATGCCTTGAGGTTTTGGTCCGCGCTCCGTTTAAATCTGGCAAATAACCTTCGAAAAGCAACTGCAGCAATCTGGGAAAATGTGGAAGCAGTTGTGCGTGGCCAGGATCAATCGAGGTAAGTCGGCGGCATTTAGCGTAGACGAGCATAGTACTAAGGTTTGCGCCAGTGTTGTAAGCTGAGAAGGCTCAGAATAGCTTTCGCGCGTCTATAGGCAACCTCCGTGGAATTTTTTCTTGTCGATCGCAGCGACGTAAAACAGCCTAGCGAGAGGCGCAGTCAGTGTTTGACACACTCATAGCGCTTTTCATTCCACTTTCATGCGGTTATTAACATGAGCTGCCGCGCTATGTCGAAGCAACTCATGACGTGCATCATATATCTGGGCAACGTCCAGAAAAGTCAGGTAAAGGAAGGTATCAGCCAATTTTGGCCCTCCATTTGTTCTGACTGTCGTGTCTAGAGTCAATTTATCATATCACCTTTGCAGTCGCACAAGAAGGGGACAGCAGAAGTTTTGAGACGCGCAGTGGAACAATTTAAGCGCCTTCGCGGCACTGAAAATTGCTTATAAGGTAGATGAATACACCACTCAACTCCAAGCACTGAATTTCTGGCGTGTGCGGAGCAATTAACCAAGGTGTCATTCAGATCAACGACGGAGTGGAGGACGCGCGAATATCTGGGTGCATGACTGGTGCGACCATTCATTAGCGAATGTTGCGAGGGTTAACGCGAAAGCACTCCCGAGTGAAGAGATTTAGCGGTGCTTTTAGGGGATGATAAAAATACTGTAGTGAAGCACAACACGAAGACACAGAAAGGGAGGCAATCAGCCCAAGCGCATGAGCGTCTTTTGTTGCGCCGCAGGTCGTTTATCGACCATGCACAAACAAACACAAAACGCCACGCTGCTATTAGAGGTGTGGTCAGGCTGGGTACCACAGGACAACCAAGCTTGGTGTCGTGGGGTGCCCCAGGACTTAGCGAGGTTGGCGCGAACGTACCAATGCAGGTCATTCATATATACTGCACTAAGCAAAGACATCAACAAGCTGACACCTTATCACACTGTAGGTTAGGAAGAATGATGGGACTCATGCAATGGCAAATTATGCGAACGCGTTCTTCCACTGCAGACTATAAATGCATTCGCATTACAAGGGTGTCTACCAACGTAATTGGCGCGCCCTGTTCGTCAGTATCGAAACAACTCGATCGGCCACCTGCCAAGGTGGGCAGGTCACAGCCTGTTCACCGGGCTACGAATGAACTTTGCGCACTACCTAGGCATACGGACTTGGTATACCACGTCGGATATAATGAACTTTTGCATAAAACCAGGAATATAACGAACTTAGTGTGTTATCCTCGAGCTTAGCCAACCTAATAGCATATGCCACCATGGATATAATGAACTTTCCCGAGTTAACCTTGGATGCACCGAAATGTGCGGGCTACCTCGAATACAACGAACTTTCGAGCCTTAACGTCGCATGCAACGAACTCAGTGCGTCGACCTCGGATATAACGAACCTAAGTGTGCCGCCAAAGATATAGCGAACTTTAGCGTGTAGACCTCGGATGTTATGAACATTTCGCTGCTAACGTATTTAAACGATTTACCGAGGATCGCCTAAGCTATTTTAGAAAGGCGAGCCCACCGTGTCGCACATTTAACTTTTACTCAATTTTTATGCAGCAGGCTAAAGCAAAAATTCCTCGGTATTTTCGACTCGCTGTCACATATAATGATAGCGCCTTTGCGAAAATTTAACCAGGCTGGCGTGACTCTGGATGGAGCGGTCTCGAAGCGGAGTGGCGGCGCTGCTGCACTTGCCGGCGCTTGACGACTGCAAGGATAACCTGAGTGCCGTAGACCAGCGTCCTGAAACTGCGCCTCTGGACAATAAAAAGTCGCCTGCTAGATAATGAAGTGAGCGCTACCCCGCCCTCGGAGCACGGTACTGCTGCGAAAAAGGCACTGCGCACTTACAATGGGTGCTCTTTCGTTGCCTTAAGCCAGGGCCGGGTAGCTATACACCTGCGGATCTTGTGCGTTCAATTTCAGTCCACCGCGTAACAATGGGAAAGGAAAATAGAAAGCTTTTCTACGCAGCTGTATTGTCCTCAAGATAACATACGTGGCAGTGCTTCAAAGTACGTTTCTCCGCGACGCATTTTATTTCGACCAGCCGCTGTTTTCGACACGTTTTAGCAACAGGTTACGTTGTGTAGCAGTGTGTAGCACTGACGCACTCTTATTCTGTCCGCTTACAAAACACAATTGTATATTCCCAAGCTAAAAGTCTCTTCAAAAAGGAGTGTTTCAAACTTCCGTTTTAGAAGAAGAAAAGCAGGAGCAGAATGCTGACTTCTGTGGCCCATATTACATTCATGCAATAATAACTCGTGGAGACGCCTCAAAAATACAAGGAGCACAGCCAGCCCTCAGGGTGTTTATGTTGCGCCCATCGCCACTGCAACTTCTTTCACCAAAGGACCAGGAAGAACGCGCAACAAAACCGGAATAACGCAATATAAGGTAAAGCTCCACAAGTGTTCCTTAATGTTGTTCGCGACTCTATTTCTTCCATTTTCCCGCTACTATTTTCCGGTTACGGAGAACCGAATGCGGAACTCACTGACTAGTCATTTTGAGTTCCGGCGTGAAGCCTTGGTTTTAGAGGATCAGTCTTCCGAAAAAGGGGCTATCATATTCGATCTCCTGAAAGATTCACACGGACTATCTGTGCAGTGTGCTAAGAATAAAACGGAGCCCGTTCTAACGTAAAATTAAGCCAAAAAAGTGCTGAGAGGAAAACTGGTCATCTTTAAAAAATGTTGGACATCTTTTAGAAAAAAGCCAACACTCTATACCAACTCTGCGAAAAAGTGACTCCCATTGAAAAGTCCCTATATGCATTGACGGCGCAACATGGTCGTTCTCTATCTTGTATCGATGAGGAAAGGACATATCACAACGCAGCAATTTGCTTTTTTGAGGAATTTCTCATTCACGTTGATCTTCGCTGGAAACATAACAGTGTTTAAAAGAAAATCTACTAGGCATTCTCAACAGCAAACGAGACCTCAATAAAACGTGCGCATCTCATCGGCACATATTCGCCTTATAAATATCGCCGCATCACCCTTAAGTTGACTAATGTCAAACTAAGACAAAGCACACTTTCCACGCGCACGTAGTAAACCGAAAGAAAGATCATAACTTTAATTTTAGATTTCTACCCTGGTACCCGTGTAGAAGCTGTTTACAGTTATTTTTTGTTAGTGACTTGATCTTCGAGCTGAACGTGGTTCATTGCGGTGCTATTAAATCTGTCATGCTCTGCCCTTTTTATATCTGTATTTATATTATTGACCTAACTCCCTAGATTTCATTCAGCTGTGTAACATTACCCGAAATGTAATGCGACAGCGGCTTATGAACGCCTCAAGCTGACCTTCACTTGATCGGCCCCAAATAATGGTAAGGCACCTAAACGACAAGTGTAAAGTTATTCGTATGCATTGAGTGATTGACGTTTTGCCCCCGTATAACCTTAATGGCGTCTGTTTATACTGCGCTCTCCGTTATCAATAACTTGGTGTTCACAGTGCTAACATCTTATGTGCACTATTATGGGACTGATATTGCTAAAGAACCGTCTTCTTTAAAATTCTATGCAATACAGTAGTCCTGCTTAAACTCAGGTACTGAGCATTTTTATGGGACCGACATAAGCACAACTTAAATCACTCAGTAGAAATAGTCCAGAATGTTTCTGTTCAGTTTACTTTATAGTATTAATTGTATTCTTTTTTATAATTTGTATTTCCGTGTACACGTTTTCAAATGCACCTAATCATACTGTACTTGTGGGTGGGTAGGCAGGACAGCGGGTACGTATCGGGAAAACATGTACTATATAAAGAAATAATCGGAATAAGTCTCAAGGCCTGTGTGTAGAAAAGATTTGATTACATTTGTAACAAAAGGAAACAATTAACAGGAAACGACGAAAAAGAAACAGGCACTTTCCCAGTACCAAAGGTAACACAGGAAGGACACAGATGCATTAGTGTATACAACTTGTAAGGCAGTGGTAAATGATTTTCTTTTCGATTGAAAGCAAGAAAAAATTTAAGGGTTTTACACAAACTACATTTAATGAAAGAGGAATGACTAATTCTTTACCATCTTGTTTACCTCTTTGTTACTATCGAATTTCGCGTACTCTGTGGCCACTTTGTTAAAAGAGATGTGGCACATAGGGATTTCTAATTCTTTTTCCATAATGTGGTGTACACTTTCGGAATATGGCATCTCTATTACTTTTGATGTTCCTTCTTTGTTGATCAGCGTTCTGAATTGGGTGTTATAATATCGAGAGGTCAAGACAACGTAGGCATAAAGCTAATTAAAATTTAACGGGAATATTTTTTCATTTTTTCTTATTTTTACGCCTCGTACGGGCTTGCTCTATATGCTATACTTTTACATATTCTGTGCAGAAATTTATTGATTTTTTTTGTCGGCTGAGTGAACAATTTCTGTACACAGTCATACAATATCGAAGAATGCTATCTCCTAAACATATACATTTAACGGGATTGCATATTTGCAACTTCACGCTCTTTGTAACCATGCCAGATACAAGAGACTTGCAACCGCAACTGCTATGAATTCCAGCCTTCGTTTACCATCCCTTGCACGACATCGCGAAAGAATTTGCCTTCGCTCTTCTCTGAACATATTTTGCCACATTTGACTGCGGGAAGAATTTATCTCCCGCCTACTTACACACACACACGCCGTATGTCTCAACTCAGTTGGATCAAGTTAACAACGCTGGAATACAAATTTGAAGAAGTAAGTGTTATTTCCATTCGATTTTACCCTGGACATTCAAAAGTTAAAATCGCCATCCTAGATGCTTGCCACTGACTGGCGATCACTATTTATTTGTTAGTAACATAGCTGTAATTGCTTAACTAGGAAATTTTTGACACCTCCCTTCCCTAATGCTTATACGCATGTGATCGTGTCTTTAATGTAAACAATTTATAAACAAATAAAAACAATGTAGGCACTGGAAACTAGAGTTCATATTCAATGCTTAAACAGTTCTATGCGCCTGCCGGACACCATGCACGTATAGACATCAATGTTCACTAGCCGTTGATATTTGCGTTTGGTAGGGATAGCATGTTAACGTCTCGTATTTCTTACAGAATCAGGATGCGTCTGTCATCCAGGCTCTACAAGAAGAGGCTATTTCCGTCAGTGTTGCGCATTGCTCTGATTGCCTCCCAGTGCCTTCGGGATGCCGCTTGTGAGTGGGTCACTTTTGGGCTGCTCTGGAGCGTAGCTTACCAGTGTTGCTATTTTAATGTTGCTTCCTTAGAAAAGTTTGACGGTCACGGTGACAAATTTATAGCGGATGTCTCTGAAATTAGCCCCATCGCAGTCTTCTACAATGCCAAGAAAAACATGAGCGCTCAATCTTTGCCCATTATGGAAGTGTTCCGGATTGTACTTGGCTATGAGGTTTTAGGCACTGGGAATGAGTGCCTTCGTGATCCTTCCACTCCTGGTCTTGCGACCTACGTTTTTGCCCGCCTTTACGTTCTAGTCCATCGAGGGCTGCACGTAGGCGAGCTTATGTCACATCTAGTCATGTGGCCTATATATGGGCGGCAGCGGAATAATTTACGAATGTTTGGATACAGCTTTTTACGAATGTTTGGATACAGAGTGGATTTCCGGCACAAGTGGGCAGAAAAAATCGGAGCGATTATCTTCGCATATACTTAGTTGACATTGTCGGCCATTGTTCGGGGGCCGCTGTTTGGAGTCGCTAGCAGCTATGCAGTGAACTAGCAGAGCTTACACGAGAGGACATAAATATAGACAAATATTCAACAGTTTAACGTTTACTCGCACACTCCACCTATTTACTCGTACAGCGTGGTAGTTGTATAGCTGTGTGTCCGCGATTACGCGAACATCAACGTATTGCAAGGTGCTCAAGTAGGAAGCAAACGACGATGTACGGGAGATGGCAGGCAACAAAGATGGATCGCCCTTTGAGCCATCTCAATAACAGCCACGCAGGACAGATGAGCTGGGTGGCCTTTGATGGTGCATCTTAGTCTACACAAATGTTGTGTTGTGTTGGGCTGGGTTCAGTGGCGCATAAGCAGCTAAGGCTATCATGCGCCAAGCTCATGGTATAGGAAAATTGTTTTCTGAAGAATATACAAAGAAAAATTATGGTGGAGTAAAAAGCTTCAAAAGTTATTTCCTTGTACCTAGTATTGAGTGCGATAAGAAGAGTTATAAATGCCTAATATTAAAAGTTTTAAAGGAGGTCGGGTAACCTCAGCAGCCGTCCTTGATGGGGCAAGAGGCTCCATATTAATGAAATGTGAAATAGACACCCCGGCGTTCTTCTGAGGAAAGAGAAATTGGCTGAGGTGCATCAACGACCAGTGGGGAATTCAAAGTTTATCAAGAAAACCAGCTTCTCTTAAAAAGTTGAAAACAGAAGACATATAAACAATTGCATAACCACATAAGAGCAGCGCCGGCTGAAATAGAATGCATTAGTTGTAAAATTGAGTAAAATATTTCTTTCTTAGTTTTCCGAGTTTTGCGCATGATAATAAAATATGGTGTAGTGTGAGCTCGTGTCAACATCTTTCACAAAGAGGCTTGTCTTGATTGGCTAGTAAAAAATTATGTGTCAGGTGTGTTTGTGTTTGATGCAGAGACGACATAAAATTACTTCTGTAAAACGTTCCTGGTGTGTACACGTCTTCCATTTGCCAAGGACAGGATTTACTAAATGCAGCTTGTTTTTTATTTCATTATCTCATGCTTTCTGCCATTTAGCCTTCAGATTACTGTGTATTCATTTCATGCAGTCTTTTCTCAATTTCACGCCTGCGAGCTGGTGCAGCAAATTTTCGGTTCTTTCATTACCATTTATTCGAACAGGGCTCGGCACCCGGCAAAATTTTGATTCGTCCCTTTGTTTTGACTACTTCTATGTTATGTATTATGTTTCTTAAAAAAATGTTCGATTGCATTTCTGGAATGTAATGCCATTAGTAGGCTAAGTGAATCTGTGTAAATTACGCTGTTTTTCAAACTATCATTTAGTATTCTCCTTACAGCTGCACAGACAGCATAACACTCCGCAGTAAAAATAGATGAGCAGTTTGGTAGCCTTACTATCTTTTGCCAGTTTCCTTGCGCTACCGCACTTCCGACATAATCTGCTGTTTTTTAACCATCCGTGTATATCTCTGTGTAGTTCACATATTTTCTTGTAGTGCTCGGTATTCATGTAAAATGTGCTCATGTGACTTTTTATTTTGGTATTGTGTTAACGTGAAGTCACACACAGTGGGAAGGCTATACCATGGGGGCAGTGGGTCGTACCCTGAGGCGGTATCAGGAAGGGTATCCAGTATTCCTAAAGTTTGGCAACAATCTTCGAAGCAGAGCAGAGGTCTAACTGACGGCGGTTTGTTGTTGAACAGTGTTCGGGAGGTGCAGTTTGTTGCTATGGAATAACAAAGGTGTTTCGGCAAGCAACGAAATTTCCGGACATATGGGCATGTGAGCATAGTTCTTCTGTCTTTAAGGGAGGGTTCATTGATTTCGACCGAGAGACTGATTATGGGGGATGTTGTGTATGCGCCAGTTGAAAGACGTAAACCAAGGTTATGCACTGGGTCCAGTCGTTTTATATAGGCGGCCTCGCGGACCCATATAGAACGAATCCATAGTCTAGAGTAGAGCGTACTGCAGACCTATATATTTGTAAAAAACATTTCCTATCAGATCCCCAGCGTTTTCATGACAGAACTTTTAGTATATTCAGGGATTGGGAGGCTTTGTTTTTGATTATGTTTATGTGTGGCAGTAATGTGAGTTTCTTTTCAAATGTTATGCCCAAAACTTTATGTCCTTTTTAACTGGAAGTGTAATTTCATTTAAGTACAAGGTGGGGTCAATCTGCAAACCATTTCTGACTGAAATAAAAACAGCAACTGTTTTTGTGTTGAGAACTTAAACCCATTTCTTTCTGCCAAAATCGCAAGTCCGTTTAATGTCAGTTGTATCTGTCCTCAAAGATTGATAGGCTGAAGGATGTGCATGCTATTTGAAGGTCATCGACAGATAGAGAAAGCATAACTGACTTTGGAACTATTTATCAATGGAATTTAGTACATAAAACACATCCCTGCAGTACATCGTTCCCCTGAATTAATTTTTTGGAAAAGGTGGAGAATAAGCGTACATAGAATGAACGGTCAGAAAGAAAATATTTTAAGCAGTTCAGCAACCTTCCGCAGATGCCTAGGTCTGCTTGGTCGCGGAGGATCCGAAACCTCCATTTTGTGAAAGGAAAGGAGTCATGGAATAAATGTGTTGTTCGGCCGTGGTGCAAGCCGCCTACCACGGAGCCCAACAAGGGGACTGGACAGGAACTTGAAAGCAAGTCCTGCTGACGCCATCTGTACACCTCAACTATAGTCAAATATGACCAAACTCAGGGTAGTTGGTCACACAAGGTTCACCCTCGCCTCCAGGAAAAAAGGAAAAAGCAAAAAGTGAGTAGGAGATAGCAGAGTTGTGAGAAAGAGATAGGAAAGTGAAAGATGGAGGGGAGGATACAAAAAGGTGACTGCCGATTTCCTCCGGTCGGGTCAGGCAGAGGTGCCGTATACAGGAAGCTGGTGCCAAAGTGATGTGTTGCCTGCACCGAGGGGTCTTAAAGGTCCAAACGCTTGGCATCGGCTCAACCATCAGGACCTCCTTTTCCCGGGAACGGCGATTCCACGCACGGTTAGGTGCGGGTGCCCGGGTCCGTTGTGGTGCACTGTTCACCATCCTCACCTTGCGGGGATGTCTTTGCGGATGCTCGGGAACCCGTGGTGTCGCCACTCACCAACGCCTGCGAGCTGCAGATGACCCCCTGCGGGGAAGTCTACACAAATGAAAAACATTTAGAATCTGGACATGAGCGCGTATATCGATATTAATTAGTAGTCGGAACCCTTCATAGAGGTTGTCCCAGCTAACCTTAGCCAGGGTTTCAAGATATCGTGCGGCACTATAAGACGAAGCGACCAAATGCATGTTGCTGGCTGTTGTATGTGGCAACTCACACTCGTTCTTGTATTGTGTGCATAATTGCATACTTAGTCGACATTAATTATTCAACTTCACAAGCAACACAGATAGGCTAAAAATTCCATTGAGAAAGTTATATAACGGTACTCGGAAGGTCCAAATGAACAGTTTCTAACGTCCATCATTACCTATCGGCTTTTTCCCGCTCTTTGCAGATGCCCGCGAAGTACACAAATATCCACGTGACATGCCCGCTTGAGCGTAGCAATTGCAGTGCTCTCAAACGTTCCGCTTATGAACGAAGAGATCATTTAGCCCGGTGACAGGGCTGCGACGCAGGCGCTTGGCTGTGCGATTTACGCGAGCACAAGTAATAAGGACTGTGTCTGCTTGTCGCTATCAAGCGCCACAAGGGAAGCATACCGCATGCCTATATCGCACAGCCAGCTGCTACGTCGCTGACCTGTCACCTTTTAAGCGGCAGCGCACCGGGCTAAATGTTCTGCTCGTTCCTACAAGGAACGTTTGATAGCACTGAAATCGCGGCGCGCAAGCAAGCATATCACGTTTTTTTTTTGTATTTCGCGGACATCTGTAGAGAGCAAGGAAAAGCCGATACATAATAGATGGACACTTAGAAACTGTTTAGTCAGTTGGAGGTTTCGTGAACCGTGCTACAGCTTTCTCATTGGACTTTTTCGTCATCTTCGTTACTCGCAAAGTTGGTTAATTTATCTCGACTAATTATGCAATTAAGCAAAATACAATACCAATGTGAGCTCGCCATACAACAGCCACCAATATGGATTGGGTCGCGTCGTTTTAGAGTGCCGCGGCATATTTTTGAGCCTTACATAAAGTTAGCTGGGACACCCTGTATAAAACTAAACAAAGCAGGCTAACGCACGATTACAACAGAGTACTCTTATAAAATATCGGGGACAAATATCTACAGGACCCGCGCAGGGCACCTAATGTGCACAGCTGTATTATATTCAGAAGGGTAGAAACTTCGGCTTGTTGGTACATTTTCAAGGGTAGAATTGGTAGCGCAAAAAAACACAGGGACACAGAAAGACAACACCACAAAGCGCTAACTTCCAAAATAAGATTTATTTCGTGAAAGACGGGTGGTTTTTATACTGACTTATCATGCACAACTATCAGACCACCGCTAGCACCGCATATCAGACAAATATAGGAGCTCCTTTGGCAACAGAGCAACTAAAGGACTACTTACACAATCATCATCCAACAAAGAAATCTATTCCGCTTCAATTATCTGTCTAGTTAAGCGGTTTTTGTGCATTTTCAAGACCACACATTTTTTTAGGAGTGGTACACAATGACACACACGGCAGTGGGCTGACAAACCTTTTCCACGCATATCACTTACATCAGGCCCATGTTCCCGAAGCCTGTCATTCAGGCATCTGCCTGTTTGCCCTACATACTGTTTGCCACAGGAAAGGGGTATCTGATACACAACATTTCCAATGCAGTCAACACATTTGTATTTATGTTTCTTAGTACAGCCAACCGTCTTTTTGGATTTTGTCAAATTTTTTGTGCACAAATAACTTTTTAGGGGCTGAAAAACCACCCTGGCTCCCGAACGCTGCGCTATTTTTTTAAGATTATGGGAAAGCCGATGAAAGTAAGGAATAACTGCTACTTTTTCTTTCCTAAGCGTATCCTCTTGAGTGACTTGCGTTTTTTTCCGGCAGAAGTTCTTTAAAACACCTTCCGCTACTAAAACCATAACATGGGAAGGATAACCGGCGTTTTCCAACCATTTGCACTGCTGTGAAAAACTTTCATGCATGAGGTGCGGACAGGACTTCACCAGAGAATTAACAAAAGAAAGGTGAACAATGGAACGTTTTACGAGTTTCGAGTGTGCTGAATGAAAAGGTAATAAAGGTTTTTCACCTCGAGGCTTAAACAGCCAGCAAGTCCGATCATGATGTAGTATAATGTTGATGTCAAGGAATTTGATTACCCCCTTTTCAGGTAGTTCAAACTTTAGTTCTAGAGAACGGAAATGGTTAGGGGCCGAAGTGAGGACATTAGGAACATCATCCTTGAAGGAACCGTCATTTCTGTTAAGTACAATAAGAAAATCATTCATATATCTAAAAATCTTGATGACATTGGTATCTTTTACTATATCCGCAAAAGACCTGTCAAACTGAGTTAAAAACAAGTCGCTAAGGATGGGTGCTATGCAAGAACCTATGCAAATGCCTTCTTTTTGAAGATGTGGTTTTTCGTCCCACACTATGAATGTAGACTTAAGATAAAATTTTAAAAATTCTTGAAAACCATTTACCGAGATGCCAGAAGCATTTTGAAAGGCAATAGGTCCGTACTGATCAATACAATCTTCAACACACGATAACAACGCTTCATGCGGAATGGAATAATAAGGATCCTTTATGTCAATCGAAAAAACAGAAAGGTCATGTTCCTCATGTGACTTGAAAAAATCTAAAACCTGCTCAGAATTTCGGACAAGGAATGGATCTTGAATGGATAACATTTTCAGATTTTCTTGTAACAAAAGGGCAACAAATTTTTGCCATGTACCATTCTCTGATACAATAGCTCTAAAAGGAACATCAGTTTTATGGGTCTTTGCATCGAAGAAAACCTGAAGGAAGTCTTTTTTACAATCAGTAATTCCTTTAATAACTGCCCCAAGGTTCAACCTAGTACACGTTTTCTTCGCTTCGGCTTTTATCTTTGAAATTTTTACATTTGGATAGCAATTAAAGGCGGAGGACACACCTTCACACGCTTTCTTATGAAAGAGCCCAGAAGGAAATACAGCAAAACCTCCTTCTTTGTCTGCAGGAAGGAGGCACAATGAATGATGTTCTAGGTAAGACTTAGCTCGATTTACGGGAAGTCTTGAAGGCTGCAACTTACATCGCCGTAAGGTGTCGACGCCTGCAGAAACACATCGGTCTGCCTCATGCTCGGGGATGATACGAGAAATCTGATGAACGAGCGTGAGCCGCTCCGCTGAAGACGATTTTGGCTCCAGAGCAAACTTGGGTCCCAACGACAGAACAGATTTCACATGTTCAGGAAGATCCAGTCCTTGTGGCGTATGGATGACACACCGAGGTGAACGTGACTTAATGTCAAGCTGTCCTCTGAGATAGTCCAGTTGTCGCTGCCAAATGAAGTCCGTAGTCTTGCTGACAAGCCGCTGGCACTCTCGTAACGTCTTCCATGCTGTGAAAGGGCTTGACCTTTTGTGAACGAAAAGGTAGAGATATTCCCTGTAAAGGCGAGCTAGATGAAACGACTCAGCCTTTAAAATCTTGCACACTCTGGCGCCATGACCTCGTGATGGGATAAACCCTCCGAACAGACGCCTCACTTCATCCGGAAGCATATTGTTCCGGCAGCAGAATGAGAGTGTCCTAGCGCGGTTGGTCATGACATTAATGATGGTGATGACAGTCGAAAGGTCCACAGAACACACAAAAGGGCCCGTTGTACTAGAAATATAATTCAGAAGGGTAGAAACTTAGGCTTGTTGGTACATTTTCAAGGGTAGAATTGGTAGCGCAAAAAAACGCAGGGACACAGAAAGACAAACCACAATGCGCTTACTTCCAACATAAAATTTATTTCGTGAAAGATGGGTGGTTTTTATATTGACTTATCATGCACTACTATCAGACCACCGCTAGCACCGCATATCAGACAAACATAGGAGCTCCTTTGGCAACAGAGCTGCTGCCGGAACAATATGCTTCCGGATGAAGTGAGGCGTCTGTTCGGAGGGTTTATCCCATCAGGAGGTCATGGCGTCAGAGTGTGCAAGATTTTAAAGGTTGAGTCGTTTCGTCTAGCTCGCCTTTACAAGGAATATCTCCACCTTTTGGTTCACAAAAGGTCAAGCCCTTTCACAGCAGGGAAGACGTTACGAGAGTGCCAGCCAGACTACGGACTTCATTTGGCAGCGACAACTGGACTACCTCAGAGGACAGCTTGACAATAAGTCACGTTCACCTCGGTGTGTCATCCATACGCCACAAGGGCTGGATCTTCCTGAACATGTAAAATCTGTTCTGTCGTTGGGACCTAAGTTTGCTCTGGAACCAAAATCGTCTTCAGCGGAGCGGCTCACGTTCGTTCATCAGATTTCTCGTATCATCCCCGAGCATGAGGCAGACCGATGTGTTTCTGCAGGCGTCGACACCTTGCGGCGATGTAAGTTACAGCCTTCAAGACTTCCCGTAAATCGAGCTAAGTCTTACCTAGAACATCATTCATTGTGCCTCCTTCCTGCAGACAAAGAAGGAAGATTTGCTGTATTTCCTTCTGGGCTCTTTCATAAGAAAGCATGTGAAGCTGTGTCCTCCGCCTTTAATTGCTATCCAAATGTAAAAATTTCAAAGATAAAAGCCGAAGCGAAGAAACTTTGTACTAGGTTGAACCTTGGGGCGGTTCTTAAAGAAATTACTGATTGTAAAAAAGACTTCCTTCAGGTTTTCTTCAATGCAAAGACCCATAAAACTGATGTTCCTCTTAGAGTTATTGTATCAGAGAATGGTACATGGCAAAAATCTTGCCCTTTTGTTACAAGAAAATCTGAAAATGTTATCCATTCAAGATCCATTCCTTGTCCGAAATTCTGAGCAGGTTTTAGATTTTTTCAAGTCACATGAGGAACATGGCCTTTCTGTTTTTTCGGTTGACATAAAGGATCTTTATTATTCCATTCCGCATTAAGCTTTGTTAACATGGGTTGAAGATTGTATTGATCAGTACGGACCTATTGCCTTTCAAAATGCTTCTGGCATCTCGGTAAATGGTTTTCTTGAACATTTAAAATTTTATCTTAAGTCTACATTCATAGTGTGGGACGAAAAACAACATCTTCAAAAAGAAGGCATTTGCATAGGTTCTTGCATAGCACCCATCCTTAGCGACTTGTTTTTAGCTCAGTTGGACAGGTCTTTTGCGGATATAGTAAAAAATACCAATGTCATCAAGATTTTTAGATATGTGGATGATTTTCTTATTGTACTTAACACAAATGACGGTTCCTTCAAGGATAATGATCGTAATATCCTCACTTCGGTCCGTAACCATTTCCGTCCTCTAGAACTAACGTTTTACCTACTTGAAAAGGGGGTAATCAAATTCCTTGACATCAACATTATACTACAGCATGATCGGACTTGCTGGTTGTTTAAACCTCGAGGTGAAAACCTTTATTACCTTTTCATTCAGCACACTCGAAACTCGTAAAACGTTCCATTGTTCACCTTTCGTTTGTTAATTCTCTTGTGAAGTCCTGTCCGCACCTCATGCATGAAAGTTTTTCACAGCAGTGCAAGCGGTTGGAAAACGCCGGTTATCCTTCCCATGTTCTGGTTTCAGTAGCGGAAGGTGTTTTAAAGAACTTCTGCCGGATAAAAACGCAAGTCACTCAAGAGGCTACGCTTAGGAAAGAGAAAGTAGCAGTTATTCCTTACTTTCATCGACTTTCCCATAATCTTAAAAAAATAGCGCAGCGTTCGGGAGCCAGGGTAATTTTTTCAGCCCCTAAAAAGTTATTTGTGCACAAAAAATTTGACAAAATCCAAAAAGACGGTTGGCTGTACTAAGAAACATAAAAACAAATGTGTTGACTGCATTGAAAATGTTGTGCATCAGATACCCCTTTCCTGTGGCAAACAGTATGTAGGGGAAACAGGCAGATGTCTGAATGACAGGCTTCGGGAACATGGGCGTGATCTAAGTGATATGCGTGGAAAAGGTTTGTCAGCCCACTGCCGTGTGTGTCATTGCGTAGCACACCTAAAAAAATGTGTGGTCTTGAAAATGCACAAAAACAGCTTAACTAGAGAGATAATTCAAGCGGAATGGATTTCTTTGTTGGATGATGATTGTGTAAGTAGTCCTTCAGTTGCTCTGTTGCCAAAGGAGCTCCTATATTTGTCTGATATACGGTGCTAGCGGTGGTCTGAAAGTAGTGCATGATAAGTCAGTATAAAAACCACCCGTCTTTTACGAAATAAATCTTATGTTGGAAGTTAGCGCTTTGTGGTGTTGTCTTTCTGTGTCCCTGTGTTTTTTTGCGCTACCAATTCTACCCTTGTATTATATTGCTGGTGGGTCAAAGCCATATCTGTGGAGGCGAAATTTGAGCTTAGTGTCTGAAACGTAAGCTACTAAACCTAGTCAACCGTGGTTAGCATCACTGAAATTAGACTTGGCAGTCATCCACGCTTCCTCAAAACATTTGTCCCTCATAGCATGTGTGTGTAAATCTGGTGGGAATGACCGTCAACGAAGTGACCCTGAAGTGCGATCCCCCGAAATCGCCAAGGAGAGACGCCACAGTAAACACCTTGAGTTTGCGAAAAATATAGAGCCCAGAACGTTATTTGCTGGGCCGTTTTATGTTGCACGTGGTGCACTGCCAGCGCTTTAAGTTTTTTTTTTATGACAAGACGAAGCCTTCTCATAAGCCCTCCGAAAATGACAACATTCAGGTCAGCTCACTGCTGGGCGAAACAGCACGCCAAAATTGGGCACTTTACTTTAGGCTGTAAATGCGTGAAAATTAATCTCTTACGTGCAGGTGGCAAACAAATCTCAGTGGTACCACTAGATGCACTTAGCAACAGTTCCACTAGAGGCTATATTGCTTTTCCTGGTTCTGTTCATGGTTCACTGTGGTATTTCAAAGACCTCG
This sequence comes from Amblyomma americanum, assembly GCF_052857255.1. Taxonomy (NCBI): domain Eukaryota; kingdom Metazoa; phylum Arthropoda; class Arachnida; order Ixodida; family Ixodidae; genus Amblyomma; species Amblyomma americanum. The sequence continues at coordinate 76,870,180 of NC_135499.1, forward strand.
CACCACTCCCCGATAATCACCACTAAGTTTTAAACACTTCTGTTAGACCGAGCAGAAGGGCTAACTATAACGATAGTGTACAGGCATTCGAGAGTGAATTGATCGCCAACCCCAACAACTTCGCTTTTCTCGCCTACCACATTTCTGAAGCTGCTGTAAATGTCGGTTACAGCGGTATGCCTGAATGCCACGATTATAAACACCATCACTATGAACCGGAAGGAAGCAATCTGCTGCGGCTTTAAATTGCCAGCATCATTTATTTTTGCCTGCCATTTTCTTTTCTATTCTTTCACGTGAAAAATGACCCAAAGAACATCTTTAGTTTCTAGGCAAACATATCAGCATCACGACGAATTTTACATGTGCCAATAGATGTCCGAGGGTATTTTTAAGTTTTTCTGTGCGCTATGTTTAGAAAAACTGAGGAGCCGATTATGTTTGCAGCGTATAGATGTATATAATGCCTTCATCTTGTTCTTTGCACAGGTTCCCCATTCAAGCATATATGCTATCTAACGTCACCTAAAAATTCTTCCTCGGCACTGCCGTTTGAACGGGTGGATGTGAAGCTTTGCAGTCACATCATCCTTGGCTTTGCCACGGTATCACCACGCTACAGCATTGACCTGGCTCCTCTGGGTGGCGAACAGGCTCTGACCGCCTTTGCTGCACTTCGACGGCGCAATCCAAAAATCAAGCTCATGATCTCGGTTGGAGGAGGAGCGGGTGACAGGAACTTCAAAGAAATGGTGGCCAAAACGGCAAGGAGATATAGGTGGCTTTAAAACCACAATACTTTTATTCGTGATTGCATATAACGTTAAACGATGAACAATATATATTGTTTGTATGTTTATGGGGGTTTAACGTCCCAAAGCGACCCTAGCTATTAGGGACGGCGTAGTGGAGGGCTCCGGAAAATTTCGACCACCTGGGGTTCTTTAACGTGCACTAACAACGCACAGTACATGGGCCTCTGGAATTTCCTCTCCATCGAAATTGCACCGCCGCGGCCCAGCAAACTTGGACCAAGATATTTAAAAAAACAATCGTTCTTCGGAACTGAAATCATGTGGATGCTGTTAGGGTTTTCCTAAAGTTTGAGTGCGATTTTTTTGCTCGTTTTACTAGAATAATTATTCGAGATAATAATAATAATAATAATAATAATAATAATAATAATAATAATAATAATAATAATAATAATAATAATAATTGGTTTCTGGGGAAAGGAAATGGCGCAGTATCTGTCTCATATATCGTTGGACACCTGAACCGCGCCGTAAGGGAAGGGATAAGGGAGGGAGTGAAAGAAGAAAGGAAGAAAGGGGTGCCGTAGTGGAGGGCTCCGGAATAATTTCGACCACCTGGGGATCTTTAACGTGTACTGACATCGCACAGCACACGGGCGCCTTAGCGTTTTTCCTCCATAAAAACGCAGCCGCCGCGGTCGGGTTCGAACCCGGGAACTCCGGATCAGTAGTCGAGCGTCCTAACCACTGAGCCACCGCGGCGGGTTAAATAGCCATAATAAATAAATAATTTTTTTTTAATATATAGCTTGAAACGTTCAGACGTCAACAGGAAAGTTGTGGAGCTCCATAAATAATGCCCAACCCAGACACTTCCAACGAGATAGCCTTAGCCTTAGTGTGGCCATTTTAATCGGGTAAAACGGAAGCCCGCGGAGTTCAAAAATACCATGTGTAAGCGCGCTCCGTGCGCCAGAGTGCGCCGTGATTACAGCGCTCTCGTCATTTGTAAAAAACATCGCCAGCGCCGCGCCTTCTCTTCCCTTACTCTCGAGAAAGGGATTCTATCTTTGCTCGGCTCTGACGTTGTCGGCGGCGGCTGGCGACGCATTCTAAAATCTGGTAGCGTGAGCGCGCAATTATCGCCGCAGAAATGGGAGCCGGCATTCCTTGAACTGCCACCCGAACCCACTGGCGCTTATCTTGGAACAAACCACAACACGAAGCTCTGTGGTGTGCAGCACGAAAGGCGCGAAGCGAGCGATGTTTTTTACAAAGCGCGAATGAGAGCGCTGTAATCGCGGCGCGTTCGAGCGCGAGGAGCGCGCTGTGGCGGGGTATTTTTTAAACTCTATGGGCTTTTGTTTTTCCAGAATTAAAACGGCCACGCTAAGTTTATCTCGTTGGAAATGTCTGGGTTGGACAATATTTGTTGAGCTCCACAAATTTCCTATTGACGCCTGAACGTTTCAAGCTATATTTAAACATTTATTTAACTTATCTCGACTAATTAATTAAGCAGGACGACAAATAAGTAGTACTGTAACTTTAGGTAAGCCTCAGCAACATCCACGCAATTTCATTTCTGAAGAACTCTTAGGGTATATATATATATTATATACTGTACCCTTTAGTTATTACTCCTAATACTGATATCCACCATTGTTTCAGGATCGGCGAATAATTATCAAAATGAAACTCTAATATATCTATCGTCAAAATAATAAAATTGACTGTGTAGATTCTTTTGGGCATTCTTTTAAAAGTGAAGAAAAATTAATTAACGTGTGCTTCGCGACTTAAGGCAAACCGTTACGGTCCCAAGCTCTAAAAGTAAAGCTCGTATTATATTGGCGCCTGAAACCTTCCCATGACAAGCCCCTCAGGTTCTAAACTTGAAAAATAAATTCGATGGTCAATAATCTTCCCTTATTAGAAGTTTTCGGGCTAGTATTGAAGCGCCACCAGCACGAACTATGTCATTTCGAAGAGTGAGGTGGGGGATAATTGGTGCATTGTAAAAACAAAGACTGCGCGATAAGGACGGGACAAGAGAGAAGCCCCCGTACAAGCGGAGACTAAAAACTGGTTTATTGCGCCAATGCCTCCTTCCTTCAACAACAAAGTGCATGCGCAGGGGCTGACAGATTTGTAGGCGTCTATCCACTTGTACCGCAAGGAGCTGTTATTTGTTGGGTTGACGAGATGATTACATTTTTTCGCTCTGTGTGTTTGGTGCGCATGCGCTTTGTTGCTGAAGGAAGGAGGTGCTGGTGTAATAAGCGAGCCGTTAGTCTGTGGTCGTCCCGTGCGCTTCTTCTCTCTTGTTCTTTTCGCGGAGTTCTTTTTTTTTCATAAAAAACGATGTTTCTTCTCGGAAAAGGGTAAATTGTGAATATGGCTGAGAACAGCTTTGTATGCGCTAACATCGTAATTATATCCCGCGTCAAATAAGGTACCCCATTTATTCATAGATATATACATACATTCATACATAAAAGCCATTATTAAGTAGATTAATAATGTATTTTGTTGTAAAGTAAACGACATAGCAGGAGGATGCATTTTATTATTTTTTTCTAATCAGAGTTTCTCAGTTCAACAGCACAGGGAATTATGAATTATGGCTCCTTACCAGGTGCGTCTTTTAAACTAATCTATTCTGGAGGCTTCAACAAAAAAGCCGCCTAGGATTTTTTTTGCTACGAATATTTTAACAAGGCTCTACACTCAAAGAAAAATCCGATGCAGCAGTGGTCCCATAGTAACCAATATTCAGCATAATTGGATGTTTCACAAGCCGCTCAAAGTTAGGAATCGGTATATTGAGGCTTAGGAATGCTTCAGAAAATGGCATACGCTACTATAATTGTGTGTGTGCAGGTTTATCGACTCCGCCCGATCAGCACTCGAAGCAGCAGGCCTGGACGGGTTGGATCTGGACTGGGAATTCCCAAGGATATTTGATGCCGTGCCTTTCGCCCGTCTTATCAAGGTGCGGCGCGCTCTTCCATGTCCGTCTATTCGCCTCAAGACTGTTATTTCATTACATGCTCGAACAACAATTACTGTCGATTCAGTATATAATAGCTTCGTAAGTAGATAAACATTGCAGAATATTTTTTACCAAAATTATGCCAGTCGATTTTTGTTTGGTCTCAGGCGACGCCACTCATAAGCAAATAACTTTCTTATGAACTGTTTCTAACATCATCTTTGGGCGGCTGGCATTATGCATTTTTGACAGGATATCTTCGCCACAGAAGCACTCAATCAAGAACTGTCGCTTCCGCTGCACCTGCTGTAAGCTCTGTTTAAGGCCTTAAGCAAAGAAAAGTTTCAGTTGTGCATATGTAGAGCTCTGTGTGAGTCACGCTCCGCCACAACATTATTCCTTATGCACACGATTTTCTGCTATGCAGGAAATGTCCAGCCAGTTTAGGAAAACCGCCGACCGGCCTCTCATTTTATCGGTGGCGGTACCTGCACCAAGCTTGCTCGTGGTAGGAGGCTACCGCGTCCGCCTCATGGCTCGGTAAGAACGGCCTAAAGATGTGTCTGTGACGTAGCTGCTCAGCGTTAACGACCCGACGCTGCCCTGCTGGTACCTATATTAGTTACAGGGAGCCTGGGTGAACAAGTGTTATTTTCCTAAAGCTGGTGCAAAGTGCCTTAAGTGCGTTTGGATACTTAAGAGGAAAAACATAAATCCATATACAGGGTGTCCTAGCTATCATTAGCCAGGGTTTTAAAATATTCCGCTGCCCTCTACGGTGACGCAACCAAATGCATCTTGCTGACTGTTTTATGGAGCAACTCACACCATTGTTTGTATTGGGCTTAATTGCATAATTATTCGAGATTTATTAACCTACTTCGTAAGCAACGAAGAGAGACGAAAACTCCAATGAGAAAGTAGCAGAACAGTGCGCCAAACGTCCAAATGAACTGTTTCTAACTGCCTATCTATTACGTATCGGCTTTTTCTCGCTCTCTACAGATGCCCGCGAAATACAAAAAAAAAACACGTGATTTGCTTGCTTGCGCGCCGCGATTGTAGTACTATCAAACGCTCCTTGCAGGAACGAACAGAACATTTAGCCCGGTGTACTGCCGCTTAAAAGGTTACAGGGCAGCGATGCGGCAGCTGGCTGTGCCATATAGGCCAGCGGTATGCTTCCCTTGTGGCGCTTGATAGCGACAAGCAGACACAGTCCTCATCGCTTGTGCTCGCGTAATTCGCAAAGCCAGCGCCTGCGTCGCAGCCCTGTCACCTTTTTAAGCACCAGCACACCGAGCTAAATGCTCCGTTCGATTCTACGCGGACCGTCTGAGGGCACCGCAATCGCGGCGCATAAGTAGACACGTCACGTGGTACTTTTAGACTTTCGTGGGCAGCTGTAGAGATCGAAACAAAAACGAGATATGTAATAGATGTACAGTTAGAAACGGTTCAATTGAACGTTTCGAGGGTCGTTTTACGACTTTCTCATTAGATTTCTTCACCTATCGTCGTTGCTTGAGAAGTTGGTTAATTAATGTCGACTAATTATGCAATTAGGCACAATACAAAAAATAGTCTGTGTCGTAACATACAATAGCCAGGAACATGCATTTGGTCGCGTTGTCTTAGAGTGCAGCGGTATATTTTAAAACTCTGGCTAAAGTTAGTTGGGACGCCCTGTATATCAGTCATAGAGCTTCTTACTGTACACTAGAGGGAAGGCTGGCATTTTTTCACTTCATCCACCATGTGCGCCCGAGGAATGCCGGGAAGACAGCACATCGGATTTACTTCTGGCGGCTTGTTGACTATGCTGCGGATTGGATTTTTTGGGTTGTTCAGTTTCGTTTTCACTACTCTAGTTTTTGCTGACGTTTTGTGCGCTTCGTGGTTGTGTAGTGCAGCTGCAGTTAATTTGAGATCCGAAGGCGCTTGACTCGAAATGAGCTCAGCGCAGTGTCTGGCGCCTGCTAGGCATAAATTCTGTTTTCCCCCTCACTGGGAGCGATTTACACAGAAACCTGGCTTTAGCTCTGCGGGTACCTGTGCTACCTGTCCGTTGAAATGTGAAAGAAGCAAACAATTTTTTTAAAATGATATACGTGAAACAGCGCAAACCCAAGGCCTATGAAGAGAGCAGAGGAAAGGAGGAAACGGACAACACAGCGCTTTTCTTTTTCAGAACAGAAAACGCAACAGTGCGCTGCTGTGACCACTCAGCACATTTCTCGTAGGTGTCTCGGAGACACTTTAAAAGGGCATAAATTAAGTATTTCGACAAGCGCAACCTATGTTAACCTTACTCGCCGAAGATTGCGCATTTGGTTCATTTCGAGGATTGTTGGTGGCCGCGCATTGCATGCAGGAACGACTTTCACTTCATGATTTAATTCACGCAAATACCCGCATGTAGCACTTGTCATCAAGAACACGGCCGTGCACTTACTTGCGGTAGAAAAGGTTTGCGCTTCCTAATTTTTTTTCGACAAAACCTGCAAACGCAGGGCCAGGACATGCCGAGAGCCGGCACGTAATGTGTGCAGACTAATTTCTCGTAGAAAAGGGGGGGCTCGGGCAAGTTTCGCACGGAACAAACACTGCTTATGCACGGACATAGGGCGAGTCCTGCAACCGCAGACTGCAGCAATGAAAGAATTCTGTATTGCGCAAGGCGATAACTGAGGCTTCTAAAGGACAGCATTTTATGAGCTAACATTATTTTGCAAGAATATTCACAGTGAAAAGTGTCTCTCTTAAAGGCAAAAATGATTTTCCAAGGTTAGCTGCATTTGGCGGCATAATGAAAACCTTTCTCGACCCATGAGCAAATTGGGTTATTGTTTCATTTCTGCTCATTTATTGCAATGTACAGTAAGCATATTTTATTACAGGATATGTTTATTGCAAAACAACGCTTCCTTGCAACATGTAATTGGGAAAATTTGCATTTCTGCAGTCGTACTCATGTTTTAGGCACAAGCCAAGTGCGCCTTGACATCTTGCCGGAATTCCCACTGTGGATGAAGTGCTTCTTCATGGCTCTTTTAGAAACGCGCATAGACGGTAGCGCCAGCTTTCCCTCTATGTAACATTTAGAAACTCTATGATATAAGTCTTTCGCTCGTGATGCGAAACGGTACGGGGTAATCAAAACGGCACTACGTGCTCTGAAGCATGTTTCAGCGCAAGATTCCCGATATCCATGTATATAAACTGCGCGCGGTTCCTTAACTTGCACTGAAATCTCCGTACACAGCAGATTTTCCATTTGCCGCAAAAGAAAGACGATCGCCGTGATGCAGGCTCAAACGATCTCCTTGCCTCAGTCTGTACACGCCTAAGCCACCGACCATCGAACGCTTTTCTCTCAGCTGCTAAAAAACGGCCGTGGCTTAGCTTGGTTAAGCCTGGTGATTGCGAAGCCATAATGTGTTATTCTCGGATCAGCTGGTAGTATGGCTGGTGGTAGTCTTGGGTTATGCTAGTGTTACGGCTTACAGTGAATCATCTAAGAGGAAGTCATCCGTCGAATCCGTGTATGGCGGGAGTTAGGCCGCCGTTGGTGGCTACCGCCTCGCCTCGCGACGGCGTGAGATGGGGCCCCGTTTTTACACAGCTGGTGTGACGTCACACCGACCGTAGCGCCCCTGGTGAGAGGAGCGGGGAGTTAGGCCGCCGTTGGTGGCTACCGCCTCGCCTCGCGACGGCGTGAGATGGGGCCCCGTTTTTACACAGCTGGTGTGACGTCACTCTAGGTCACGTGGTGTGACGTGACGCAGCGAGGTCACGCTAAAGGTGAATGTTGCCTACCACCGCCTCGCCACGGAACGGGCTGAAGTGCGACCTAAAGTAGTATTGCTTCGCAATAAAATAAACACCGTTAAAAATAAAAGAAATTGGCTAATTGCTCTCTGCAGTGCACATAATGCGCATGAAACATGCCGTGTTTAACACTGTCAATAAACTCTTAAGAAAACACTGATGATTAGGTTATACGCAGCGAAAGTTTGCTTGGAAATGGAAGGTTGGCCACCGCCGCCGTAGCTGTATTCATAGAGCCCTGTATGCAACATGAGGAGTTCGTAGGTTCCCAGCCCACGTGTGGCATGTGATTCTCTTATTTGCTATTTTCTAAAACATTTTCATTCATCTCAAGAGATTAACATGCTGCAAATTTTCCACTCTTTAAAACAGCAAATAAAGGTAAGGGGAGAACTGCCATATGCTTGGTTTCATTGGCCATTAGCTTCCTTCATTTCTATACCATAACAGGCATTTTATTTCCATTTCCTTATCTGCCCAAATACAACGAAGGCATTCGATTTATTTATTTTATTTATTTGAAATACCCTCAGGGCCATACGGCATTCTAGAGGGGAGTGGTTATACAATGTAGTAAAACATAGAAATATGAGCACAATTTTACAGAAGGTTGCTAGTTATACAGTGTTAGCTAAGGCATCTTGAAATAAACGGTGATCATCGATTAGTGCCAGTGGTGCGGGAAGGTGATTCCACTCGTCGTATGTCCGGGGTAAAAAGGAATGAAAGTAGGGTTTCGTTCTGCAGAATGGTATTCCAACCTTGTGGGCGTGATCCATGCGTGATGACACGTACTGTGGGGGTGAAATAAATTCTTCGCGTAGATAAGAATGGTGAAAAAGTTTATGAAAAAGGCGAAGACGAAGTGCTCGACAACGGGACGGAAGGGATGGCAGACCGAGACTAGATTTCATGCTGGTTATGCTTGCAGTTGATTTGGTTGATCTTACCGGTACTAACCTACGAGGCAGAAACGTGGAGGCTAACGAAAAGAGTTCAGCTTAAGTTAAGGACAACGCAGCGATCCATGGAAAGAAAAATGATAGGTGTAACGTTAAGAGATCGGAAGCGGGCAGAGTGGGTCAGGGAACAAACACGGGTTAGTGACATCCTAACCGAAATCAAGAGAAAGAAATGGGCTTGGGCAGGGCATGTAATGCGAAGGCAAGATAACCGCTGGTCCTTAAGGGTAACGGAGTGGATTCCAAGAGAAAGTAAGCGTAGCAGGGGGCGGCAGAAAGTTAGGTGGGCGGATGAGATTAAGAAGTTTGCAGGCAAAGGGTGGATGCAGCTGGCAAAGGATAGGGCTAATTGGAGAGACATGGGAGAGGCCTTTGCCCTGCAGTGGGTGTGTAGTAAGGCTGATGATGATGATGATGATGATGATGATGCTTGCAGTTCTGTTGTAGTTAGAATGAATCGAGCAGCTGTATTTTGCACCATCTCATGTGAGTGCGTTAAGTTCTGGTGGTAAGGATCCCATATCGATGATCGCATATTCGAGTTTAGGTAAAACTAGTGTTTTGTACAGTAAAAGCTTCAGCGATGATGGTGCTTTAGCAAAGTTACGATGAAGGTATCCAAGTGTTTTGTTGGCGTTGTTAACGACATGTGTGACATGAGCAGTCCAGGTAACGTAGTTAGTTATGTGAACACCGACGTATTTATAAGAGTGTACGGAGTCTAGAGACAAACCGTTAATGTGATAAGAGGGCAAGTTATTAGTCACTCGAGACACACGCATGAATTTGCACTTGTTAAGATTAAGGTCCATTAGCCAAGATTTACACCAGGTTGATATGGAGTCGAGGTCGGATTGTAGCATTAGTATGTCGCTGTATGCATGTTATTTCCCTGAATATTACGCAGTCATCGGCGAATAGGTGAATGTGAGATGAAATGCAGAGGGTAGGGCGTTAATGTAAATAAGGAAAAGAAGCGGACCGAGCACAGAGCCTTGGGGAACACCGGAGTGAACCACACTCGGATCTGAGGTGAGGTCATTAATAGAAACACTGTTGACGGTTTCTAAGAAAAGCTTCAAGCCAGGTTAGAATCTTTGGGTCCAGGTCAAATTGCTGCAATTTGTATAGTAGTAAGTTATGAAACTTTATCAAACGCTTTCGCGAAATCTATGAACACGCAGTCAGTTAGTGAGTTACGATCAAGGATAACATGCAACTTATTAGTAAAGGATACAAGTTGGGTTTCGCATGAATATGATTTTCGGAATCCGTGTTGAAATCGCGAGAAGAAAGAGTTCTATTCTAGAAAGTTAGCTAGGTGAGAAAACAAGATGTGTTCGAGAAGTTTACAAGGAATGCTGGTGAGAGAAATTGGCCGGTAGTTTAGTGGAGAATACTTGTTACCTGATTTGTGGAGTGGAATCACCTTCCCCACCTTCCATGCGGCAGGTAGCGAACCCTGGTCAAGTGACTGCTGAAAAATTTTTGTTAGTACGACGGAAGAATAAACACTTGTATTTTTTTAAGAATTTAGCATTGATTAGGTCGCAGCCTGGAGCAGCGGATATTTTTAGAGAGATTATCAGGTTTGCAACACCATCAAGGTCTATTGTAACAGCTAGATACATGGGCGCATAATCGAATGACACGGTGCTAGGAAGCGGGGGATGAGCGGTGATAGAAAAATTGGATGTGAAAACTCCGTTTAATGCGGAAGCTTGCAGTTCGGGGGGAATGGTAGCTCCAGAGTTGTTAACAAGAGATATGCTATTGCTATCGGTCGGGTTGATGGTGCGCCAAAACTTTTGCGGATCAGTGCATAGCATGGACGGAAGTGTAACTTGTAAAAAAGTGTTCTTCGACTGTTTTAGCGCTGCAATATATTCACGTGAAGCGACTTTGTACGCACCAGTGAGACACCAGTTACCCTGCCACGGCGCCATAATGGATAGGCGTGGCTGCGAAGCGCCAGACCAAGGGGTTGACTCCCGTTCTTGGTAGCCGCATATCGATCGGGAAAGAGTTCGCAGAACGCCTGTGCGCCGTGCCTTCAGGTACTCGAACTCGAGATGGTTGCATTAAACGCAGTAGCCCTCCACTAAGATGCCTCGTCAACCCACATACAGATTCTGGACATTTAGCCCTGCATACCATAAGAGTAGTGATGCTACCCTGAAGATGGAGGTTTATCACCACGAGCGAAAGTGCTCTGTACCGTGCGGTGCTGCTTGGCTTGTTTTGCGCTCAGAAACTTTGAGCGTTTTCGGCAAGCTTGGCCGCTACGCATCAAAACGAGGGAAGTGACATGCGTATAGGAAAAAAAAAAGAGTTATGTCCTCGCACTTCCCGATGGCAGAGATTCGCAGAATTTAGATTGGGAGTAAAACTAAATCCAAGGTCCCATAGTGCGCGCCAGTTTTGTACTCGACAGTCATCATCATCGCCATCAGTCTGACCACGTTCACTGCAGGACAAACGTCTCTCCCATATCTCTCCAATTCACCCTGTCCTGTGCCAGCTGCGGCCACCTTACCCCTGCAAACTTCGTTAGGAGGCCACTCTGCAAGCTGCTCAACGAGCTGGCCAAACAGGCTTGTGGACAGAGCTCTCCCTGAGGCCCAGGCCAGTGCAATCTTCGATAACTAGGAACCCACCCATGAGGACGTTTTGTTTTTCAATTAAAGTTGCTGCTCGTCCTCACTATCTTCTTTATATCATCGGCCCACCTAACTGTCTGCCGCCCCTTGCTACGCTTGCCTTCTCTTTATATCCACTCCGTTAGCCTTAAAGACCAGCGGTTAACTTGCGTTCGCATTACATGCCCTGCGTAAGCCCATCGCTGCCTCTTGATTTAGACTAGGGTGTCATAACACGCGTTTGTTCCCTCACCCACTCAGCCCTATTCCTGCCCCTTAACGTTAAACCTAACATTTTCCTTTCCATAGCTCACTGCATTGTCCGTAATTTAAATTCAACACTTCCCCTCCCCCCCCCCCCCCCCCCCCTCCACACACACGCGCACTAACACAATACGCACGAATAAAGGCAGGATGCTAAAAGTTACTTTCTTGATGTTTCAAAACCAAACTGTATTCGTATATGTAGTATTTACCGTGGCGGAGAGAAATGCTGCCATCATTGTCGCTTTCAGGGTCGTAATAATAGAAAATTAATCACCTCCTTTAGCGATTTAGTTTCCTTGCATGTGCACACCTGGTTAGGCTTCTCCACTGAGTAAATTATTGTTGCGCGCTCATGTTCGTTGATATCCGTCTCAAAATTTTCATAGCAATCCACGTGTTGAAGCATGCACGACATGAACGATCAGATGGAAAGTTCTCCTTGATTTGAGGCACTTATACCTTATGAAGTTTGCCTTCTTTCGCAGCCTGAATGCCTTAAACAATAGATACGCCACTACTCGAAGAGTAAATAGCTGGATAGGCGATATGCGAAACTGCTTAGAGGTCTGGCGACACCGAGACAGTAGCTTCCGGATGCGAACAGGTGCATCGTTTGCTAGTGGACTTTCTTGATATGGGTGAAGTGTCATGAATTTCGTGAATATAGTTTCAGAATCAACGCTCCAGCATTTGCGCTGCTATTACCTCTGATATTCGACCAAACCTAGACCCTTTGTTGTCGTCTAGTCAATGCCAGCATGCTCATACTGCGTCTTCCGCTCCGCTTGAAGTTTGGTGGGGAAGATGGCAAGGATATGCACCGGGAAGTGGGTAGAAAACTTGAACTTTGTGCCATTTTCATTTTAATGCGCGGAGTAAGTCATCGGTTCCAGCCTCGCGCACTAACATCGCACTTCTATTTGCAAATTGGCGAAAATTTGCCGCGTAGGGTAGCCAGCGTTTTATTTTTTCTGTTCACGCATGCCTTTGCCTGGAAAAACCTGTGTACCACTGCAAATGTTAGCACTGGCATGTGCAGCAGTGTAATCACAAAGGACGCACGGGAACCTGCGTAAGGCTATCCATTCCTGTTTCAACACCACCGTTACGGATCCTAGCAGATTGCCAGCGTTGATTTGCGCTGTCTTAGCGTCTAGCGCCACATTTTAAATGTGTCGGAAGGCGTGTGTAAGAGATATTGCGTTGTTAACAGCCGATGCTAACAAGAGTAAAGTAAGCTGTATTGTTTGCAATGTTGCAAGCAAGGACGCATTTTTTTTATTTCTGACTTGCGATGTCGAAGCGAAATTCCCTTGAGCCATGAAAAGCGTCGTTGTCTAGGAAAATAGGTTCCATTTTTTTAATCTCCCACATCGTGGATGTATATTGTAGAAAGCTTGATGAAATAAAATATTTGCACATCAGTGTTTATGCACAAGGTATGTCTCGGATTGCGTCACAAGCCTGCATTAATTTGCATAACGTGAGGGTGATGAAGTGCATGTCACCTTAAATGTGACAACTGCAATGTGAAGAGAGTTTCACTAGCGATGCAAAAAATAACTGAGCACGGGATGCAATCAACATGTGAACACGTAAGAACTAAACTGTAATCGGCGCATGATTCTTTGATTGCACTGTAGTATACGTCAAGGCTCTACCGATCGACATTTTTAACTGCAGCCCACAGAGTGCGCATTGCCACGATTTGCCCGTAAATTAGAGAAAGGCCTTCTTTGCCGACGGACTAAATGTTTGAGCAACGCCGGCATACGTGGGCTGAAAAAAATGTTCCCTTCTAATTCGTTCTTCAAATGGGCGTCGATAGGATACTGTTTGATCAGTAATACGCTGCTGGCGAGTAAGTAAATGCACGAAAAATTGGCTCTTCTTCTGATCACAGAAAACAAACAGTGTAGTTCATATCGTAATTTGAAAACAAATTACCTATACAGCTTTGTGAATGATCAGCGCTACAAGCGAAAACTGTAAACGTTCGAACCGCTTAGGCATCATACCTGGCATGCGTGTGGTTCTATTAAAACGTTCCCGCATAGTAAAAGAATGATAAACGAGAAGCTAAAGCGTATACATGCTTCCCGCGCGTATCCTAATATCCTGTCAGAGTGCATGACACAGAGAGCAGCGGTGCATTGGCATTTCACCTTTAGAACAAAGTGCAGCCATCCTTGCCCCAACGCCAGGCAGCGGTTTCGTTTTCTCGAGCAAACCAACATGAAGGGCCTCGTTCTGGGAGCGCTAAAAGATGGAGCTGTGTACATCGCATACCATCTATTCCGCGAATTGAGTTGTAGTTCTCTGCAAATATTGTGGAGAATTGTGTGCTCGAAATTCCTACCAATTGTAGTAATATAGGGGCACAGTATCCTGGAAGCTTTCTGTGTAACAATGCAGGCTTGCCGAATTGAAAAAAAGAGAGTTTAATAGGAGTCTCGAGCTTTTGATCAGATTGAAAACCGCAATTAGGATCGCATTTCTTGTATGCCTGGTAATAAAACCTAGGTACAAAAAGGACTTTCCATAAGGTAACTCTATAAGCGGAATTATATATATATATATATATATATATATATATATATATATATATATATATATATATATATATATATATATATATATATATATATATATATATATATATATATATATATATATATATATATATATATATATATATATATATAATTCCGCAGCCCTAGCCCGTCTTGGGAAAGGTATACTGCTTGAGGTCATTTACCCGGCTGTTTTGCAGCGTGTTGCGTCTTAATGTTCTTTACATACAGCCCTCCAGACCCGAGCTGTAAGATGTCTAGTTTAGGAGCAATTCGTATTTTTCTGGTTTTATTCTTAGGGGTGGTAGAAGAAAGAAAGAATTGCGAATAATTCGCGGATAATTCGCGAATAAGTTGCGAATTATTCGCGAATAATTTGCGAATTATTCGCAAATAATTCGCGAATAATTTCAGGCCCAGTTAGCTGCAAAACATGCAGCGCAGGACGGAGATTCTTTCTGTCCACCATGGAGTCCTTGCACGGTTTCGGACAGCTGGCAACATGCGCCACAGGCATAAGTGAACTCTCAGCACCATTGCTGAATTAAATTTCTCTGACTTAGCAGCGGGAGCGAGTCAGAGAACTCGGGTTTTATACTCTCTTGTCTCCCATTAGGTTGTTGCGCAGCGTCCCGGGCGTCACGCATGTAAGCAGGGACACTGCAGATGGGGAAAGAGCTAGATAACAGAAGCAGGTTCCTTGGCCAGCGAGTGCCAAGATCCTTGCTCTTGGCCACCGATGTGCACCCGCCGCGGTGGCTCAGTGGTTAGAGCGCTCGGCTACAGATCCAGAGTACCCGGCCTCTAACCCGACCGCGGCGGCCGCGTTTGGATGCAGGCGAAACGCTAAGGCGCCTGTGTGCTGTTCGAAGTCAGTGCAGGTTAAAGATCACCAGGTGGTCGAAATTATTACGGAGCCATCCACTACGGCACCTTCTTTTTCCGTTTTTCGTTCACTCCCTCCTCCATCCCTTCTTAACGGCGCGGTTCAGGTGTTCGCCGATATGTGAGACACGTACTGTGCTATTAGCTTTCGGCAAAAACCAATTTTCAATTTTTCAACCGATGTGGCTCAAGGTGAGAGTTGTACCGTTTGGCACGGTACTAATATGTTGGTCCTGCTGGGGACTGGAGCTAAAGGGACAGCGGCGTGCTTCAAGATGTGCAGCCTCAAGTCCTTCCGAAATGCTTAAACTAAACACGCTTTGTTTCGACCTCTTCACTTGCATAATCTCCTTCCCGAACAGACGAGATCTACTCAGCCAGGCGCGACAAAGAGTAGCCCTGGAAGGAGCAACATTCATTTTTTCTGATATAAAACAATGCATATGCAAATTTGTTTTTGCCCAAGTTGAGCGCCGGTAAGAAAAAAAAACAGATTTCTGCATGACCCTGGACGGAGTCGAGCGTTTCACCTCGTCGTGTCATACACATTTCAAGCGTCAAAATAATTCTACATTTGCTTCCGAGATATCTGATACCCTCATGGTCACCACAGATTCGTTGACTTTGTCAATTTAATGACGTACGACTTGAACACCTACAAATGGTACACGCCATGGGTGGATCACAACAGCCCACTGTATGCGAGGGCAGGCGATCCTCCGTACTTCAACACCCTCAATGTGGTAGGTGATGCCTTTTATTCTGCCATTTTCATCTTTTACATGATGTGAACATGAGTACCATAAAGTGAGCACGTACCGTAAGGAAGTACTTCTACTTCAATTTGGAGCATTCGAGTGCTGCCTAACCAGGTCTGAAACCAAAAATCTACGAAGCGATTTTTGTTAAATGCACGGCGCAGATATACATGTCTGGTTTCATTGCGTCTTGAAACATTTCCGCGAAACAGCGTAATCCCTGTGACGGTATCTTTCGGAAAGATATTTCTGCTTGGGAAATTTTGCCATACGAGGGAGTGAAAAAAAATTGCGACAATTATTCTTTATACCTGAAATCACACATCAGAATTTTTTTTTGATTTCGTGTCTTTGAAAGAAAAGTGTACTTTTACAATGATTTAAATTTTCAGCCAGCACAGTGCTGGTAGTGCAGTCCTGCCAACTCGGTCGTTCCAGCTATTGTAGCGGCGCCATGCGGCCTCTTCCTGGAGTAACTAGCCGGTGATCGCTCTGCGCGCTGCTTGCGATCGCAGTGGTTCGGAGAGTAATGATACTAGTCAAAAATGAGAATATTCTGCTCTTCTGTGTTGTGCGAACATTCGAAAAAGGAAACATGTTTCTCTAAACAATAAAGAGTGCAAAAAGCAGTGATTAAACGCGTCCGGCAATTTGGTAAGGCCTTTCAGCCCCATGACGCGTGTGTTACTCAGCGACGCACTTTTCTGGCGCCATGACGCCGCGTAGCGAATGCATTCCTGTGCGGAATTTTGTTAAAATAAGATCTACGTAGCGTATTGAAACGGCGTGAGAGCAGTGCAGTGCTTAAAAACTGAGCTGATGCAAAACATTGTCTAGATTAAACGTGACTTTTTGGCCACAAGGTGATTGCGAAATGCGATATGCATGGAGGAATTTCACATCTGTATCTTTGTTTCTCGGGTATAATGCGCAAACTGTTTCAATAACCAAAAACATTTCTTGACAACTTTCGTCTGCTCACTCAGTCACAGCGCTTTTCTCCACTAGTCGAAAACACAATTCGAGCGCCCATTTCGGCTCATGAATTAAGTTCAAATGACCCTTTGGTCGCCGCTTCAAACAGTATACATTGCCAATTCTGCTAACGCATATGTGACAGACGTAGTCGGGAGATAAACTATAGTGAGATAAAACTGAGTCTGCAATGAAGCTCCGCCGACATCCAGGCCCAACGAACAGAATCCGCCTTTTTCACGACGCGACTGCGCATGCGCCCATCCCCTGGCGGCGGTGTCGCGAAACATATTGGAAGGGTCGCTCGCTCCACTCGAGACCGGTCGTGGAAGTGTAAACAAACCGGCTTCATACGCGGGGTGCGTTGCTGCAGCCGTCGGGCGTTCAGCGCGACGCATTTGGCGATACCTACGAAATGTGTTGCATACGGCTGCAATGCCCAATATGTAAAGGGAAGTAAACTCGGATTTTTTCGCTTTCCGAGCGCTTCCCGGGACAGCCTTCGACGCGAAGCGTGGATAAAAGCAGTTCGCCGGCTCGACGATCGTGCCGCCCTTGGGCACCGTCAAGCACGTCAAGACTGCGGGAATCACTTTGTGACAGGTACGGATGAGGTACTGTGTTTAAATGCGTGTGCAGTCTATCACGAAGTGTTTTATTCATGGGCAGGAAGGCCTCGAATGTCACCGCGGCACCTAGACTTCGTTCCGACGCTTTTTGCTTTATCAAGCAAGAAGGCCAAATGGGCAAGTGCTGTGAGCCGCTTTCAACGCGCGATGGAGCAGGCAACGAAAAAGACGCTACGAGAGCATTCACACATGGTGCTAAAATTTTGTCATAATCTCCTATGGAAATTTCCTTGTTTATGCCACTACACCCTGGCCAATCCCCCCGTGTGGGTATGTGCCATGTATTAAGAGGCAGAAGAAGAAGGTGCGTTATGCGTGTGTTCGAACCATATCCATGATGAAGAGCTCTGCGTGGTATCGCCGGAATGGATTAATGTGCGCCTCTCGCGCTCGTCTTTAGGGACGCGCATGCTTGTTTAACCTATGCAGCGGTGTGCTGTGGGAAAATACAGTGAAATTCTAACAGAGCTGCTTTGTTGCGAGTACGCTTGTGCTTTTATAGCTCGTGCAGCTATTCTGCAGCGCTTGAGCACAACGATTGCTTGTGAAAACTGTTGTCCCCAGTCGTTTTCTGTACTACGGCGTGCACGATGTAGTATCCACCTTTCATGAATGGCAAGCATATACAGCGGAAAACGCCAACCTTACTGAGAGGGGATATTTCATTGAACATTATGTTCCGAATGTAGCCTTCATCTCTGAAGCGGCGGCCCTTGCTAGCTGGTGTTCGCATCGCATGCCGGATGATCGGCGATACTGAAGAATTTGCCTTTCAGTGGGCACTACAGCCTGCCTCGGACGTCGCACCAAGCCATCAGTCAACCCTAGAAATCCTCCAGGTACCAGGTGCTGCCCAGGACACGCCATCGTTGACAGATTCCAACAAAACGGGCTCCGCAGCGGCACTCAGTCCGGCCGGGTTGAGCGCGCAGTACCCTACCAGTGAGCTTCCAGCGTTGTACGCGAGGTGGCAGCACAGGAAAATGAAAAAGGCGGATTCCTGCGTGAGAAAAAGTGGACCGCTGGTAAAGCTTTCTTTTACCTGAACAAGCAGCTAATCACGAGACGAAATTGTAGCCTCAGGAATCTTGATGTTTCTGGCTACTCTGATACAACCAAATGTTGAAAAGCTGATTCGTACACTTTGTAATTGGCAAGTGAAGTAGTCTAGGACCCCACGGACCGTGGCCATTGTTCCCGGCTTTTTTTTAGTTGTGTCCTTATAAGATCAGCGTGCAATAAATAAGCATATCGTATATATGGGGTAAGCGCCGCACTCGTGTAGGCACGAAATATAGCGGCATAATGTCTGTGTCACTAATGTAGTTTCTTCAGACACTACCTTAAAAACCGGAATGTAGAATTCCGCTTTCGGCCATGCTCCGAAAACAGCCAAAATTGCGAAACAAACTGCTGCCTTTACTCGTAAAGAGGCGGTAATCGTTACACAGAAACTCGCTAAAAGAAAAAGAGAGTGAATTCGCAGAAGAATTAGTGTTCAAAGCGTCTGTCGCACTTTACTGTGCCGTGTTTGGTGCATTCGTCAACGCAGACGGAGTTCTTGCGGCACTTGCGAACTGCCTATTCTATGCTCATGTCGATAAAAATGTATTTAGAGCCTGTAATTCAGCCCAACTCAACCATAAGCTGTTATTATAATTGAAAATGACTTACTGCTTCCTACGTATGTGCTAAATCTCACGCGAAAGTTGCCGCAGCATCAAGACGCCGCTTTGATCCTATACCCACGCTAAGGCAGAGGAGCCGTCACTGCCTCGGCCGCCCTTTAGCACTGTCGCTGAGCCACCTATAGGAGTTGAAACGACCGAATAAATGACTGTATAAAGAAAAATATCTCCGCAGCGTTTTTAGGACGAATTCCTCTTAATGTATTATGCGTTTACAAATTGAAGGCAGCGCATATAACTCCCTTCCATGAGGCATCACACCGTTAGACTTACAGCTGTTGCTGATGCCACCCCTCCTTATATTTCCCTCAAAAAGCTCAAGACACTGCAAAAGACAGCAGTTAAACTGATGATGAAAAACAGCGAAAACTAGACGCAACACTTAAGAGAAGGAGGACAACATACACGCTCTCACACGACCATTATAAGCAAAAGTTTTCTTCTTCTCTCCTCGTACTGTATAATGTTCATGCGAACATGAATTCGAAGATTTATTTAGAGCTATTATTGGAAGCTAATTTTGACACACTAGAAAGCAGCAGAAGCTGTCACTCCGCCAGACCTCGCATGGCTCCAACAGCCATTCAGCGTTCTGTAGGTATACCTTCTAGAACTATAATTCAAAGCCTCAAACTGACGGCGTGGAAGCAGTTCCGCTACTTTGACTGTGACAGGAAAAAGCGCACTTTCGCGAATTGCTGTTATACTAACACAACGAGGCACGCACACCTCTAATTTGCGAGACTGCGTTTAGCGTGTGTTCCCCTCTTCGTGTACTTCTAAGTGTTGCGCAATTAACCTATTCTAACGCCTGCAATACTGGACACCTCTGCTTGAGATCGGCACTCCTTTTGCGTTGCACACATTCCTCAACCACGAGGTGGCAGAAATCCGGAAATCACAAGCTTTGCGATAGTTTTTCTTCTTTCTTGTCGCATTAAATTGTTAAAAAAATGCAGCTCAGTGATCAGTGTTTAGTTCTAACTCGAACATGTGTTCGTTACAGGAGAGCAGCGCTGAACTGTGGGTGATGCTAGGCATGCCAAATTCCAAAATCATGGTTGGAATTCCGACATACGGGCTCTCCTGGGTGCTGCGAAATCCTGAATTCTGGGATGTCGGCTCACTGGCCATAGGACGGCATAAATATGGCGGTGGTTACGTAAACTATCCTCAGGTCAGTCAACTGCCTGGCATCGCGCAAGGAAAAAAAAATTGATTTATCCCCATAGTTTGAGCCTACAATCCAGGGATGGTCCCGTTTTCAATAGGCGGGCTCAGATTAGCGGCTGTGCGACACTTGTTACGGCAGGTATGTCAGTGCTTGTTTTTTCTGCGATAGCGCAGGCTCCAGAAGGTAATTATATTGCACTCAGAGGTGTTTTTGCACCTGCTCATTAATGACAAAGAAAAAATATATTTTGGAACTTATTGATTTTAGGCATGCCGTGATATTTTGAAACTTACTGTCAATATTCAAAGTTGAGAAACACCCTCATAATAAGTATTGGGCTATAAAGCACTTCTATGTAACGGACGTTTGGTTTCTTCCATAGCCCGATTGGTGCCTGCCACCTCCTGCTGCTTACGGAAAGATCGCCTTGAAGCATGTGTGTTACAGGAGTAATATGATGAAGCCATTGCTCACGCCGATAAGAATCTTTTCTATAGTTTTTAGCATCATTACGAGATCTTTCAGCACTTTGGAAAATGTCTTCATATTCATAGGAAACAGCTAATACAAGTGCAGTCGGGTGCTTACGAACAGCTTTACAGAGAACCTGTGCCGAAGTTTACCATGCCATTGCAGGTTCGTTGCACATAGCCTAGCGAAAGGAGCAAGCAGTGTTTGGTGCACTCATGCAACCTATACTGCTTTCCCACGCCACCTTTCTGCGCTTATTGATATGACATTGAGCGATCTGTCGAAGCCACACCTGCAGGCCGTCAGCTATCTGGGCTGCTCTGAGTGAAGATTGACAATGAATGCTGTCAGCCGAGCGCGGGCCTCTATTAGCTCAGAATGTGCTTTCGCATTTATAGTAGTCAATTTGGCTGGCAGCAGAACTTTTTAGTCACCGAATGAAACAGTTGCGGTGCCACCTGGGCAGCGCAGGTTCTCTATGCACTCTGCCCAAGCACAAGGGGTGGGTTGGCAATATGGCATCTCATAACGTCCCCACCCCACAGACCGTCGCTTTGTGTTACAGTTTGCAAAGCATAGAAAGGTCCTTGCACTAATCCAGCTGAAATATATCAAAACCATAAAAATATAAGCCTGTTACATTGCTATCCTCGTTTCTAAAACGTTAATTAAATAGTGGTCAACAAGGTTAAAGCAGCGTTCATTCTGAGCACGCTAGCGCCAGAAAAACGGGCATGATAGGAAAGATTACACAGGACATGCTGTCATAAATAGCCTTGGTTTCTAACCTTGCAATCAATAAATATCAAGAAAAACAAAAAAAGATTGAGAAGCTTTTATAAGCGTTAAAACCCGAAGACTAGCAGGACCCACACAAAAACATAATTCTTTGACGGAAAGCAGAAGCTATAGCTTGGTGACACAGAAATCTCCACTCTTTGCATTGTCATATACCTCGACAATCTCTCGCGAGTACACTCTAAACACGAATACGCCTACATGGGAGTAAAAAGGCAGTAAGCTGCCCTCTAGTGCACACCATTCTGGAACAGGCCGTTCAGAAGAAGAGAGGTTACTCCCTTTAAACTCATTACTGTATAGAGTGTGCGGTTGTGGTGTGTGATGATGACAGGTAATTTTCGGTGCGTGTTTTCTTGCTTGTAATGATGCATAACGCATTATTATACATAGGTTACCACCTGGTATTCTCCTACGAGCGCTAAAATTATGGTTGCAATTTTTTACGCTTTCGGTTTCAGTTTCAACAGCCGAACGAGGACTGTGACGACAACATGTGCTTACAAATCACGGAAGACGTGAAAAAACTGCAACATAAACGCTGCTTCCACATTTGTGGTCATTCCGGCTCTTGTAGAAGCCTGGCTTCACCACTGCAGTAAATTGAAACGAAGAAGCAGTGATTATGTGGACGTTTTTCCATGCCTCATGTGACACAAAAGCACTCTTTGACGTCACAGCCATTGTTCGGCTGTTGAAACCGAAACCAGAACAGCCTAACAAAAATTATTCGTTTATAAAATATTTAACGGTCGTAGATGAGTATAACATTGTGATTAATGCGTAGTAGCGTAGTCCGCATCATTGTAGAGAAGAACACATGCCATCAAAATTACGTCTCTACAACTGTAAACTTCTTTAGGGGGTATGCTTGTCGCTGCTGGCGCTCGAGGGGGATAATTGGAGATCCGTGGGAGAGGCCTGTGTCCAGCAGCTGGCTTAGTTTACGTGGTAAAGATAGAAATGCAAAAATATGCAGTTAACCGACACATCTGTAACCGTAAACACGCAGCGGCAGTGTTCATTGGCTGATATTTGAGGGAAGAACCATTTGCGATTTGAAGAAGTGGCAAAATGGCGGGGCACTGCTGCCATAGGGAGAAATGAAGTGGGTGTCGCTATTATCATGCGGCATTTAGTCCGGTTGTGCGCATTGATATAAGCAGTCTTCATCACATATTTCGAGCCGACTTTATTCCCGAGGAAAATGTCGCCCCACACCATTCTTTATTCCTATTCATTTGATCAGTGAGTGAAACACAATGGCACAGAGTACTTATATAATAATGCTCTCGCATGTTCCGGTCCTTGCTGCTTATAAAACATTTTTTGCATGTAGCTTGGTATGTGCTGAATTAAGTCTTGTATGCTTTATTTACGGGTGGAATTGAGAATACCGCAAACGTACTCGGGCCTGAGATTACTGTGCCTTTGCGCGCAATTTTCATACCTCACATTGCAGAATCTTTGCAGTTCTTCAGGAGTCGTAAACTATTTCCCAGGTCTGTTCGTTGCTGAAGAAAGGAGCTGCACGTGAGTACGACCCAGAAGCCAAGGTGCCTTTTCTTCACAAGGGTACACTTTGGATTAGCTACGACGACCACAACAGTGTGGCGCTCAAGGTAGGCAGGGTATAGTCCGCATGTGTGGATCAACGAAGATGTAGCTTGTGTGGACGTCGCAGCTGTGATGTAACTTTTCAAGCCAGCGACAAGCCAAAAGCACTCTTCCAGAGAACGGCTGCATTGGCAGGAAAAAAGCCGCTGCTGCTGAAAGCAATAACACTGCCAGAACTGTCATCTCCATTGTTGTCGTTTCAGCACTGTTTGTAGTCTAAACGGTGTGGAGAAAACTTTAGTGACAAGAAAGGCGGAAAGTCCGTTCGGTGGAAACATGTACCAGAGGTGCCACTTCACACTGAGGAAAAAAGGAAGGTAAAGGACACCTAAAGCATCCGTAGAGGATGATTATGTCCTCATCAAATAACTTGCATACAGTGACCCATGGAATCTAGAGGGCGAAAGGAGTACAAAAGCGCGGCTCATCAGTTATGTTTGTAGGTATTATAATTTGCATACGAGAAATGAGCCTGAGCAGTCAACACATCACCCTCAAAGTGGTTATATGATCCTGTTGCCTCAGTTTACCTGTATTAGTTATTTGGCATTGCTTGCTTTTTATTTGTGAAATTATGATGGGCAGTTCAAATTGAAAATAGATTTTGTTAACAATGGGCTCTCTGGAGACGGTAAAATGGTGCGAAACAAAGATCCGCCAAATACATTCCAAAAATCTAATCAGGTAAAATTTTGAGTGAAGAACTGAATGTATTACGAACTGAGTATTTATCGATAAAATATATATCTGTACACTTCGTTTAAGGACGATATATTGTTTGAATAATATTTTTAATAGAATAGGCCTTTTATGACTAGATTACAACATCTAGCTAAAAAGGGCGGCTGGAAGGGCTAGTCAAAAAGCAGCAAATAGGAAATGCTTAATAAGGATTTGGACTAAACAAATCCAGGTGACGCTGGAGTAAAAACAGAATTTCATTATAGTGAATGAAGAAGCTTAAATTCCGAGCACTAGCAAGGTCGCACCTTGCTTTTTGCGGAGTGATTGACAATATATTTAAAAAAACTAATTTATTGCGGCTTTCGTTCCTTCTGCGCACATATCAGCTCTCATGCTGTGCGCGAACTGCTGCTTCGCGAAAAACGTAGGCTGGGAGGCAGTGAACTACAATAAAAAGTGCACCAAAACACATTCCTGAGTTCTCCAGGCAGGCAAAAAACTGGCACAAAGAAATCGTCGTCTCTCTTCGCGAAAAGCTCTCGTTTTTGACATTTCTCTGCTGAAAACTCTGAGAGGCACTTTTTTTAAACATATGGCAGTTAATTTCCAGCGTCTGTCGAGCTTCTTGCTCCAATCCTTGCCTAGACGTACAATACCTAATATTTTGTGTTTGTAAGCATACTTTAGAGTCTCGCACCATAATGAGGGAATTCTTGAAAGGTTCTATGAAGATGTAGAATCAGCAATGAGTCAAGTAAAAATGCAGTATATCTTTTTTTTAAAGGCGACTTCAATGCCATAATGAGGAGATTCTCGAAAGGTTCTGTGAAGACATAAAATCAGCAATGAGTAAAGTAAAATAGCAGCACATTTTTCTGAATGGTGGCTTCAATGCCAACGTATGCAAGGAGCATGCAGGAGAGCAGGCAGCAAGGTGTTCTTATTTTAGTTCGCAGAAGAAAATTGTGTGCGGGTTATGAATACCCTCTTCCGCACACGTGAGAACCGGAAGAGGAGTTGGAAGAGCGTGAACAGCCTGACTAGATGTGATATACACTTCATATTTTGCACACACCATAGCATCATGAGCTATGTGGAGATGCATGGCGCATAGGATGCAGAAAAACAAAGTGGCAAGGTCTTGATTTAACCTAGGTTTAAATGTCGAGCATAGCAAAATTATGGGCAATAAGCACATAAAGGACTTGCCGGTCAGAATGAGTCGATTAATTCAGGATCTCGGTGGAGGACTAATATTTTCATTCCACGTAGGACGATAACCACACCATTCAAACGATGAATGATTAACTCGCGAGCATCTCTGCTCTCGCAGGACACGAAAGTTCAGATTAACAAACGCGAAATAATGAAAGCTACTAACCTCATAGATCACATAGAAATGTAAATCTCTCAAATTTTGAAAATGTGAGTAGGACACCAATAAAGATGTTTTGTTCTTCCGTATTAACACCTCGCTTCCTTCGAAGTGCTCGTTTATTTGGCGTTGGACTCGCAGCAGACAGCCAGACGTTGACACTCGGGCGAACAAAGGAACAAGACTTTTGCACATTTAAAAAACTGTACAAAAACAAATACACACAGAGAAGAAGCAGGCGCTACTCACTCAGCTACCAAAGCTGACAGTCACACTTAAGCTCCGAGCTCGCTCTACATGGGATGCCAAAAGCTGGGGCCCGTTTACACCGCTGCGCGAAGCCTGATCTAGAACCCCATAATATCAGTGGTCGATGGACACATGGAAAACTCATTTCGTAGCGGCTCCTTATTTCCTTTTTATTCTATTTGTTCCCCTCGCCACGTGTAGGGTAGCCTACTAGGCATCGCCTAGGTAAGCTCTCTGCCTTCCCATCTTTCTGTTTTTCTCTCTCTCTCTGTTAAATAACATATTTCGAAATTTCTAGAAGCGAGCCAGCTAGGGCGCTGAAAGAGGAGGCGTCGCAGCACGCCGTTAAGCTACGTTTTCCTAGCTCTGTCTTCTCGAAAGCACTGGAATTCTCTTGAAAATCTCTCCGTGCGTCCCGCTTCGCCAAGGTCTCGGGAGGAGGAGGTCCTGGCTTTTGCTCTGGGAGGCGCTTAGAGCCGCGAGCGCCTTCTGGAATGTCCGGGAGGGTTCTTTCTGCAGCGAAGCCACATTACGGTAGCATTTCGAGTGAGCCTTCAGCGTGGCGGCGCCGCCACCCTGTGGCTGCGCCACCACTCTGTCACGTGGTTGATCACGTGATGCGGAGCAGCTGCCGGTGCCGTGGCTGGTAACGTGGTTGGTCACGTGACCAAGTTCCACTAAGCCAGCTGTAGCTGTCGCGTCACTCCACGTTTAACAAGAGCTAAACCAACGCAAATTTTTTCTCTTCTTTTTTCGTCGCGCGCGCTGGAAACGACTTGCGCTCGCTATAGCAGCCTTACGACAGCCGACACAATAAATCATATTCCGCAGAGAATTGAGCATGCCTTATAGAATGAAGGTAGCCTTAAAAGCAGTAAAGAGCGAACTAGGCATGGGCAAAAATAAGAAGTGCAGAAAATAAGGAACTCTTGTGCATAATTATTACACCTCAGTCGAATGGTCGCCGTCACCTACGAATTAAACGCAGCCAATATTAGTTAGAGGCTATGTCAAAGTCCCATTTCCTTCCGGAGCACCTGTTGTAATCGCTATCGTCAAGCTGAATTCTTTTCAGCGAACACGCTTGCCCAAATAACGGCGTTAGAAATATAGGTGAGGAAGCGGTGACGCTAGCTGTTGGCGTACTAAGTCGCCTAGTTCCTCTACGCCCCACTAAGTGACTATTTCCTCAGCGGCTCATTTTCCCACGTTTTACAGACATGTTAAGCAGGTCAGAAACGGCGGCATATTTACAAACCACAAACTCTCACCTAACGATAATCCTTCATTTCTCTTGTCCACTGGATAATTGGCAAGCTCGTTAATCTCCTGTGTTGTCTTCTTCTATCCGGTGGTCCCTCTTTTTTTAGCACTACTATTATGTCCTCTCAATCAGCTCCGCCTTTTGCGCCCGTCACTGCGCACCGAGGCTTAGTGCCCGCGTTCCACAAAAACTAAAACAAAAAACACGCATGCATCATGTGTATGGCACGGCCGCGCACAAAAAAGGCTGCCTGGCCAGGCCCCAAGAAACAAGTGCAGTGATATAGCATGCGGTGGTTATGGCGTCGAAATAGGTCATGTGTGCGTTTGTGTCTGCGACGTTTTCCCTAACCGGCCGACCGAAGGGGCCCTCAGAAACGCTGTTATCAAGTGCATGGGTGCTACTTTATATTGTTGCTTGCATCCAGTACGTTTCGAGTGTTGAGTCCTCACCTGTATATCTCAAACTGTGGCCCAAATAAAGAGTTTCCGAGTATAGGAGAAATCTGCCAGTCTCCGTTCTAAAATGCCTGCCATCACCACCACGTTACAGCATAGTGCTGCACTCAGGCCTTCGACTTTACAGTCTTGCTCCCACTAACTTGTATAAAATGCTGAGCTTTGCATTTAAAGTATAAATGCCACGACTGCTTGTGGTGTGTTTATGAAAAATAAGTAGGAAATGTCGATGTGAACAGTCATCGTAAATGAGGGTTGCTTTACGCGGAGAGAAGCATTACTACATATAAAGGGGTTTTCGATGGTAAGCATAGATTATGTAGAGAACTTCTATTGTCTGCGATTGATTTTTTGATATTTTACCGAACGAACTTGTCCAATCTTTCAGGCTTCTTGGACTCGTAGGAGCGGCTATGGAGGCACCATGACATTCAGCCTGAACTCGGACGACTGGGATGGCACTTGTGGCAACGGATCATTCCCGCTTCAACGAGCCATCATGAAATATAGTTCGAGCGAAGGGCACGAGTAAATGCGTTACTACGTTCCAGAAGGTGTTATGAACCCAGGCTACACTAAAGCGGGCCAAAAAAACGCGTCTTAATTTCCGTGCCAATATTGAATGGCGAAACCTTCCTCAATATTATCAAATCACGCATGATTTTCTGTAAGTTGGTAGAGCCAGTTTTCCTAACAGAATGGCGAGCTGGCACGCTAGATTTTTTATCAGCTTGCACGTATTCGCAATTCTGCTAAAAAAGTCTCTAAAAAGCATGGCCGAATTTGCTAACCTCGTCTCATTAATTAAAAATGACCTGTAAAGCAAGAAATTGTACTTTACAGTTTATTGAAGCCTGGAAGGTTTTGTTCTCTAGTTGGCTTTCCTCGTGTGAGGCCCAAGAATTCAGAGTTGAAATTTCTCTTTTATTTTAGTCCGAGACTTCGAAAATACGAAAAAGACATTCTGCGCGCCGTATTTTTACACGCCGTTACCGACAGCGGTGCCTGTCACGCTTTGTGTTCAGAAGACCACCAGTCTCGATGTGCTTATAAGAGTGGAATAAAAAATTGTCTGTGGTTTAGCTCTGGTTAACCCAAGTCGAATTGCGAAAGCTTCGTTTCCTCGGCACGTCGTCTACGCAGCGTCTCACTCCGACGCTCTCGAGAATTCAAAGCGGTCTCTTCCGTAGTTGAAGAGTCACTAAGGGAGGTGTCACTCCTTCTAGCCGCATCTGCGTTACGACGCTTCCCGAGTCTTGCGGCGCGTTCTTCTGGCGTCTCTTGAGCGCGTTGTTTCTTGCTCGCTTCGTTCTGTCGTTGTTGCGTCTCTTTCGCGCTCTCCATAACGACAATATGCACGCCGTTTAGCTAAACGCTGTTCCCGCTCTTCATCCGTTCCTTCCGCACGCCGCCGCTTCATAGCTGCAGCACATCGTTGCAGCTTCACCTTATACACATCATCCGACATACCGTGGAGGATTCGCTGGGTCGACTGCGACGAGCCGAGTTGGGGGCCGCTTTTCCACAGCTGGCATGACGTCACGTAGAGCGAGCGCCTCCCCCCCCCCCCCCGGCAGCGGCGCGTGGAGGATTCGCTGGGACGATCGCGACGAGCCGAGTTGGGGGGGCCGCTTTTCTACAGCTGGCATGACGTCACGTACAGCGAGCGCCCCTCGCGGCAGCGGCGCGCAGCTGCAGCATTGAGGATTCGCTGGGACGATCGCGACGAGTCGTGTTGGGGCCCCGCTTTTCCACAGCTGGTATGACGTCACACATAGGTCACGCTAAAGGTCAATGGTGGATTCTCCGGGACGACGGCC
Organism: Amblyomma americanum; assembly: GCF_052857255.1. Taxonomy (NCBI): domain Eukaryota; kingdom Metazoa; phylum Arthropoda; class Arachnida; order Ixodida; family Ixodidae; genus Amblyomma; species Amblyomma americanum. Next base: position 76,899,047 of record NC_135499.1, read on the forward strand.
AAGAGCGGAGACCTCGAGCAGTATTGCTTTCGCAATAAAAAGAGCCTTTTGTTTGGAAATACTCGGCCAAATGAGTTGCAATTGCTCTTGATTCTCTCTTCAACCAAGTAAAACAGCCGGAGTTGCTCATGAAGTATATAGATCGGCGAACCTAAATTCCCACTAGTGATTTTCTCTAAGAAGGCAAGGCTTGGAGGGCAGATTTCTGAAATGACACGTTGAACGCAGTGCTCACGTTGAGTGCTGCTAAAATAGACTGATATTACGTCTTGGCCTCTTCGCAGCCACATCGCAAGTTGTGTGGGTCGTCATCACGGTGCTTGATAATGAACTGGCTACGCAGATAAGTCTCCGTTAGAAGTAATTCAGATGCCGCAGCAGCACAGGCAAAGCCCATGGGTGTGCGAAAGTCCTGAACAATTTCTTGCTCACGCATATAAATCACATGACAACCGTGGACGCGGAGATGAACAATGTGTGTTAATCGAGACAACTGAAGTGCCGGAGCTCGATTCTCGCTTTTCTGAAATGTCTTGCTGACGATAAAACGAATACCGACAACTAAGCGGCGGCCGTTACAGGCCACGATTCATCTCGTGATTTACAGTCCGTTCCCATGGGAACAAAAAGTCAGAGTTAATATTTGATGAAACAAGTCAGCTTGCTTCAAACTAAAAAAAAATCACTTAATAAAGAATTTTATCGCGGTAGCATAGACACATTATCCCCAGGCCACGCAGGCACATTGGTGCGGCTTGGTTAAATCGCTGCTTTATATGCATGTTTTGTTGCGCTTCATGTAATATGCAAAGTGTCCGTATCTGCGTGGGCAAGAGGAACTGCTGACGGGAGTCATGGACACTATCGGGTCAGGCCCATAGATGCGGAGGTTCCATATCGCCCAAATATTTTTTGTTGAGTCGTGCCCGCGTGGCCGGAAGTGAACTGGGGAATGAACTTTAGAAAAGCAAAAGATAATTTCGCTTATAAATGTTCGATGTCTTATGCACTGAGCACAAAACGCGCACCATCTTTTTAAACCAGCAGGGGCTAAGAAAATATGGCTCCCAAGAAGCCAGCAAACTTTGACTTGTAACCGGGTGAGAAGACACTTGAAGTGTGCCCATTGAAAGCGAGCGGACAAAACAAGGATCTCCTTCGGCGGCTTCTGGTACAGCATTTTTCCCTGGTGCACAGCTATTTTCTACCACCTATGCACCGCCTACAGACATGTAATTATTGCTGTGATTCGCTCAGCGTTATGTGTTTAGATATGCGGTTATGTCAAGATGAATAGGCGAGATAGATGAAAACAGTGAATTTTTATGCCTGAAGGGCATCTGGGGCCAAACTGCGCAATGACACAAGGTGGGTTTTGTCTTCTCAAGGTGGAGTAAAATGCCTATTTTCCTAGTATTTTTTCCTAAACAAGCTTAGAACCAGGTCAGGGGAAAGCTTGTACCCATTATATTACCGGTGGACAACCGGCGGCAGGGGGGTCGGACCCGTCATTTCCCGAATGCGAGGTTGATGCTCAAACCACTATGCCTCCGCAGAGGTAAGCGAGATTAGTACACAATTTAAGGGCGCAGAACTTGCGCTGCATCATTTCTTTAATGTTTCGTAGAGACACTGTTTCGGAACAGCTTGGAATTCTGGCTTTGAGGCTGCTTTGCTGAGATCTATTGCTTCGACAAACAATAAATTACACAAGCGCCAATTTTAAGTACCCGCCACGATTTGACACAGGGTGGCTAAAATTTACAAAATGCCATAAAGAACCATTTATCAAAATAATCACTGTCAATGAGTGACAAGACGTCCCATAGAGAACTCTGCTTGTTGTTAAGAAAACAAGGCATGAGTAGGGTGTGGCGACAGTAAATTCAAATACACAAAACAAATTGATTAGAGGCAGCACAAGAAGTCGTTTCTGACTGGCATGAAACCGGTAGTTAACAAATTGTCTTCTAAAACATTTTTCGGCTTTAGAAATAAAGGCTTACCTGTGCAGACATGCCTGGACATGTCATACAGAAAGGTGAAGCACAGTCTAATGAGAGCTTTGGAAATGACAGCATTGCGAATGTTTTTGTATGGGTCTTTTTTTGTGGTGTTTTTCTGTGGTTTCTGTGCGTTTCGTGATCACATTTCTTTAAAAGAGAGAAAAGAAGCCATTTGGACGTCATGAAAGGATGACTCGTGCTCATGATGTGGCGTCTTCCTACTGGCAAGTGAAGTTTTGGGCTACGCCGTTTAAATGTGTTACGAAACTGTAATGTGTGGCTCGAATTGCTGAAGATTGTTATGTCAAGAAACGTGTTAGAGCTAATGAATTATGCCTTTAAGTTTTCGCGAATACTAGTACCAGATGATTTCTAGGCAGACGCCGCTACTGAGACGCTAGTTGGAAGGCGCTGAACCAAAGGATATCCATGTCCTAGAGGAACATTGTTGCATACATCGGGAAAATTTAACCCGACGGGAAAACGTCAAAAAGCTAGTCAAAGAAAGGCAAGATCATCTACAATCATGGGAGCAGACGCGGAAACCGCGGCCTGCTAGGTGGCACTTTCAAATTAGAACTCATTTCGGAGCTCCAGCGACTACGTCCGAAGCTAAGTCCTTTTTTGGTATTTGCATTTGCGCTTGTACATGCGCCCCGCCGCGGTGGCTCAGTGGTTAGGGCGCTCGACTACTGATCCGGAGTTCCCGGGTTCGAACCCGACCGCGGCGGCTGCGTTTTTGTGGAGGAAAAACGCTAAGGCGCCCGTGTGCTGTGCGATGTCAGTGCACGTTAAAGATCCCCCGGTGGTCGAAATTATTCCGGAGCCCTCCACTACGGCACTTATTCTTTCTTTCTTCTTTCACTCCCTCCTTTATCCCTTCCCTTAGGGCGCGGTTCAGGTGTCCAAAGGTATATGAGACAGATACTGCGTCATTTCATTTCCCCAAAAACCAATTATTATTATTATTGTTATTATTATTTTTGTACATACTGTCGGGCGGTAGTTTTCACCGAGTTAAGGTTAAGAAGGCTAACGGAAGTGTGTGTGCCGAAGGTTTTTGTGTAGGAATTTTGGCAGGCTTTTACATTCCGTAGTGCTGAAGGTTTTTGGTGTAGGAATTTCGGCGGCCTCTTAGGTTGTGTAGTGCCGAATGTTTTTTCTGTGGGAATTTTGGTGAGCCTTTACATCCTGCAGTGCCGAAGGTTTTTGTGTAGGAATTTTGACGGTCTTTTACGTTGCGTAGTGCCGAAGTTTTTTTCTGTAGGTATCTTGGCGGGCTTTTACGTTGCGTAGTGCCGAAGGTTTTCGTATAGGAATTTTGGCGGGCTTTTACGTTGCTTAGTGTCGAAGGTTTTTGTGTAGGAATTTTGGCGGGCTTTTACGTTGCGTAGTCGACCGAACGATGGGCCGGCAAGCTAGGAAAGTCAATGTGGACGGGGACTGGGAGTATGTGCAGTGCCAGGAGTGCGACCATCGGTTCTATTTAGACGAGACCAAGTTCAGGAGCTTAGCCGAGGCAGATGGGGCTAGCTTCGCGTGCAAGATATGTAAGCGTTTTGAGGAGGCCGTTCAGATATTGAAAGGGGAATGGATATCAAGGATTAAGGAACTCAAAGCGGACCTAAAGGTGAAACGAGGGGAAAGGATTAAGTTAGAAACTCAGGCCGCCAAGTCGCTTAAGAGGGAGGAGGCTAATGCCGACCTGTTGGAGTGAATTGTGGGCGAACTGAAGGAGGAGAGGGAAAAGCAGGCCCAGCTAGAAAAGCAGGCGGAAGCGCTCAGGTCGCGGCCGTCAGAGCACCCGGTTCGGAGCAGTGTCGGTGGGGGACGATGCTCGTCGATCCTACAGTGCTGTAGCGCAGCAGGCTTTGAGTGGGGAAGAGAGAGAGGTAAAAACTCACGACAGTAGCGTACGGCGGCGGGAGAGACAGGTAGTGCGATCCGGAGGGCAACAGTCGCAATTAGGAAGAGAACGGTTAGAGCGGAGGAGGGTTCTGGTAGTCGTTGACTCGAACATAGCGAGGGTTGCGAGAGACGTTTTGACGACAGTGAAGGCGGACACATGCGGGTGCAGGTAGAGGCTCAGTCGGGGAAGTGCATGGTAGATGCAATGGCCAAAGCCCAGGAGGTGGGGGGGGGCAGCATGGATGGCGAACGCCTTGTAGTTATCCATGCTGGTCTCAACGATGTGCTGAAGGGGAGGAGCCAGAATCTCGAGAAACAGTTAGAAGTGGGGATACGTAGGCTTAGAGAGGCCTCTTAGAGTGTGCATGTGACCATATGCACAATCCCAGAGGTCCAGAGGCAGGCTGGCGAAACGGAAAGGAGAATCGTTGAGGCTAACTGTGTAATTAGGTCAATGAGTCGACGACTAAGATACGGGGTAATGGAAGTTGATAGGGAACTGTACGAGGTCAGGCCCCACCCTTTTGCACAGGATGGCATTAACTACGGTGGTGCCACTGGCAAGAGGGTGGGTAGTAGGATAGGTCGCCAGGCAACAACTTTTTTGGGAGGAGCCAGAGCTCTGAGGGAACCAGTGTAGAGAAGGAAGAACCAAGATCAACACAAGCGCCAGGGCCAAGTTAATTCAGATATATGTTTCATTAACATGCAAGGTGGCCAGAAAAGGCTGAAATGGGAGGAATTAGAAGAACAGTTAAGACAGGAGGAATTAATGGTATATGGTTTAGTGGAAACGCATCTTAGAGACATGGAGCAACCACCCTGTAACCCAGACTACGCATGGGAATATTGCAATAGAACAGAGCAGCAGAAAGGGGGTGAAACTGGGGCATTCATTCATAAAAGCACGTGTTTTCAAAGGTTTAACTGGAATGCAGGGATCATTTATGGCTAAAGGGAAAAGTGACAGAGGAGCAAACGCTCCTTGGCTTTGTATACCTGTGGACAGGCCTAATGCCAAAGAAAGAAACAAGAAAATGTTAGAATGTATTTCTAGCGACATTGATGAGCTAAGATGATAGGACGAGATAATTATATTAGGTGACATGAACGCACATATAGAAGACCTGGATGGGTACACAGATTCGACAGGAAGCGTGCTACAGAACCTGTGTGACAGGAATGATTTAGTTGTGTGCAACAGTACCGAGAGGTGCGAAGGGCTCATAACATGGGAGACAGGGAGTCTGCACTTGACGACAGATTATGCACTAATGTCGTAGAGGATGAATAATAGATTAGGAGTAATGAGCATAGATGAACATGGTTCCAGAAGTCTAGGTAGTGACCACAAGCGTATCAATGTGAGTTTCAGAAGAGTAACCAATGTAGGATTGAAGCGAAATGAACAATAAGAGGGGAATTTTTACTCAGAAAAGCAATTGGAAGCCGCAGCCAAACAAATTGAGAAAGCAATTTTAGAGGATAGTGAAACAAAATGGACTTATACCAATTAACTCGATTACTGGAGCTAGAGCTAGCTAAGGTGTGAGTAAAACTAAAAGGGAAAAGACGCAAACCCAAGAGTTTGTGGGATGAGGAGGTCAAGAGGGCGACAGAGGAACGTCAGGAAGCGTCCAGAGAACACGGATATGCCAAGAGGGGGAACCAGAAGTTGAAGTAGACAGAAAATGGGATACCTTCATAATGTGTAGAAGGGAGGCATCCTATTTGATTAATAAAAAAATTAGAAGAAAGGGTGCCCAGTGAATGTCAAAAGTAAATAAAAAGGATAGAAAAGCAGCTGAAAAATTTTGAAAACATCTAAATGCCATGAGTAATAAGACTAGGCTAGAGCAAAGGTTTATTGTTACAGATTGGGGTATTCGACTAATAGGGGATGAAGCGATAAAACACATAGGAACAAGGATGAGAGAAAAATTTAAAGAAAGAAATGTTGCACATAATTTATCGAAGGAGGACAGACCGGTTACTGCAATAGCTTCACTTGAGCAAAGATAGTGGAAAAGGGCCGAGAAGAAGGTTCCTAGTGGCACATCAACAGGACCAGATGGTATTCCGATTATGTTAATAAAGAAGCTAGGACCATAATCCAAGCAAACATTATTACAGGTAGTGAATAAAAAGATATTGGTTGGGAAAGTCCCCCATGAATGTCGATTAAGTAGAATGAACGTAATATATAAGGGAAAGAGGGACAAAACTGACGTAACTAGCGTCCCATAACAGTGACATCTCTGGTTTACAGGGTATTGATGCAGATTATAAAGGAAAGATTGCAGGCTTGGGTGAAGAACGAGGGGGTGCTAGGGGAGCTACAAAATGGGTTCCGGACACAAATCAGGTTGGAGGACAATCTGTTTTCATTGACGCTGTGTATAGCGATTGCTGAAAAGGGACACAGGCCCCTGTGGCTAGCATTTCTGGATATTAAGGGGGCCTACGACAAAGTTATTCTAGAGTATGTGTGGGACATACTGGGCACGTTGGATGTGGAAGATGAAGTAAATAATCTTTTGAAAGATATATATATATATATATATATATATATATATATATATATATATATATATATATATATATATATATATATATATATATATATATATAGGCTGGTCCTCCAGCCGAAACGTCGTGAAAATAAATCCTGTTATGTTTCTTCAATTTTTGGTGATTATATATATATATATATATATATATATATATATATATATATATATATATATATATATATATATATATATATATATAAAGGTACCAGAGTGCTTATAAAATGAAAAAAAAATGTATCAGAGCCTGTGGAGAAACAGCGGGGGCTTAGGCAAGGATGTCCTCTGTCTCCTTTGTTCATGTTGTACCTGAAAGGGTTGGAGACCAAGCTAGAGAGGAGCGGACTAGGCTTCAACCTTTCTTTTTTAAAGCAAGGAGAATGTCTCAAACCGTCATTACCAGGACTAATATACGCCGATGATATAGTGCTAATGGCTGAAAAAAGGAAAATTTAAAGAAGTTTATAGACATATGTGGTAAAGAGGGAGATAGATTAAGTTTCAAGTTTAGTAAGGAAAAATCTGCAGTCATGATATTTAATGATGAGGTCGGCGAGCATAGAGTACATTAGTTCACTCTGGAACTAGTGGATGAGTACAAGTATCTCAGGGTGTGGATAAATTACGGTGCTGAATATCTGACAGAGCATGAAAAATATGTAATGAATAAAGCTAGTGGGAATGCAGCTGTAATGAAAAATAGGGCACTGTGGAACTACAATTGGCATGACGTGGTAAGAGGGATCTGAAAAGGGATGATGGTTCCTAGCCTGACTTTCAGTAATGCGGTCCTGTGCATGAGACCTGTGCATGTTCAAGCAAGGTTAGAAATTAAACAATGTGGCGTAGGGAGGCTAGCTTTGGGAGCACATGGCAATAAACCAAATGAGGGGGTACAGGGTGATATGGGATGGGCGTCGTTCGAGAGCAGAGAAGCTAGCAGTTAGATAGCATTTGAGGAGCGATTGATAAAAAATGGAGGAAAAGCATTGGGCTAGGAAATTTTTCAGATACCTGTATATAAGGAATGTTCATACGAAATGGAGAAAGCAAACTAGAAATTTGACAAGCAAATATCTGGACAGCAGAAGGGGGCAAATCAGTAATTATCGGTTAGAAAAAGGTAAAAAAAACAGAGAGAGCTCTGTGGAAAACAGCGATGCTGACGAAATCAGTGCTGGGAACATACAGGGTTTTTAAGCAGGAAATTGCCAAAGAAAATATCTATGATAATTGTAGGGGAAGCTCTTTCTTGTTTGAGGCGAGGACGGTAGTTTGGCGGACTAAGACATGTAGAGTCAGGTGCCACGAGATGGAAACGTTGTGCGTTACCTGCGGAGAGGAGGAGGAAACGGTTGAACACTTGATACTTTTCTGTAAAGGGCTTCACCCTACAATAGAAAGCAGCGAGGCTGGTTTATCCAAGGCATTGAGGTTTAAGGACAGTGAAGAGAAAGTAGATTTTAAGCGGGTAGAAGTAACCAAGCGAAGGTTATCTGATTGGTGGCTAAAATGAAGACAAGAGTAAAATTTCATAAGTCATTGGTAGGTTGCTTGAGCCACCGACCGTTTTAAAGCGCTCAGCCGTATCCATCGATCCATCCATCCGTCCGTCCATTCATTCATCCATCATTAAGGTTGACGGCGTAAATTTCATGGCAGGAATTTCTGAGAGCAGTGTCAGCACATTATTTACACAAGAAGCCACAATTTGAGGTCGGTCCAGAAGAACGCATACGGAACGCTACTCGCAAAAACGCGGCACGAAGACATCACCCAAGTCTGCTGTGGCAGCATGTTTCTCAGACGACAGAGCTTTCGTTTTAACTTTCTCGTAGCATAAATAAACACATACACCGTTATGAGAGGTGCCGTGTTTGCGCTGATAGTTTCCCGATCCAGCTTGCGGTCATCTTTCGTCCCACCCTTGCAGTAGGTACCCGCTCATTTATAGATGCTGTTAGTGTTTATTAAATTTACAAAGAAAGCAAGCACGGTTCCACGTTACTCCAATCTAAACGGCTTTTTCTCCTGCGGATAGCAGCGTTGATTTAGTACACTGGAATAACAATAAAAATATTGCTACCAAACCTTACCGACTTGCTCAAGTTGCTGCTGGATGTAAACAGAGTAGATGGCGATTAAGCAAAGAAGTAAGGCAGTGCCGATTCGCCAACTTCTTGCATGACAATCACCTGAAGACAATCCACGGAGGCGTAGTCGCAGCTTTACAGCATTGGGGAAAGGGCTAAGGAACATCTTGACAAATTCTTTTTATATAGCATGAGCATCTGAACCTGCATGATTAGGCAGCTAAAGCATTCAGACAAAATACAATTATGCAGTAATTAGAGACTTACACTCATCATTTCGTTGATTCGGAACGCGTGGTGTGAAATCAGCACAGAGTAAGAGTAAAAAGTCGGCCTTAACGTCGCCTGTCGAAAAGGTGGACGGCTTTTCCGTAGAATATGGATAACTGTTAAAAACTTTGCCTAGTGCATAAGGAAAGGAAAGTGCCGTAACAAGAGTGACCAATAAAAAAACGTGAGACTGCGCTCATTCCTTCCTTGTCAAGGCGCTACGAGCTGTATGCCGAAAACTCCTTCCAATTGGTGCATTACAAAATTATGAAACAAATCGGAGATATAATGGAATGATGTGAGTTGCCTCTTGTTAGAAATCATGTCATAGAAGACAGTTCAAACGGATGTACCAAAGCTCCCTGGCAGCATCTTCGAAGTCTGAGCATTGAAGCATTAAACGGCGCTTGCACAAGGACAACAATGTAAAAACGAATAAACTCCACAGGGAGTTCGGGTGGTTGACATCGGCCTTCAGACTCCATGTCTGATAATATTTAGTCCATCAGGAAGAAATAGAATTGAGTTAAGGAGCTATTTTAGCCCCTTCTCCAGTTGAGAAGCATAAAAGAAGCTTGTCCTGTTCTGAACTCCCATTTAAAAACTTTGGTTCTTGGTCTCAACACTTATAGCCCCGCCGCGGAGGCTCAGTGGTTAGGCGCTCGACTACTGATCCGGAGTTCCCGGGTTCGAACCCGACCGCGGCGGCTGCGTTTTTATGGAGGAAAAACGCTACGGCGCCCGTGTGCTGTGCGATGTCAGTGCACGTTAAAGATCCCCAGGTGGTCGAAATTATTCCGGAGCCCTCCACTACGGCACCTATTCTTCCTTTCTTCTTTCACTCCCTCCTTTATCCCTTCCCTTACGGCGCGGTTCAGGTGTCCAACGATATATGAGACAGATACTGCGCCATTTCCTTTCCCCCCAAAAAACCAACCAACACTTATAAAGCCAAAACAGAGTCAGGAAAGCACCATTCTGCCGCGCCCCGACAGCGAACTGGTGGCTCATATGCTTCTAGCAGCCGTGTTAAAATAGTGGCCAGTGACGACTTCTTGGCTACCATCGATCGAGTAGAATGGAGAGTTGGGCGAGTTGAAATATATTTGGAAGAATAATACCAGCGGGGAGGACGTCAGACACAGGACGTTCAGCGTCATCCAGCGTGTCTGTTACCATGTATTACAGTGGCTACTAGGTGTGCCATATGGAAAAATACCGGGGCCCCCTCCTCTTCTTTGTTACCATGGCTACCAGGTGAGTGCCAGGGAAACATACTGGGCCGCCTACTCTTCAGTATTAATGTAAGCAATTTAGTCACAATGGTAGTGGCACTCAGTTCATCATATACGCTAAATTTACCGCAATGCTTTTCGCAGAGAAAGTTCCTACTAACGTGGTTAACGACGCAAACCTTATGTTGGCAACACTTTCCTTGTGCAGCACTCCTAACCCTGTAGCCACCAATACAACAATAAAAAAAGCCGTGCTGTTCAGGCCGAAAAACGACACAATAAGCACAAATCAAGAATTCATATGCGCAAGAGACAAATTGAACTTGTCTCGTAAAATAATAGGCTTGGGGTTTTTCTTAGAAGAAAAGATCCCATGGAACATGCGCCTTGATTTGGTCGCTGGCAGGGTTTCGCGAATGTGCGGCATACTCAATAAGTAATGATATTATTTAGAAATAAGAATAAAACTCCTTATTAACAGTAGTTTGCTCATGTTCCAAATTAACTACTGCCCTTTAGTATAGGCAACCAGCATTTTAAACAACACCGACAAACTTCACAAGATTTAAAAAAAAGCAATCCCTGCTGTCACTAGTTATGCTTAGGGCTGCCATACCGAACCGCTATACGAAGACCTCAGTTTACCCGACATACCAGAGCTTCATAAAACCACGATTCTAAAGCGCCATAAAATCGGCATTAAATATAATAACTCTTGCTCTATTACAGTTTACCATCCTGCAAGCAGGTAAAAACGCGTGGCTCTCGCATGGTAACAGATTGAGAGAGTTCCAAGGAATCGATCTAACTAAGTAAAATAAAATCTACGTTTCCTTCATACCAATTATTTAAAGAGTGTTGATTAAGCTAATTATTTCCGTACATATTTGCGCTTCCCGACAGTTTTGTCTTTTTCTTTCAATCTTTACGTTCCAGCATATGCCCAATGTGTGTAAGTTCGTGCATTATATATAGTTTCTTGTGTTAGCCTATGCCAAATGCACGTGGCCGTGGACCTCGTCGAGCCGTTTGTGTCGCTTTTAGTCTGCAACCCTCCGCAACGATGTATCTGATGCTGAATAAAGAGAATATACATATCAAATCACGGCTGGTTCGCTGCTCGTTTCTTTTGACGGGTGCCTGCGGCGCAGTTAGATATCGAATTGTCGTCGTCTCGCGCTGCTGTAAGCTACACTGAACTACTCCTCTTAAACCTCCAGCGCGCTCCGACGAAGCCCGATAATCCTTTACACGCACAAGAGCCCCCGTTTAGGGCCTGTTCTCACATCTATGTTCGCTTTAGTTAGCGCCGTATGGTGCTGTCTAAATACAGTGCAGTGCAGGGGCATGAAACTGCAATGGACGATAGTTTGAGTGTGTTGTGTAATCCTCGCGGCTAGAGCGATAGCGGCGGCGCGACGATCGTGAGAGCTGGCTATAAGATAAGCCGCGCTGTTCGGCCACCGGGGGGATTCCACTACAAGCTGTGATGGAATAAACCACGTTCGGTTTTCCGCCCACCTGGCCTTCGGTTGCTGTCCCCGACAAACACGACAAACACGACCAGTTCTACAGCAAGCCGACATGGCAACGGATGGTTCGGCTGCGGCGGGAGCAGTCACGCAACTCGTGGGTCGACTGGGACACATCGAGCCCTTCGACGAGTCTACGAGCGACTGGCCGTCGTACGAGGAACGCTTAACGTCGTTTCTTCTGGTCAACCGTATCCCCGAGGACGACAAGGTCCACGCTTTTTTGAGTCTCGTAGGCCCAAAGACGTACAGTCTCCTCAAGTCATTGACAGCGCCGCAGTTGCCGTCAGCTAAAAGTTTCGACGTGCTAAAGAAACTTCTAGGCGACCACTTGTCACCGAAGGCGTCGGTAATTAGTGAACACGCGAAATTTCACAGGAGAGCGCAACTCGGGACTGAATCGATTTCGGAATATGTTGCACAGTTGCGGAAATTGGCACAGACAAGTGAATTTGAATCCGCACTCGATCAGTAGCTGCGAGACCGTTTTGTTTGCGGTTTGCGCAGAGAAGATATACAGCGAATGTTATTCACGGAGAATAACAAGCTAACTTTTCAAAAAGCCGTGGAACGAGCGCTAGCCATGGAAGCAGCGAAAAAGAGCGTAGCAGAAGCGCACGCCTTTGATACGGGCGTTCCGGACGTTCACAAGGTCAGAGCCGTTGGGGAAAGCGATATGACGCAGCGAAATTGCTATCGCTGCGGGTCGGCGAAGCATGCAAGCCGACTGTGTCCCCACATAGCAGCCACCTGTTTCAAATGTGATAAGAAAGGACACATTCAAAGGGTGTGCCAAGCTAACAAGGAGCAAAAGACGAAGGGAGCGCGGCGAAACTCGATGAAGATGTTGGTTCCCGTTCAAGCTTCTGTGAGCATGAAGGAAATTATTTCGCCTGGTCTAGCTCCGGTAAAAATTTCTGTGCACGTGGAAGGGCGGCCCTTGATCATGGAGCTCGATACAGGGGCTACTATGTCCGTCATGTCTTTTTATCAGTTTCGGCAGATGTTTCCCTCAATCAAGGTCATGCCAACGACGCTGAAGCTGCGGACGTTCCAGGGAGCCATAGTCCAGCCTGTTGGAGTCGCTCACGTGGCCGTGCAGTACGGAGAGCAGAGGGCCCAGCTGCCTCTCTACATCACGAAAGAAAAGGGACTTCCGCTGCAAGGTCGACAATGGTTGCAAGCCATCCGACTCGATTGGAGCAGTATCTTCAAGCTCAACGCCATTTCCAGGTCAGATGATTCTGCTTGTTCGAGTCAAACTGCCAGACTACGCGCGCTTCTAGACAGATACCAGAGTTTGTTTAATGACGAACTGGGAAAATTTTCAGAAGAAAGAGCAGAGTTGTCGCTAAAAGATGGTAGCGTGCTGAAGTTTCTGAAGGCAAGAAGTGTGCCCTTTGCATTACAACCTGCGGTCGAGGCCGAGCTTAATAAGCTGGAAGGCATGGGAGTCATTTCACCAGTTGCGACGAGCAGCTATGCAACACCCGTTGTACCAGTAGTAAAGATGGACGGTGGCATAAGACTATGCAGTGATTACAAGACCACCCTAAATCCTTGTCTTGAAACTGACCGGTACCCACTGCCGAGAGTCGATGAGTTGTTTGCGGAGCTCGCAGGGGGCCAAGAAGTTTCCAAGATTGATCTCAACAGAGCCTATCATCGTCAAGAGACTACTTGACACTCAATAACCATAAAGGACTTTTTGCGGTAAACAAACTACCGTTCGGGGTTTCAACGGCACCATCCATTTTCCAAAGAATTATGGACACAATGTTGAAAGACCTTAAAGGCGTCAGCTGCTATTTGGATGAAGTTCTCATCACTGGAAGCACGGCAGACGAGCATTTTGCAAATCTGGAAGCTGTCCTAAAGCGGCTGATGGAGCACAGGGTTTGAGTAAAGAAAGAAAAGTGTTCGTTCTTTCAAAAATAACCGCGCTATCTTGGTCATGTTATCAGCGCAGCAGGTGTCAGCGCAACGCCAGAGAAGATAGAAGCCTTGACGAAAGCTCCCGCGCCCACAAGCAAGCAGCAGCTGCAGTCGTTTCTGGGCGTCGTAAATTACTACGGGAAGTTTGTTCCACGATTGTCTACTCTGGCCAGTCCTCTTTACAAACTGCTGCGTCGCGATCATCCTTGGCGCTGGGATGCATCGTGCCAAGTGGCGTTCGAGGAAGTCAAAAATGCGTTGGCGTCATCCGCGATACTGGCGCATTACGACCCCGAAAAGCTTTTGCAAGTGGCTTGTGACGCTTCCCAGTTCGGCGTGGGTGCAGTACTTTCTCATGTTGCGGACGATGGAAGCCCTCGCCCGCGCCCGGTCGCTTATGCGTCGCGCACATTAAATGACGCTGAGAAAAATTAGTCAGCTAGAAAAGGAAGCACTTGCCATCATTTTTGCAGTCAAAAAGTTTCATTTCTACATCTATGGAAGATGTTTCTCATTGATCACGGATCACAAGCCGTTACAAACCATCCATGGGGCAGAAGACAGGCATTCCACCGATCGCGACAGCACGCTTGCAGCGATGGGCCGTCACTTTGTCTGCTTACAACTACTCGCTCGTGTACAAAAAGTCCAGTGACAACGCAGAGGCAGATTTTTTTTTCAAGCTACCTTCTCCAGGGCCAGCAAGACGGCACGTCCGAAGGCGAGGAATCATTTTATGCATTGCGCCTGGAGTCGATGCCCCTATCCGCCAAAGAGATTGCGCGTGCCACATCACGTGATCCCATGCTTAGTAAGGTGCTCCAGTTTACTAGCACAGGTTGGCCATCGTATCTGCGAGATGCAAGTCTAAAGCAATTTTTCGACAGACGTTTGCAGATCAGCGTGTGTCAAGTGTGCCTCATGTATGGCATGAGGGTTGTTATCCCGTCTACTTTTCCAGATTCTGTTCTCGACGAACTGCACCAAGGTCATCCTGGAATCGTGCGGAGCAAGGAATTGGCTCGCAGCTACGTCTGGTGGCCGTCAATTGATGCAGATTTGGAGACAAGAGTACGAAGTTGTCAAGCGTGCCAGCAACAACGTAAGGATCCATGTAAGGCACCTCTGCATCCTTGGGCATGGCCGACCGCACCATGGAGGCGAATTCACCTGGACATCGCGGGGCCTTTTCGAGGAACCACATTTCTAGTGGTAGTAGATGCCCACTCGAAGTGGCCAGAGGTGTTCGACATGCGCAGCACAACGTCCGAACGTACTGTTGCTTGCTTGCGTGAACTTTTCTGCAGATTCGGATTGCCAGAGACGGTAGTGTCCGACAATGGGCCACAACTGGTGTCCGAAGAGTTCAAGGCATTTATGCGGGACATCGGGGCCAGACATGTCATGACCGCCCCTTATCATCCAAGCACAAATGGTTTGGCAGAACGTTTTGCGCAAACATTGAAGTCTGCTCTGCGCAAATCACCTCCAGGTGAATCTGTCGAAGTGACACTTCATAAATTTTTTTGGCGTACCGAAATACGCCTTATCCTACGACAGGAGAGGCACCAGCTAACCTCTTGATGGGTAGAAGATTGCGTACTAAGCTGGATGCAATCAAGCCGACGGTGGAACGGAAGGTGCTGCGCAGTCAGTTCACCCAAAGGCAACATAGGAAAAGCAACAGAGACTGTTTTTGCATTGACAGTGTTTTAGTTCGAAATTACAGAGGCTCGCCGAAGTGGGTTCGTGGAACTGTCCTCAAGAAAACTGGACCAGTCTCCTACAAAGTCCTGGTGAGCACGCCCCGAGGCAAGTTCATCTGGCGTCGGCACCTCGACCAACTGCTGGGTAACACAAGCCCTAAGGTGACACCAGGGCCATCCGACGTAGACAACGTGGAGGGGTTCCTGCTTTTCCCTCCAAACCAAACAGGTGACCAGCCAGCATCAGAAGAGCCGGTGCCCTTGCAGCCTCCCGAGGTCCCTCCGGCGCCCGCTCCTACATGCGAGACGTCGGTTCTTAGAAGGCGCTACCCGTCAAGAAATCGCCGTCCACCCGAGCGATACGAAGCTGGTTTTAACTATTGTATAAGGATACAATTGCACCCTCTAAATAAAAGGGGAGGAGTGTTGTGTAATCGTCGCGGCTAGAGCGATAGCGGCGGCGCGACGATCGCTATAGCTGACTATAAGATAAGCCGCGCTGTTCGGCCACCGGGGGGATTCCACTACAAGCTGTGATGGAATAAACTACGTTCGGTATTCCGCCCACCTGGCCATCGGTTGCTGTCCCCGACAAACACGACACAGTGCAAACGTCATGACAGGAGATGTGATTGTAAGAGTCCTCAATTATATAAAGAATCCAGGCTTTAAAAACATTAAGGTGGAACCGAAGGATTTAGTGTCAGATTGTATTTCGTGATGTGCTATTTGCAACTTATTCTCCTGTACAATTTTAGAGTTACAGCGTTGATTATCACCATGAAAAGCTCTGAAAATCTATTTTAGCTTCGAATTATTGGCATAGTGCGTTAGGTAACACCCCTCCATCTAGATTCACGCTACGATCTAGCAGTCAATATCTGAGGCAAGTAAAATGTTTTTTTTTATTCGTAAAATTTTAAGTCGTCTTCCAAAGATAGTAAAGAAACAGTAATTCTTGCAAGTCAGATCTATTCTCGATTACTGATGCATTACTTAGTACCCACTTCAAGACCATTTGAGTCATAGTAGAAACTCCACAGTCAGGCTGCAGACTTCGTCTCCAATAATTTTAACCGTTCTCAAAATGTCACCTAAGTATTTCTTTGCTTAGCCACCCAAGAGATGAGTTGCAAAGCAAGATGAAAGCGAAGAGCGCAAATACCAGAACCGGAGCAGAAGAAACACAGGACGAGCGTTGACTTCGACAGGAAGAGCAGAACGGGGGATATAGATATTAGTATTCAGTAAAACAAACTAATGTTGAACACGCTCAGAAGGAAACGGCAGTTTACATTCTGATGTCTAGCCGACTGGCCTGCACATCTACCCTTCTAAGCAGTTTCCAATTCGTAGCGAAGTGCTGGAAGTAGTCAGGAAATACGTCTATTTGGGGCATGTAGCGAACAGAAATATGAATCACGAGAGTGAAATAACTAGAAAAATATTAATGCGGTGGGGCATTTCGCAGGCTCTCTCAGATCATGAGTGGCATGGAAAGGGGCCGCGCGAAACAACCAGGTTGAAACAGACAGAAAGCGAAGGACAAGCGCTTTACTGTGTTCTCGTGTCGCATGCATGTTGCTTCAAGCTGTAGCTTTCCATGATGATTAGCCAACAAGCCCGCACCAAGATATTAATCATAGACAGCAGTTTACCAATATCCATCCAGCAGAAAGTATCTAACAGCTGTATATTACTGGTACTAACCTAAGGGGCAGAAACGTGGAAGCTTACGAAAAGGGTCCAACTTACATTTAGTTAAGCGCAGCGAGCTATGAAAATGATGGGTTTAAAGTTAAGAGACAGGAAGAGCTCTGAGTGGTTCAGGGCACAAACGCAATTTAATGATCCCCTGGCGGAAATCATGAGGAAGAAAGGGACTTTGGGAGCACTGGCAATGCGAAGGCAAGATAATGGACTCTGGTCAAGGGTAACTCATTTAAAAACTAAAGTTGTCAAGCGTAGCAGGGGGCGGCAGAAAGTTAGGTGGGCGGATAAGACTGAGAAGTTTGCAGCGATAAGGCGCCCTAGCTGGCACAGGACAGGAGCAATTAGAGAGTGCAGTCAGTGGGCGCAGTCATGCTGATGACGATGAGGAAGATTCCCTTTATACCCCTGTCACAGAGGGAAAGGCAGCGACTAAAATATTTGCGAAACATTTCCCCTGCATTTTAAGTTACTGCATGCATGCGGAATGCGCTGTAAATATGCGGACTCTTCAACCCTCAAATGATAGCCCTTTAATTACTCTATGCGCTATTCTAAAAGCACATCTTCGCGGCTATATACAGACTGAAAAAGAAATATAACGCCTCAAAAATCTGCTCCGCAATGCTGGAACATAGTTCCCGGAAAATTTTCACCCATAGCCGTCGTCTGCAATGGTAGGTGCACCAAATGCAGCAATGCAGCAACTTAGGAAGGGAGCAGACGAGACACTTTCCCTACAGCGTTCCTATGGGCATTCGACAAGTGTCGCCATCTGTTGGCTGCGTGGCGCGAACGCCGCATTACTCAATGGGGATATTTTGAATTTGCAATTGCGAGACAATTGGTGGAGACCCTTGAGAGATTTGGCACGAAAGTAATGATTATCGTGGCGGAGTCTCCCTCTTCGCTTGAAATTGTTACCTACAAAACGTTCCCTCTGCTCACACAAGCTATTTCCTTCGGCAATAAAAAAAAATAAGACGTGCCGCTTGTTCGAAATTCCAGTGGTGATAATGAGTGTTTAGTGCAATGTGGCACATGGTGGAAGGCGCGCAAAGTTGTGGAGGTTTTTTGAGCTTGAAAATTTATCGCGTGCTTTCTCTGCAGCCATCAGATTTGAAAAAAAAAATGCATTTATGTTAGCGCCCACAAACAAAAGTTTTGCTGGCGTTTGAAGGCAGTACTACCCAGACAAAGGAAAAGCACCTAAACCAACCGCTGACCGTATTCTTTCTAAGGTAATCGCAAAGCTTGAAGACAGTGTACATTGGTGGGTGAGCAAATAGGATGGGTTTAGGTTCCAAGTCACCTTAATTCGCGCTTTGACGAATGCCGCTGCATGTAGTGCGTCATTGGTGATATTATGAAAAAGAGAACGAAGTCATTCTCCGTTTCAGGATGGCACATAGCACGTGCAGCCTGCACCATACTACACACATCGTGCGGTACCGCCTCGGCTTCAGGTGACTTGTCTATTTTGTTAACAGCCATCGCAGTAATTAACAGGAATTAAAGGTAATCGGCAAATTAAGCAGTGAACGTTTTAGCCTAAGTTAAGTGGACATATGCTGCGGCAGGAAATTACGTGGTAAAATATATTTGTTCGCTGACTATCCTGCAAAAATGTAGTTCCTAGTACACTACTAGCTGTTTATGCAATTTTACGACGATTCATCTTACTGTCGTAGTGCGCAGGGAAAAGCAGTTTCATTTTCTGCGAGGTTAACACTGGCGGCGTTCATTAGGTTTATACGTTATCCAGAACGATAAAGTAACTGCATTGAGTTTTGTTCGCGCAAAAAGCGCCTCTAGGTTTACTCATTAGAGTGAATGTTTAAGATGAAACCAATAGCCCGTAAGCAGGTTGCAGACACGTGATAATTCTTTGAGCGAAAAAAAGGGAAGCGTTCTTGGCTCTGAATATATAACGAATTGTTACTAGTTGGTGTCGCGTGTAATGGCTCTAATATTTGATTCTTTTTAGACTTTGTTCTCCCTTTGCTATGTACCTTCATTAACCATTATTGTGCACAATTTTTAACTCACAAGTGCAAGAAGCAATGAAAGTCCTGTAAGGAATATCTTGACTCTAACTTGTTTCCTTGAAATGCATACTATGCCATTATAAGGGGCTGTCATCTCTTTCTGGCAAGGGCCCCAGAATCGTAAGAAAAGGAGCTTACCGGCATGTACTGGGTAACGGGAGTCATTATGCCAGCTCTGAAGGGTGTGCAAAATTTCTTGTGGTACAGCCTGGTGCGGCAGACTCTATTGCATGAAAATACGCCAATATTTGGCGTCCGAATCTGATGATTCCAGTTTAAGCGATGTCGCCCCAACCGTGTCGAGGAAACAAGACTAGAATTAACGGTGGCATATTGGTGGAGGCGCCAGCTGAGCAATATATCCTGGCCTTTCAGGGTGGTCTCTTTGTGGACCGCTTCATTAAAAAGCGGAGAAAAGCTTGTTGTCCAAAACCGCGTGGCGGAGGTAAAGTAACTACTATCTTTGTTGCAGATGTTGCACACCATGAAGCAAACTTGAAATGGTTGGATATCACCGCGAAAGTACATATACTGTACAAATATATCTTTATTCTATCAGAGAACCTGTGCGTGTCATATTTTCACAGGTTCTTTTTTTTCATTTTTCATTTCATTTCCTTAGCCTTGATTTTGCCGAGCCAGAGTAAATTCTTGCTGGAAGCAGTCAAGTTATCAAAAAATCGTATGTCATTTTCGCAATTATTCCGCTTTGAAATCCAGTCATCTTTTGTGGATCGGTTGGCAAAACGAATCAACACAACAGGCACCTTGTCAGGTTTAGAAGGAAGGCGGTGTAACCCTTCCGCGTCCCTTGCAACAAGATACGGTAAGTTAAGCTTCATCGCAAGGCTATTGACTTTGCTCAGCAAATTTTCGCCGTCAGTGAGAGGCATTACATGAATTTCCATGTTTTGTCGCCTACTGTACTGGATAGAATAAAATATCGTGGTCTTCCCCAGCAGGTGGCGTATAAATATTTAGCGAGTAACACGCCTGACGGCAGCAAATAATAGAGATATATTGTTTTATTGACACCAGTGAAGTGGAAATGGCTTGCAGGTTTGTGGCGCTATTTGTGCTGCATTCTCCCAATTTCGACCACCTTGAGTTCTTTAAATTGCACACATATTGCGTAGTACCACGAGCGTCTTTACATTTTCGTTTCCACTCAACCGCTGCCACTAGGAAAAGGCCGTAAGAGACGCTATCACGGCCGCCACGAGTGCCGGCTGCTCACGCATACCAGTGACAGAAAAAGGACAACAGATAATTTGCCATCGCTGGACCTGGTATTTGGAAAAGACCTTCGTAATGCTGATTGTCTAAACTTCGCGCCGCATTTCAGCGATCATAAGCGCATTATGCGTGTTTTTCAGTGCTACATTTGTACAAGGTAGAACGGGGATTATTTTTTTCTTCCCCATTTCATTCAGGCTAATACCTTTCGCTTCCATTTTGCTGTCGGCTTCGTCATTCGTTCTGAATAATATGAACCAGAGATTCCAGAAAATGGAGGTTGAAATATTTCATACCCAGAATTTGTTTCTAGCCAATAAATTTTACACTCACATTGCAAATGTACCCGCATCTCTCCTTTTCCTAAGCATCCGTTTGTTCCGATGGATTTAAACTTGCAGGATGATTGCTCGCCTTGTCGTATCTGCCCTGCAAAAACCTATCCCGGTGTTGCCGGCACAACTACCTCTTTTTTCATTTATTGAAACAATCAGAACATTCAATAATCAGGCACCGATATTCTGCTCGGCGTCGGAATGTATGAAGAAGACAAGCATGGAGTAAATCATCCGCAGGTGTTCTTCAACACCATCGCGTACCACCTTGTGCAGAGGAAGCTCAGCTGCTCTTAAATAAATAAATTACAGTGCTTACTGTTGGACGGGACTCGTTTAAATTTTTGAACCTGTAGCGCACTCCGACAACTTTATATAGGTGCTCAATTGTTACTTTGTGCTAGGGGGTCAGTGAGCACACGGCGCATGGATTGCCACGCGCAAAGATACCATTTCTTTTTTGGAACGATATACCAGCGTTTTTATCTCAGTCATGGAAGGGACTTTTTTTAAAGAAAAGAATGCCAAACATTCAGCTACTGGGCGAAAATGTCCCAGCGCAAGAACCTAAAACAAGTGCTCTGAATCTGACATAATTGTACATTATAATAGCTTTTGGGACGCCGCCATCTTCTTCCGAGGATATTTTTGGCACCTTCAATGCTATAAGAAAATGTCAGTGAATGCTGTACATTTTTTTCCTTCCTAAATGGTCGTTTTTAACTATGTATACGCATGTGCGTGAGGAAGCGAAAGCTTGAGAATCATTGCACCATTTCTTCGATAGTGTTCTTGCAAAATGAGGAATCAATTTTGCTTTTCTCAACTCAGTTTACTGGGTCACTTTTACTGAAGGGGAGAAATTACTACCAATTAAGCTAAATGTATCAAACAAGGTTTGTCGCCACTGCAAACTTTGCGAGAGCTGGAGATATCAGGTGCTTATTCAGTCTATTTAAGTAGAACCTTTCGTCAGTGGCAAATGCTTGTTGAAGTTGCTGAGAGATTGAATTAAGTGCACATAAATACACCATTTTACTTATTTAAACATCGCGGCTCAGCACCTAAGACGGGCGTTAGCTGGAATGATATTCTTGGCTGTAGGAACTGGAGAAATGTATGTGACTGATGTCCGCTGTAGTTTTTGGTTGTCACGAAATCGTGACCAAGCTCACTCTAACTACAAACGTGTGCCACTCCGTTTTGAATAAAGCAGAGAAACATCTGTGTAACAAAACGTACTATCGGATTTATTACACGCTCTTGCTTTGGGTGCATTCTGCTTTTTCCGTATCGGCCTATATGTCTATGTTCGAACCCGACCGCGGCGGCTGCGTTTTTATGGAGGAAAAACGCTAAGGCGCCCGTCTGCTGTGCGATGTCAGTGCACGGTAAAGATCCCCAGGTGGTCGAAATTATTCCGGAGCCTTCCACTACGGCACCTTCTTCTTCCTTTCCTATTTCACTCCCTCCCTTATCCCTTCCCTTACGGCGCGGTTCAGGTGTCCAACGATATATGAGACAGATACTGCGCCATTTCCTTTCCTCCAAAAACCAATTATTATTATTATTATATGTCTATGAACTAGGCAAGGCGCTATTTATGCACAGCAGTACAGGGTACAATGCATAATCGTGAGTTAATGTCCTGAAATGAAATGAACATACTATGAATCGCAACACTGATGTCTGTGATGTCTGTGTAATAATAAATGCAAACCGATTGGACACGCGAATAAGTGTTAATCATAAAATAAAAGGACAAAGAGCCCTTGTATTAAAACTCTCCGGTTAGCTCGATTTCAACCTGGCTGACTACGGACGAAGTGAAGACAAGTGGCTAACAACACAACTTCAATGCAACTCTTTGAAGGTCATTAAACAAGCGGCTGGAATAGAATAAATGTCAGGGTTTCAAGAAGCGTCAGAGTGTGAGGTCTGCGTTAACGTCTAGCGTCAGGAGTATAGGGTAATAGACAGGCGCTAACGCGAAGCTGAATGTGAAGCAGCTGAATACGCACTGTCCTCTTAGGTTTCTGAAGACGGTAAACCACTGTGCATTCACAGCCCTTGCTCACTAATTCAACGCGCAGAATTTGTGAATGCAAACTGTGCCCCTTCACGTCGTCATCCCATTCAACTTTAAAGGGCAGGAGATCGGTAATGCAACTGATTTGAAAGGTCCGCATCTCTTGGTTCCCCTAAGAAAAGACTAGGAGGTGCGGCGCACCTGTATGAATACTGCGAACATTAAAAGGCTTTGAAGATTACTAAATAAACTGATAGTACTTTCTTACCATTGAGCCTATTTTCCGAAGAAAATGCGTCACGACCGCACTTTAAAAATCGCCGTGCTACGAAATCTCTATACTCTCTACGTATTCTGAAAAGGAGGGTCTCAGAAATTAATATCTTACGATTTTCAAGCCCACTTCATGAAACCAAACGAATATACCTTACCTAAAAATTGAACGCGCTCCGCCTTCTGGAAGAAATGCGTTCCCTGGAAATTTAAGGCAATGCACTTTAGCTTTCTATTACTTTGTTTTTGAACTAGAGGATCTATTTTTGGAAGACGGCTTGTATCGAACGTTTTGCAAAACGACACTGAATACGACACTGAATACACAGTAAAGTAACTCCGACTTTTCGCGCCTTGTTGGGAGCATTTGGTGAGTTTTTCAGCATTATAACATTCTTATATACTGTCTCTTTCATATACCAGCTCTTTCACATTGACTATCACGTTTTATCAATACTTTCATTTATAAATGATATTATAGTACCTGCTCAGAGCTAATCTGCGCATATCAGTGGCGAAATTTTATGCCGGCGGTATTTTTCCCTCGCGGCGGTTCATGATACCGACAAGAAGGTGCAGCCCTTTTCTCTTGTGCTAGCGTACATCTCACGAACGAGCGCCTGCACTGTTTGTGGCATGCGCAACATGACATGCGCGCAAGCGGGCATGTCACGTGCTATTTTTGTGTATTTTGCGTGCATTGCATTGAGCGAAAACAACTAATACATAATATATGGATAGCTAGGAACTTTTGAGAGGGACGTTTTGCGGAAATTTCTCACTGAAATATTTAGTCTACATTTGTTGCTTCCGAAGTTCGAAAATAACTTTCGAATAATTTTTCAATTAAGTACGACACAAAAAAAGTATGACTTGCTCTAGAGTACGAGCAACATGCATTTGGTCGTGTCGCCTTAGAGTGCCGCGGCATATCTTTAAACCGTGGCTGAAGTTACCTGGAACGCCCGATATTGGTATGCACGTCAAGAAATAAACATTTCAAAAGGTGAAATGAGCCACCGCGGTGGCTGAGTGGTTATGGCGCTCGGCTGCTGGCCCGATAGACGCGGATTCGATCCCGGCCAATGCGGTCGAATTTCCATGGAGGCGAAATTCTAGAGGCCCGTGTGCTGTGCGATGTCAGTGCCTGTTAAAGAACCCCAGGTGGTCGAAATTTCCGGAGCCCTTCACTTTGGCGTCTTTCATAGCCTAAGTCACTTTGGGACGTTAAACCTCACGAACCAAACGAAACCAGACCGAAAAGGTGAAATGAAGAAAATCATCAAACGTTACCGTTTCGGAACCACTACGGGTGCCTTGTCCACAATGGCACAAAAACAGATCGGTTGTGGTTCATGAAGGATCACATCAATAATATTGATACGCAACAGCCCAACTGTTTCTGTCTTATTGTGAACAAGGCACCCGTAGCGGTGCCGAAATGGCAACGTTGTACGCTTATCTTCATCTTTCGTTGGCGAAAGGTTGTTCCTTGACATAGAGAACACTCCTCGCCAGACGGGTTTCCGCCGAACCCTGAAATATGATACCCTGCATATATATGGTTTATGGGGGTTTAACGTCCCAAAGCGACTCAGGTTATGAGAGGCGCCGTAGTGAAGGGTTCCGGAAATTTCGACCACCTGGGGTTCTTTAACGTGCACTGACATCGCACAGTACACGGGCCTCTAGAATTTGGCCTCCATCTAAATTAGACCGCCGCGGCCGGGATCGAACCCGCGTCTTTCGGGCCAGCAGGCGAGCGCCATAACCACTCAGCCACCGCGGCGGCCCTGCATATATATGTACACATATGATTTTTCAAAGGGGAGCAGGCCCCATAAGGCTGTCTCTTCTTCAGATTTTGTCTGCGGATGTGACCTCTGGAATGATGTCGAATAAATTAAAACTTAAATTAACAAAGGTGGCAGAAACATTCTCACTGTGTCCTTTCTCTCCCGCGCTGTACCTGTTAGCTAAGCCCATGCGGTTCAAATCAAATCAGAGCCATCCCTTATGGCGTCCCTCATAGCCTGTGTGTGGATTTGGCTTGCTAAATTCCTCATACACTAAGTGAAACTTTTTGGTGGGCCTGATATTTCTACATAAAGCGCGAACATCTGCAAGAAAATTTCCAAATTTTGAAGCATCATGAAAGCGGGATAGTGAATCTGCAAAAAAAAAAAAACATGGCGGTGGTATAGCTTTGGGCAAACCTGGAATGACGTGATAGCTACACCTGGCCGAGTGGAACTTGATCAGTTGAATTGCAAAGACAGTCTTTCACCGCTCCGTTTCGCTGAGCGTTCCTTCATCTTCATCCCACTTGACACGGAGCATGCGCACAGCTGTTGCAGCTCGGTTTCGCCTGCGCGCCGCGCCACCGGCAGCAGCAGCTGCTCCGCACCACGTGGCTGGTCACGTGACCAAACAGGTGGTTGCCCCGTGCCGCCGCCATGGTCACGTGCCACCGCCACACTGAAGGCTCGAAATGCTACCGTAATGTAGCTATCGCTACGAAACAGAAAATGACAAGAACGCCTTCCAAAGGCAACGGACCAGCAACACTGACGAAAACAAAGAAGCAGAGTACAGGGTGCTGCACACACACACAAACAAGGACGAGAATGTGGAAACAACAAACGTCCTTGAGGCAACAGCAACAACAACAAGCCTACGTTGTGGCAATCGTCTCATCCTTGTTTGTGTATGCGCAGTAACATTTGCTGAAATGTCTGACCGACTCGTCCAACAACGCTCTCTCTCTGAAAGCAGAACAAAACTTCACTGTGGGATGCCGTGGACAGTCAAGTTCAACATACATAGTGTTCATAATTTGCTGTCCTTAATTGCCTTCGCATTTTTTAAATATAACTTTGTTGCATGAATGTCTTTTCAGAAGCGCATTTACTCGCTCGCCAGGCGAAGCATTAATCCTCTTTAACGGGCCTAGACGATAAAGTAAACGACATGCAGTTGAAACTTACCTTGAGTGAAGGACTAAACTCAATTGTAAAGAATATAAAAGAAGGCTCTCCCCTTGAAGCACTCTAAATTAGTAGATTTGGAGGATAGCAGTCGCAGATCAAACTTAATCGCTTTCGGTGTTTCAGATATATCTGAAGAAACCAAAACGGACTTACGCGACAAAGTGTTAAGGAAACTCTTCCAAGAGAAAATGGGCGTTACCTATTTGTCAGTCGCGCGAATTCGCAGGATTGGGAAGCCTAAACCAAATAGACCAATTATTCCTTCTATCCAAGATTTCTGTGAAAAGCAAACCGTCTGGGCGAACGCAAAAGAAATGATAGGGAGCACGTAAACTCAGCTAGCTCTTCGAACTAGCAATCGGAGTGCTGCCAGTTACGCTTACTGTCCCTGAACGCTCGCAGTATCGTAAATAAATCAGATAAGCTTGAAGATCTTTTGCTGCTGTATGCGCCTTATCTTTCTGTCGTCAAGAAAACGTGGCTCACCGAGTGGATACATGACGATGAAATAGTTCCACCAGCTTATCAGTTGTAGAAAATGAACCGAGGCTCTCCCGGCGGTGGTGTAGCTGTCATTGCTAAAATAGGAATAGAAATAAATCCTCTGGAAAAAATTTCCAATCACATAGCCTATTCCTGAGAGTGGTATTCTCGGGATTATAATTCTGAAGCGAAAGCTACATTGGCCACGAACTCACAGTTTCACCGTGCTCGCATTCCCACCGTAGTCGCAGCGCCCCACGTGACGAACCATATGACAACAGCTAGGCCGACAACCAGACTAACCTGGACGTGCAATCAAGATTAACCAAGGCTGGTCGAGCTATGCCTTAGCTTTCGCTACGTATATCCTGACATAGCCGAGCTATGCCATTGCCAATTTTTTTCTTTGCGTCGGTATGTCGCTGTGTTAACTCCAGCGATGATCACTAGGCTCAGTTATATGATGAAAATGTAAAACTGCAAGGAAAATCTTTATAATTTGTCGCATATTAACTGGAACGAGGCCAGTTATGGTTGGTCGACATTGGGCGACGCGACTCTTGGCCTTACGCTTGCTCTTAATCTCGGGAAATTTGTTAAAGTGAATAAAAGAGGCAACTCTATTCTTGACCTCCTGTTCACTAGTGAAATTTTATGCGGTTCCAGTGCGTCAGTTGAGTCCGGAATTTCCGATCAGAAACTGATCTTTCTTTTTTTTACCTAGACTAGAGGTCTGGCTAGACAGAAATATGTTTCTGCTGAAAACGTAGTTAACGATTTTGAAAGAGATGATGATATAGCAATAATCGACTTTTTATATACTCATCTTATGTGGTCCTGTGCATACCGTCGAACGCGCATGGCAGTTGTTTCGCGATGCTATCATATACTGTGTTGACAATTAAATTGCATCAAAAACTGTTCGCAAACGTCATTCAATCCTATATTATACTCTGAAGCTCATTCATTGTAAGCGCAAAATAAAATGACTGAGAAGCAGAGCTAAAACGCTAACAGAGCTGTTTAGCCTATTGTTAACAAAAGATAAGAAGGCTAGACATAACTTCTTTAATAACAATCTGGAGGAGTTCATTAAAACTGACCGCTCAAAATGCTGGCGATTCCTTGGCCAAACTAAAAGACGACGAACGAAAATAAAAGAAGACCAAGCATTGCATGATCCGTGTGGCATCGCGGAGAATTTCAGTCGCTATTTCCACAGTGTATCTTCGGCGCAGGACGAAACTGGGCAAAACGCCATTACGTCGGGTTATTCAGATGAAATCGTCATAACACGGCCGGGTGTTCTGGAGGTGGTTATAAATATCAGTACAAAAATCCAGTGAACCGGATGGGATACCTAATTTATTCTTGCGGCGCTATGCTGAACAGATTTCTGAATTCCTTACGGATCTTTTTAACTTGCCATTCATGCCATGCGATATGCGAGACGATTGGAGAAATGCACGGGTTGTACGAATACATAAGAAAGGAAGTCGCCTACCAGTTACTAATTATCGCGCAGTTTTCATCACCAGTCAGTGCTCTAATCTGTTGGAGCGTGTTATCACAAGTTACATGCAGAAATACCTCGCTGAACATGGCATACTCTCTCTCTGTACCAGCACGGTTTTAGAAAAGGTGTTTCTACAGTTACACAGTCACAACAGCTCATGATTTTTTCACTATCTGGCCATATCTGGTCAGTGTCATGTTTTGTTTTCATACATATGTAAGACATTCGATAAAGTACCCTTGGGAAATTGTTTAAGTTACAGCAACTCCGCCTTCCGTCTTACAATGTTGGTTGTATTTCTGTCTATCTTGGAGAGAGGCAGCAATTTGTTCAAGTTGAAAATTATTCATCCAGCATGCTTTCTGTCACCACTGGAGTTCCCCAGGGAACTGTGTTGGGTCCATTGTCATTCTATGTATTGTCACGAGGTGGTGACGGGAACTCCGCCGGGGTCACGTAGCACCGACTGGGGTCCGGTCTTGAGGAAGGCACAGAGCAGCTCGTAAGAGAATACTTTAATAGGCTGGCTTACGCCCACTAAGAACAGCTCTGAAAACTCAGCGGCGGCGATAGCAGCGAACGTGCTCGGCGGTCGTCGACTAACAGAATGCCCGCCTATCTTAGCCGTGCTCGATTTTAAAGGCGGCAAGGAAAGTTCCAGAACATAGTAGGCACACTTGCGCGAGGCTAGGAAAAATCGAGATAACTCTGGTCGCGTCTCGCGTCCCAGAAAATTGATAATGCGGCGTGCCTGCCGCGATAAGGAGATCAGACAAAAAGCAAGCTTCGCGGCATTACTCCCCCCTTAAAGAAGCATCGACCCGATGCTTAAAAACAGGGATAACGGACATAAAGATACAGAGCATACAAAATAAATACCCATATTGTAAACACAAAGAGTCATTAGCGCGAATAGTAAGGCTTCAGACGGGCGACGTGGACAACTTCTGAGCGTGTGCGGCGTCTCTGGGATGCTGTAACTCCGTCAGGGACGACTTCATAGTCTAGATTACCCAGTCTGCGAAGAATCCTGTACGGGCCGAAATAGCGGCGCAGAAGTTTTTCACTCAGTCCGCGGCGGCGAATCGGCGTCCAAACCCAAACTCTATCGCCTGGCTTGTATTGCACTGCGCGTCTTCGAAGATTGTAGCGTCGGGCGTCGGTGCGCTGCTGGTCTTGTATTCTCTCACGGGCAAGTATTCGAGCTTGTTCTGCGCGCTGCAGGTAGGCGGCGACGTCGAGGTTACTTTCGTCGGTAACGTCGGGCAGCATGGTGTCGAGTGGGGTCGTGGCCTCCCTCCTGTGGACGAGACTAAATGGTGTCATTTGGGTGGTGTCTTGCACAGCGGTGTTGTAGGCGAACACCACATAGCGAAGAATGACGTCCCATGTCTTGTGTTCTGCGTCTACGTACATAGAAAGCATATCGGCGATGGTCTTGTTGAGGCGTTCTGTAAGCCCGTTTGTCTGCGGATGGTACGCAGTTGTTCTCCGGTAACTTGTATGGCTGTGCTGCAGAATGGCCTGGGTTAGCTCCGCCGTGAACGCTGTCCCCCTGTCTGTTATCAGTATTTCGGGGGCGCCGTGTCGTAAAAGAATGGATTCGACGAAGAATTTGGCGACTTCTGCTGCTGTGCCGTTAGGGAGGGCCTTTGCTTCGGTGTACCTGGTGAGATAATCGGTCGCCACAATAATCCACTTGTTGTCCGTCGTTGATGTTGGGAAGGGGCCAAGTAGGTCCATACCGACCTCCTGGAAAGGTCTTGATGGCGGTCGAATCGGCTGCAGGAACCCTGCTGGTCTTTTCGGTGGCGTTTTCCGGCGTTGGCATTCACGACAACTCTTAACGTAGTGCGCGACGTCGGAGGATAGACGAGGCCAGTAATATCTCTCTTGGATTCGGCGGAGGGTGCGAGTAAACCCGAGGTGGCCAGCCATTGGTTCGTCATGCGAAGCCTGCAGAATTTCCTCCCGAAGGCTCTTCGGGACGACAAGAAGGTAGGCGGCCTTGTTCGGTGAGAAATTCTTCTTCACGACGATTCCCTGTTGCAGACAGTAGGACGATAGTCCACGCCTGAAGAAGGCAGGAGGTGAAGGAGACTTCCCCTCAAGATACTCGTGCAGGCGCTGTAGGTCAGGATCAGATTGCTGCTGTCGTGCGAAGTCGCTGGAACTTAGCAGTCCAAGGAAAGCGTCGTCGTCATCGTCTTTTGGCGGCGTGTCGACAGGGGCTCGTGACAGGCAGTCAGCGTCGGAGTGCTTTCGCCCAGACTTGTAAACCACCGTGACGTCGAATTCTTGGAGGCGCAAGCTCCATCGAGCGAGACGGCCAGAGGGGTCCTTCAAGTTAGCCAGCCAGCACAATGCATGGTGGTCGCTCACAACTTTGAACGGGCGTCCATACAAGTAGGGACGGAACTTCGATGTAGCCCAGACGATCGCAAGGCACTCCTTTTCAGTGGTCGAATAGTTCGCTTCTGCTTTCGACAATGAACGACTTGCATATGCTATTACTTTTTCGACTCCTTCGTTTTTCTGGACGAGCACGGCGCCTAGACCAAAGCTGCTTGCGTCGGTATGGATTTCTGTCTCGGCGTTTTTGTCAAAGTGCCCTAGCACCGGTGGAGACTGCAGGAGACGCTGAAGTTCGTTGAAGGCTTCCGCTTGTGCCAAATTCCATGTGAATGGTACGTCTGCTTTGGAGAGCTTGGTCAGAGGTTCCGCGATGCGCGAAAAATTCCTCACAAAGCGTCTGTAATAAGCACACAATGCCAGAAATCTGCGGACCGCCTTCTTGTCATGAGGCTGCGGGAAATTGGCAATGGCGGCTGTCTTCTGCAGGTCGGGGCGCACGCCGTCCTTGCTGATGATGTGGCCGAGAAACAATAGTTCGTGGTAGGCAAACCGGCACTTTTCAGGCTTCAGGGTAAGTCCGGATAACTTGATTGCGTCGAGTACTGCCTTCAGCCTCCGGAGGTGTTCCTCGAAGCTCGCTGCGAAGACTACAACGTCGTCTAGATAGACGAGACAGGTTTGCCACTTGAGGCCTGCCAACACTGTGTCCATTAGCCTTTGGAAAGTTGCGGGTGCGGAGCAAAGCCCAAATGGCATGACTTTGAACTCGTACAGTCCGTCCGGTGTGATGAAGGCAGTCTTTTCCCGGTCTCTTTCGTCGACTTCAATCTGCCAATATCCACTCTTGAGATCCATCGACGAGAAATACTTGGCGTGGCAGAGCCTGTCCAGAGTGTCGTCGATCCTCGGGAGGGGGTAGACGTCATTTTTCGTAATCTTGTTCAGTCGCCGATAATCGACGCAGAATCGAAGAGCACCGTCTTTCTCACTAGAACGACCGGTGCAGCCCATGGGCTCTTCGAAGGTTGGATGACGTCGTCGCGAAGCATTTCCTCTACTTGGTCCCGGATGGCCTGTCGTTCTCGCGGCGACACACGGTAAGGGCTTTGGCGGAGAGGTCTGGTGTGTTCGTCGGTTATAATTCGATGTTTGGCTATCGTCGTTTGTCGCACCTTTGATGACGAGGCGAAACATTCGCTGTAACTTTGAAGAAGGGTGATGTTCTCTTGTCGGTCCCGGGGTAATGCTGGGTTGATGGCGAACGTGGGAGCATGGTCTTGCTTTAGGCTATCATTTGCAGGTTCGTCGGAGATGATGAAGGCGTCCAGTAAATCAGTTGCTTCGTCCAAGAACGCAATTGTAGTGCCTCTGTTGAGGTGTCGGTATTCTTCGCTGAAGTTCGTGACCAGTACTTCAGCTTTTCCATGCCGCAAATGAGCGATGCCTCTTGCGACGCCAAGTCGTCTGTCTAAGAGCAACTGCGTGTTTCCCTCGATGATGCCTTCTGCGTCTTCGAAATTTCTTGCACAGACGGAGACGATGACGCTGGACCGGGGTGGGATGGTTAGTTCTTCATCGAGAACACTGAGGGCCTTTGACTGCTCTGGGGTCGTTTTCGGAGGTAAAGCTTCGTCCGTCGAAAGCGTGATGGACTTGGACTTGAGGTCGATGACTGCGCGGTGCTGTGTCAAGAAGTCCATCCCCAGAATGACGTCACGGGAACATTTCTGAAGTACGACGAATACTGTCGGATATGTGTGTCCGTTGACAGTCAGTCTCGCAGTGCACCTTCCTGATGGCGTGATGAGGTGTTCGCCTGCTGTGCGTATCTGCGGGCCATCCCAAGTCGTCGTCACTTTCTTGATCCGGTCGGCGAAGGAACCACTCAGCACGGAATAGTCAGCTCCCGTGTCGATTACAGCAGTAACATTTCGGCCGTCGACAGTCACCTCTAGATCGGAAGTCCTTGCTCTTGCGTTGCACGTAACTTTCGGCGTCGGGTCACGGCTTGGTCGGTGATTGCGACTGCGGCTGCAGGGGCTTGTCGATGTCGGTCGCCTGGGGGTCTCTTAAGTTGCGTCGTGTCGTCGTCGGTGCGGCGTCGCCGTGAGTTCTCGTCGTTGGAGGGTCTTCGTTTTTTTGCCGGGAAGCAACCCCACCTCCTAAGGTTGCTGTTTTCAGTTTCCCCTACGGGGGCTGGGGGACCTTCCTCGCACAGCCGCTGCGTAGCTGTGGCAGGGCGACGTGAAGCGCGAGGCTCGCGGCGAGGGTGAGCGGGAAAATCGGCTCGACACGTATTCGTCGCGGCGCAGGTAGTCGTCGATTTCTTGTGGATGTTGGCCGAAGCGTGGTCGTGGTGCGTCAACGGCGAATCCTCGAAGACCGATGCGTCGGAACGGGCAGTGACGCAGGACGTGACCGGCTTCACCGCAGTGGAAGCACAGCGGACGGTTGTCACGGGTTCTCCAGGTGTCGCATTTCCTTGGGCCCGAACGTTGTTCGTAGGTCGGGTGGGAGGGCCCGGAAAGCGGCGGTGCACTGCTGGCTCACGTCGAATAGGGCTTGGGGTGGCACGTCGAGGCGCGGGCTTGCGTACTGCAGCGACGTAACTCATGGCTGGAGCTTGAGGTTCAGTCGTCGCAGAAGGGGAGCCAAGCGCATGCCGCACTTCTTCACGGACGACTTCCGTCAGGCTCGCTACTTGAGATTGTGAAGATGATGGCAGCAGCCGGCGTAGTTCCTCGCGGGCGATTTCACGGATGATCTCCCGCAAGTCGCTGGTTGTAGTCGTCGTGTCCGGAAAGCTGGAGCAGACCTGCGGTGGTCGGTTGTACTGCCTTGTGCGGGCGTCCAGGGTCTTCTCAATCGTTGACGCTTCTTCGGCGAATTCGGCGACAGTCTTGGGCGGATTTCGTACGAGGCCAGCGAAAAGAGACTCCTTTACGCCCCGCATTAGATATCCGGTTCTCTTCTCCTCCGTCATATTCGGGTCAGCTCGGCGGAAAAGACGCTGCATTTCTTCGACGTACATGCTGACAGTTTCATTTGGGTGCTGCATCCGTGAGTCCAGCAGCATCTGCGCCTTTTCCTTCCGGAGAATGTTGGTAAACGCCTTCACGACTTCAGACTTGAATAATTTCCAGGTCTTCAAGGTAGTCTCGTGATTTTCGTACCACGTTCTTGCAGGACCGTCAAGGGAAAAGAAAACATAGCGGAGCTTCATGTCATCTTCCACCTGTTAAATGTAGCCTGTGGCTGGTGGAGCATGACAGGGGTGGACGTCGCTGGCTCGGTCATGGTGGGCGCTGGAGCTTGTTGTCGTTGTCGAGTAGGATCCGGTAGTAATCCGTGCTGAGCTTGCAGGCCTTGAAGACGGCGGCTGTGTCGTACCTCGGGATCTTCTTGGCTCTCGTTCTCTACGGTGGATCTTCCAGGTTGGGTTGGGTGCATCTACCCCGCACCTCCACCAGACCACCAGATGTCACGAGGTGGTGACGGGAACTCCGCCGGGGTCACGTAGCACCGACTGGGGTCCGGTCTTGAGGAAGGCACAGAGCAGCTCGTAAGAGAATACTTTAATAGGCTGGCTTACGCCCACTAAGAACAGCTCTGAAAACTCAGCGGCGGCGATAGCAGCGAACGTGCTCGGCGGTCGTCGACTAACAGAATGCCCGCCGCTCTTAGCCGTGCTCGATTTTAAAGGCGGCAAGGAAAGTTGCAGAACATAGTAGGCACACTTGCGCGAGGCTAGGAAAAATCGAGATAACTCTGGTCGCGTCTCGCGTCCCAGAAAATTGATAATGCGGCGTGCCTGCCGCGATAAGAAGATCAGACAAAAAGCAAGCTTCGCGGCAGTATTATATAATTTAATATATGTCTTATCAGATGCTGTTTCAGTCAGTTACCTTCCAGATGACTATGTTATTTTCAAAACGATCTCATGCGCGGAAGACCACGCTTCTCTGAAGGCGCCTCTTGAGGCAATTGATGGCGGGTGTGCAAAGTGGAGCATGAAATTGCACAGAAAAAAACTGTTCTTCTATATGTCACAAGAAAGAAGCGTCCCAGCATATTTACTTATCACTTTGGCAGTAGTGCGGTTTCCGAAGGCGAGAAGTATAAATACTTAGATACTTAGGAGTAACACTTACAAATAAACTGTCATGGTCACACATCTCGGATATACGTGCTCGTGCTTTTCAAAGGTTATGCTTTCTAAAACGGAAGTTAAAAGTTGTTCCCGTGCGTACAAAGCTTATAGAGTATAATGCATGTATAAGATCCAAGGTGTAATATGCGTCAGTACTCCGGGATCCCTACATAAGAATGACAAAGAAAACCGGAACTTATACAGAAAAGGCGTAAGATTTATATGTTGCAAATACAGAAGACTAGATTCCCCTCCTTCGCTTATGCAAGGACATCAGATTCCAAGGTTACGCATACGGCGGAAAATAAGCCGACTTCTCTTTCTTCGTGAAATTCTGTCAGGAAAAATTACAGTAATCTTTCCGAATTGCGTTCAGAAAGCTACTACCAGAAGAGCAGGGCACACCACACAACACACAGTACCTCCAGTTTTTGCAGAAAGAAATTCTTAGGAGAACAGTTTTCTTTCCCATAATAGGGTGAAGAAATGGAACGAACTACCACTAATTATTCATGAGTAAACGACTTTCTAAAAGAACTTGGAAGATATTTTTATCCCAACAAAGGCCCACAGAGGTGCACGGTGTTCTTGAATTTTGTGATATTTGTTACGGTGAGCAGGGTTGAAATTGTGTCCTCAATTTTTGTATTTTTTGTTGTGTATTTTCTTTACACTCCAATATTCTTGTCGTAATGCCCCGTCTGCTAAGGCCAAAACATTGGCCTACAGTATGTTTCAATCAATAATAAATAAATCCTGAGTAAGAAGCTTCACGTGATACAGAGTTGAAATCTGATTATTCCTTGTTCTGTTCGCGCTTGCATAATCTTTTTATTCGTTAGTGAAAGCAAGCCGCTGGACATATTCTTGCCATCGAGCAAATACCTTCAATAAAAGACGCGTATGTAAAAAGCTAAAAACCCACTAAGAAATTGGGAGGATGTCACGAGTAAAAGAAAAGTGCCGTCCACTGCTGGTGTTTAGTATGCTCTGGAATTCAACGGGCATTGTTAGGCTATAGAAATAAAGCCCGCTGTCTTTAGTTCTAGCGTCTTAGTGTGGCGATTTCAACAACGGAAACTGTGAACAAATATTTATCGAAGAAAAAAAGAAACATTTCACATCTATACCAAACTCGCAGGGGTCACAGAGTTATGAGAGTGTAAGATCGGGATGTTTGCGGAGACAATATTGTGAATGTAGGTGCTCGACAATGTTAATATAAAGGCAGTTGTTGAGGTCATTGTTTTGTAGCTCTCGTAGGTAACATAATATGTTGTGTATCACGTTCTGGCTTTCGCAATGCAGTCTTTTTGGCAATCGATGACAGCGCGTAATCAGTTAATTTGTGGGCGCTCAGCACGTGCTAGAAATTATGCAGACTGGAGGCACACTGTAAGTTTGCTTTATTCCGACTCATCGCATGTGGTTTACACCGTGAGGGACAACATCGATGATTTTTACATATAGCATTTATTTTGCCATCGTAAGTTCTTCCACAAATAAATCTCTTCTATATAGCGTTCGCTACGTCTTTACCCTAACAAGTTAAAATATTTGGGGCTTTTCTCATTACAGATGTGTTCATGCAATATTTTTAGAAGTTTGCAGCCGCACCGGCAGCCGCAATTTGACCTTCGGCATTTCTGATGACATAGACCACGTCTGACAAATATGTACATTTTTCATCTGCTCCAAGTTAACAAAAGTTTTGCTAGTGCTTTCGCACTTGCACGTGTATTGTCTGCATACTGTACGCTGCGGAGAACGACTTCTAACTACGCGGACAGAATGCATAAAATCGGAGCGCGGTTTCTCTGCACGTAGAAAGTTGCTGGCAGATTGGCGAAGGCCTTACTGCATCCGGCCGCATTGAGACTCGGAATGAAGTTCAGGTGACGTTATGCAGTAGTTTGTATGCACTAGGAGAATTGTACCGTCGAGAAGCAGCATATCGTCTCTGAACAGTACCGTAGCGAAAAACGCGAATTAATTTCGGCCACTTGACGTTCTTTAATGACCACTGACATCCCGCAGCACAGGCCGTCTTTCGCCCTTCGCTTCCATTGAAATGCTCCTGTGGCGGCGTAAATTCGATTCCGCGACATTGAGAACAGAAGCCAAACGCCAAACCAACTAAAACAGCAAAGTGGATTTTGAAAGCATGCATCTTCTCGCATTCAATTGGTAATGTTCGCCGGCCGTGCCATTATTGCCGTAAATTACAGCGTGTTTTTAAAAGAGCCGTAATCTGCGGGCAGATCACTTCATATGGAAGTGCAAGCAGCGTTTTCAGTGTGACTTCTTCCAAATCAAACCTGGAACGCAAAAGAAGTTTGGATAAGGTCGACAACTACCATGCCATGAAATGATTTCTGCCGATGGCATTGTTATTCAACAGAGAAGTAAACGTATCTTTTCTTCTTCGTCCAGGACCGATTATAGCGCTCATGTGTGCAGCTTCCAAGAACTTCCTATAGTTATGCGCGAGATAGAAGTGCCGCTCACCAAGCAGAGTTATAGAAGAGTGCCCAAGTCTGGTTACCGAGTGCGACCCGCTGCGCCTGCCTGCATAGGAAAGAATAGTGCCTTTGTGCACATTTGCTCTCAATTCATTTGCTTGCATATAAAGAGCGGATGATAACCAAGCATTCCAGACCTAACAGGCATACAAGCAAAACGTCCCAATTGCAGCTGAACCGTTTGAATGTGACACCATTAGTGCGTGTTCAATTTTGGCAATAAAATTCTACAGTTATATCTGGTTTGAAGCAAACAGTTCATTCAATTCTTCTTGAACTGAACTACTTAAGGCTTACGTTTTTTTAAGTCCTTAAAAGTATTTAGTTCAAAGACTTGCTTCCGCTTCCGGAACGTGCTGAACGGCTTCCCATTGCCTCAAAAAAAGCAAATTTCACTTGTTTATTTATAGAGTAGTGACTGCGCACAGTAATGTGGGCACCGGTGGGAAACTCGCAAAACAACGCACCAGATGCCGAAGTGCAATTGCGTGGGAATGCAGAACCGACCTCGCTAAAATATTCGCATGCACTCATCTGCTAGAGGGAAAATTCTCTGCATCCTTGAGTGATAGCAAAACAACCAACCAACTTCAGCGCGTGTGTCACCACGTGGCCTTGAGTTCAGTACAACCTTAGCTAGGTGTACAGGCGTAGAAATCTTCAGATAGCATGCACGTGATGGTGCCCTGCTGGAACACCAACATTGTGTGCTTTGTGTAGTGGCCCTTCTAGACTTGCACTACTCTTCTCCACTGACGCGATAATTTTTGTTACTGTGCCCAGAGGTTCAAGTGACAGCTCGAAGCTGCCCGAAAGCCTCAAGGTGTAGCGCAGGGCAGGCCTTAAGTAGCGAGTAACTAGTCTTCATAGGGCAAATAAGGTCGTCGATGGAAACACGCTTACGGTGCATACGAATTTCTTAGCACTTGCTGCGCATATTGCTTTGAAGTTTATACCGTTTATCAGCAACGTGCCTCGCTTTCACCTGAAGGAAGTTGTGTTATGAGTAGTTTGGTTCTTAACTACACACGAGGAAAGATTTGTGACCCGAAGATGCCTGTCTGTCTTGTCGCGTCAGAAGCGATCTAGTCGCTTGACATTTTGTTGTATTCTGGGTTTCAATACAACGTCGTCAATTACATATTTGCTTCGGAAATAACCCTGATGCTTTTAGTCGTAAAAACAACTATGCCTCTATTAACGCGGTAGCGTTAAGGCTCCCATTCTGCAGAATATCCAGCGGCATCGGCGTGTTCGCCGACGCCGACAAAGCAAGCATATAGGCAACCTAGAATACATGACCTTGTGGCGTCATCACAACCTGCCCACTGAATTGTAAGAAAACACCACAATAGCAGGTGGCAGTTAAATTAATGATTGGTCGCAAGGTAAGAACAACTTGAGTCACACAAAACCACCGGTGGCACCCCCTGCCATCGATGGGAAGGGGTGCATTGCTCAATCGCTGCACCACTGTGCCGGTATTGTTAGGATGACTCCCAGAGATCTATGAATGTACACGTCTGGAATGAGCTAATCCGCATGCACAGACATTGCCTCAATAACGCCATCGCGTCATAAGCTTAGGCGGACAATAAGCGTCCCTTCGAATTTTTCCTGCCGACATGTCGCCATCATCGACGTAAAAAAGTTACGGTCACTAGTGTTTAAAACAATTATTATGTTACTTTAAAACAGGGCTGTCGTCTTGCTGTCGTTGGTGATGTTCTATTTTGTGTTTATTGAACATTCACATAAAATATGCATTCATAAATTACACATAACAGCGCGAAGACCCTCACTATAGGGAA
Source organism: Amblyomma americanum (assembly GCF_052857255.1). Classification (NCBI taxonomy): domain Eukaryota; kingdom Metazoa; phylum Arthropoda; class Arachnida; order Ixodida; family Ixodidae; genus Amblyomma; species Amblyomma americanum. The sequence continues at coordinate 76,937,760 of NC_135499.1, forward strand.
AGCTGTGCATGTGCATGCAAGTACGCAAGTCAGATGTGTTGAGAAAACGAACACTTTTATGCTCGCGTGGCCAAACATATTCGGTATTGAGCCTGTCCCTGAACAGTAGCCCTTAAAGAAGCAAGCTAGGAGTGTAATTCTGCGCACAGCTCATTCGAAAACATTAATGCAGTATCATTTATCTTCGAACCCAGCAAATAGGACAAAGACAACTCAGCTGAAGTACCAACGATGCAGTCAAATACACATTTTATAGCAGTTATATAAATGTCAAGATTGACAGCGGCGTTGAACAGATTTTATGTGCAACTGCAAATGATAATAAACAAAAATAAAAAGTGCTACCTTTAAAGAGGGCTTCTATGCCCCTATGTAAGATGAGCATAGTCAGAAGCGTACAACAGACGCTAAACTATGCTGTCTGTATGAAGTGCATGTTAAAGTATCGCCCTTATTGCAGAATCAAGACACAGGTCTCATCCTGCTTCAATAGCATGGTACTACTACCGCGATTGTTGTGGTTGGCTCTGGCTGCCTCTCAGTGCCTCGAGCATGCTGTAAGTATACAGGCACTGGTAGGTATCTTCACCATATATAGATATGCTTTCGGTGTGATCTATAGTACGTTGAGAGGGCACTCGAGCATTATTTGCTTTTTGCGATCTTGTAAGCCCTTGCTATTAGGGTTAATGCCCACATCATAATTTAGGATGGTGACACCACATTGCTTTTCCCGGCCCGTCCTTACCTGAACTCCAATTCAAGGATAACAAGGTGCTCTATTAACTAAACAACTGAAGCAAAAGTCGTATTATTTGGGCCTGGAAATAAGACCATAAATACTAAAATCAACTAACATATTAGCTCCTCCAATAGAGAGATAACATTCCGGGCGCATGATAACTAGCGATAAAGACACCCAGAAGAGAGACGGACACCATAAATGCTAGAGATCAACTTGTTTTATTCGAGACAGACACGTTCGATATATAGGCAAAATGTGTAAAAGATCACACCCTAAAACGCATCTGCAATGGCACCTTCCTGTTCAAGATTGTAATTCTTTCATTGACAAAAATAATAAATATCCGATAACATCACAAGTAAAAAGCGCGGGCGCCATTTTTCACGGGAATATATATTTCAGCTGGCATATAAGCCGCATTCGCTCAAAATTCGCTCGCACAATCGGCTTGATGTCGCGGCTACGGTTTATTTTGCATCAAAACATTAATTTGCATCTCACTATTTTGTTGTACTTTTCCGCGTTAAGTAACTGTTTCCTAATCTCGGGCAATACCAGGCAAACTATGAACAATATATTGCTTTTAAGCTAGAGAAAGAGCAATATGTATCGTTTCTAATGCTACATTTTACGCCCATACAAACCAAATCATCAATCAATGAAAACTTTTACTCGTCATCAATTTGCAGAAGTCCACACCTACTTCACGGTACCGGAAGGACATACCGATAAATGACATGTAACTTTGCCTAAAATTAAAGTCTTTGCCTAACATTCACATCCCTAACCCATGTACACAACACACGTAGCTCTGACCGCTGGGGAATACTTTTCACAAGAACAAATTACGGACGAGAAATGTTAAAATATTTTTGCCACCGACTCTTAACTCGGAATATACCTGCTCTTCTGAAAGCAGTCGGCAACATTTATGATATGGCTAGACAAGAGCAAATCTTAATTCATTCCTAATTCTCTTAATTATCCCTTAATTCTTCATAGCCTAAATGAATAAGTGGAAATGAGCGACACCAGGGGCTGGAATACGCCAAATCGAAGCCTGGAACCTCTTGGGGTAACGTTGTGCGTTCCAAGGGAAGGCAAACTTATCAGCGGTGGCAGAAATCGTGAGAGAATATCAGATTAGGAGGTTTGCGAAGATACTGTACCAGCTGCTGGCACCGCACTGCATTAATTGCATATCAGTAGAAGAAGCACGTCTGTTGCAGTAGTTAACATTGTCTTTTTGCAGTTTACTGGCTCATTCACGGCGAACGAGAGTCGCGTATGGACTGCGTCATGTTGTGTGTAACTTGTCGCGAAGATGGATATTTTACCTTTTCTATGCTGCTTTTATACTTCGTTTATAATAACAACTCGGTATATCGTCCGCTGCATCATTCTCTTTTGTTTTCTTTGTGTGTAGTGTTAAGCAATGCTGCGACAAAGTCAAGGTACAGTATGTTTCATATATAGAGGAAACAGAACAAAATTGTTTAACGAATTCTTAACTCCGGGAAAGGATGTTTCACTACGAAAAGAAAGAAAAAACGCCGAGAACTCGTGAGGAGGAGCCTGAACTGGCGCTGCTGCTTTCCCGTGAAACATACTTTCTAGTGTTCCCTCTAAGTGTGACGAATTCAGTACAAGCGTGAATAATCCAGGTTCTCCGATATGATGCAGGCGAGCTTCGAAGTGAGGTACTTTCCGGGGACACGAAAGAACCGCACACGCCAAAACAGCATGCGTCAAAAAAGCGCAAAAATAATGCAGAGCGACAAAACAGCACAGGGAAAAAACAGTACGCATCAAAACAGCATGCCGGACAAAATGGCACAGCGACAAAACAGCAAAGCGAAAAAACCGCACGACGACAGAAGAGCGCAGGGAAATAACAGCACGATGAAAAACAGCACATTGGAGTACAGTGCAGTGCTGCTAGAGGGGTGAACTATCATGGCCATAACCACAAACTGTAAATCACAACAAGTGTGGCAGCGACCTTTGGAGTTAGCGAGTGCTCCTTTCGGTGGCTCATTAAAAAACAGGGCAGGCTCATTGCTTCAGGGGCAGCGTTGATTGAAGGGTGCATAGGGCACAAATTGTGGTTATGTAATCCATGCTATCTTGGCTTCAATGACCTAGTTTCTCTGTGGGTTATGTAAGAAGAATCTGGGCAACTGAGAGATAAAATTGTCCGGGCATCTCCTCTGCGGTCATTCTAAACTCTGCTTCAGTAGACTCCCACCTGTGTGTGTTAGGTTAGGTTCAGCTTGGGCAATCCTGCCATCGCTAAAAGTACGCATCGCCTACCGGATATTTTCAGTGTATGAAGGCCCCGTAGCTCGCTCCAAACATAATTGCTGAATATTCAATTGCCGACAGCGACAATTTTGAACAATAACATCTTTTGTTACACTCAGAACCTTACGTCGGGTGTGTTTTCCAGAATTTAGCATCATGATGGTCAACCCGCTGAACCGATGTTTTCAGAGCAACTCCTACAGCGTTATTCGTTCCATTATTCGCATAAAAAAGTCGATATTTAAGATTGCGGACATTACCCTGTCCTGTTCCTTACTGAGTCTGTAAAACAAGCACTCGTTAACTCCACAGGCTCGTGCCGCATGTGTTGTGATTTACCTTTATGGTAGTTCACCACTACAGCAGCGCTGCACCGTACACCGTTGTGCTCTTTTGTCGTCGTGCTGTTTTTCCCCTGTGCACTTATGTCATCGTGCTGTTTTTTCGCTCTGCTGTTTTGTCGCTGTGCCGTTTTCTCCGGCGTGCTGCGTGCTATATTTTCCCTGTGCTATTTTGTCGCCATGCTGCTTTTTCCCTGTGACGTTTTGTCGCTGTGCCCTATCTTCCTTGTGCTGTTTTGCCTCTGAGCTGTTTTTTGTGCGCTATTTTGACGCATGCTGTTTTATCGCGTACTGTTCTTTCATGAAAGTTTGTTTAACAGTACCTCTTGCTGGGCTAGTTAGTGTAAGATTGTGTAACAAAAGTAAAAACAGCGGTAACTGACGATGGAGCTGTCCTAAAGATTTTTAGATATGGTGACGATTTTTTTAGCGATTTTAAAGAAACATGCAACAGGCCGCTATGAGGAGACTGCCATGAACATTTTAGAAATGTTCACACAAGAGAAGGGGCTCTCTTTCACATTTGAGCTTCCTGAACAGGACTGCCTCCAGTTTTTGGACCTTAACTTTAAGCTGGAGGTCGGAAATGCTTGCTGACGCTACCTTCCTAGGGCCAAGAAAGATTTTTTACCGTTCGATTCAGCTCAATCAAAAACTGTTAAAAGGGCTATTGCCTCAAGTCGTGCCCTCACATGATGCGGGCGAGCTTCCAGGGTGAGGTGAATATGCTGCGTAAAGCAGGGTTTTCTAACCACGTCTTGACTGCCATGACCGAGGCACTGCAGCAAAAACTTAAGGGTAAGCGAGAGGGGCAACGCCGGAAAGAAGACTTCGGCGAAGCCAAACCAGTGGTGATGCCGTACATTCAAAAGGTGTCCCACAATTTAAAACCAGTTGGCAACAAGTACGGAGTCCCCATAGTCTTTTCCGCCCCCTGCAAATTGGCCAAGATGTGCCCCAAGGTTAGCAGCGGTGCTAAGGCTAAATCTGGGTGTGGAAAGAAGCACTCGAAGCCCTACGTAAGGTGTGCCACGGGAGTGGTCTACGAGATCCCCCTTGTATGTGGCAAGGTGTACGTCGGACAGATTGGACGCTGCGTAAACGAGCGTGCAGGGGAGCATAAAAGGTCGTTAGGGAACGCATCAAATTCGTCCGAAAACCTACCCGCCCATTCCCGCTCCTGCATTGATAAAAACGAAAAAAACTGTGAACCACGACTTGGCGACATTAAAATTCTAGCTAGAAGCAAATATAGATTTGCTCGCGAACTGACACAAGCCTTTTTTATCAAAGATAGAGGTGGCATGTGCGTCAGCACCAGTTCTGTCTCCCTACGAGAATGCGAGTATAGATTGCTAAAGAATACGCGATAATGAGTAGGTTTGGTTTGAGTGTGTGTTTCTTGGTGTTGTTTTTCTTTTTTTATCTCTTTTTTCCTTCCTTTATTTTTTACCCGGTAAGAAATGTGCATGCGTCCACCTTCTTTGGGCTATATATATGCAACATGTGGCTTTCAATAAACATAGTCGGAGTCAGCGCCCGTCCTGTCTGGTCTTTCTGTGTGGTTTTTGTCAAAATTAGCGCTGTTTTTACTTTTGTTACACAATGTTCTTTCATGGCGCCGTACTTCCCGGTAGGCGCGAAAGACTATGCGTTCTCTCTTATTTCCGAAGACGAAATGTGAAGTATGTGGAGTCTCTGTACCTAATAAGCATGTCTGTAGGCGTGCTGAGAGGTACTTGGGCGTCGCCGGACCTACAGAATAAAGTGCACAGTATTTATTGGAGACCTCATCAGAGCACGTCATCGGTGCGAAAGAGACCCACTTCACTTCATTTTGAAGCCTCACATACATTTAAAGTAGCTTTCCCAATCCAAAGGCACGCTACAAAGCATGGCTGCCTATGCAACGAATGAAGAATATCATAAGTTTCAAAGAGAATTAGAAGCACTTGTTTGAAAATGAGAGAAGACTTCTCGATTGGTTGACGTAACGCTCGTTTTTTTTTATGCGTAGGTTCCTCGTTCAAGCTTGTGTGCTACCTAAAAGCACCAAAAAACTCTTCCACCGCGCTGCCGTTTGATCACGTTGAAGTGGGGCTGTGCACCCACATCATCATGGGCTTCGCCACGGTGTCACCTGACTCCAGCATTAATCTGGGTCCTATAGGTGGCTTTGAGGCCCTTGCCGCCTTCACTGCACTTCACGGGCGGAGGGCTGACATTAAACTCATGTTCTCAGTGGGCGGAGGCGAGAACTTTGGCTACATGATTTCCAGACCGTCCACAAGACATAGGTACGTTGAAGTGAACGGCAGTTTCAAGAAGGCTGAAAAACCTTGAAAACACGTTGAAGGATACATTTCGTACAACAGGATCACCCATCTTCAATTTACAGCGTTCGAAGGGGCTTAAAAGGTATTAGCCACTGACTGCATTATTGCGATATCATTGAAGCATCATGATGAACGAAAGTGCGTCATCTGTACATAATTCCCTCCAGCGGAAATCACGTCACCAGGGCGGAACTGGTGACTACGCATTTCGATATATCTTCATGGTGTCAGTGCCCCGCCTCTGGACACTTTCGAGGAAACATCTAGCTTCTATATGTGATCATTAAATTTTTAAACCAGCTGGTTTATCAGAATCAATGTCTGGTTTTTTGCAGAGAGACATGTTGAGGTCTGTAAGCAGAACCATGTAGCAAATGACACAAAAGTAGATGTAAAAGCACCAACAGCCTCTAATGCGACAGCATTGCCGAGAGATGCACGAGTTTAGTGCGCCTGTGAATTTTGATGTAAAATCTTCACTACTCCCCTCCGTAGCTTCTTCGCCGTGCGCGCCGTGTGCGCGAGTTTGACCTTGAAGCGAAGAGAAACCATGTGACAGCTGTGAGGTGACTCAGCCGCCGCCGCCACCGAAACAGAGCGCTCGCCTCTGTTTCTATTGGACATCGGCATTCATTGTGTTAATAGGCATTGGCACTGATAACGTTCTAGACCGATGGTTTTGTGGAAAGGAAGAGCGCATAACTGGCTCCTTGGGTCAGTGGACCCCTATATCGCGCTTTGAGGCACATGGCAGTGGTGAGATATGGATGTGGGCTGCATGTATTAGCGCTGCCAGCCTTGTGGCAGACACGCGGCACTGCAGCAGTAGGCCGCAGGGTTCATTGCTTGACTAACCTCTCACAATCAACCATTTAACTGCCTCCTGCCAGGGTGGCAGGGTGGGCGCTCTGCCTATCCAGTGCGCTGAACGCACTCAACGTTACAGACGTCGAGCCACGTCTACCTGCCCGATACACCACAGCTTTCGCTCTATAACTGGGTTCTGCAGTAGTTAAACCACAGCTATTTTTATTGATCTGGAGATTCCGGTCTTGATGAAAGACGATACTGAAATGTTACGACTGGTCATGCGTTTGCGGTACAGGGCAGGGGAGCACGGCCTTATTGAACAATGTGTCTTTTTTCGCCTTACTGCAACCCTGATAGTGTAAGCAAATGATCGACGAACTACTTGCGTTTGGTAGCCTCATCTCTCCGAGTCGCACGGCCCAATGAGAATAATCCGGTAGAGACTCGCAAGACAGCTCGTATGAGGGAATGGAAAAGCATTACTGGTCTCTGGGTGCAATTCTATTCGAGTGCCCAGAGAACCCACTACCACTGAGCTTCCAAATCTCAAACCAAAGTAAATGGGAGATTGCGTTACTCAGGCCTCACCCTTCGGTACAACTCCAGATAGTTGGCTGGGCCCTAGAGGTCGCCAACAAGCACGGTCTTCAAGCCACCTAGCGCCTTCGCGAAGTCCCACGCACCTGTCTAACCTAAACACTATCTCCTACCCTCTTTTCCATGTGACAAATAAAAGTTTTTTCCTCCTCCACCCACCCGCACAAACGCACGTATCACACCACAGGGAACGCTGAACGAAGGACGGTTGCATTATAGTTTAATAAAAAAAAAGATTTTATGGAAATGAAAAGGTGCAGAACCCTTGTCAGATCTCGGTGAACCCCTCAGCCGCGCCTTGACCATCTGTGGGACAATGGGACGCATATGTTCCACATTGTTCCGCATTCTAAAGGGCTCGTTAGAGACAGTGAAACGCAGCAGTCCCACTTATGCTGTGCTCCCACCTACCTTAAGGTTTTATTGATTTGTTTAAAAACAGTTTCAGCCGCGTCACTAGATAGGTTGCGAGTCGAGGCCATGAAATTTCGTTCTTTTTTTCTGGCGCCTTGCAAGTTGTCGAAAAAAAATGGTTTTCAGGAAAGGAAATGACGCACTAGCTGTCTTACATATCTGTGTGGAAACCCGAACCGCCCCGTAGGGAAAGGGATAAAGGAGGGAGTGAAGGAGGGAAGGAAGGAAGAGGTGCCGTAGTGGTCGTCTCCGGATCCCGGCCGCAGCGGTCGAATTTCGATGTAGGCGAAATAAATTCTAGAGGCCCCTGTGCTCTGCGATGCCATTGCGCGTTAAGAACCCCAGGTGGTCGAAACTTCCAGAGCCCTTCACTACGGCGTCTCTCATAGCATGAGTCGTTTTTGCACGTTAAACCCCCATCAACCAAACCATACCAAACCCAACCGATAATTTCGATCACCTAGGGATCCTTAACTTGCACTGACATCGCACAGCACACGGCCAACTTTTGGCGTAGCGCCTACACCGAAACATGGCCGCCGTGGTCGAGTTCGAGCCAGGCTACTGCGGCTCAGTAGGCGATCGCCTTAACCACTGAGCCATCGCGGCGGGAGGAAGCCTGCGAATTTTTTTTTTTTATATTCGATGTGGCAAAAACCAATATCAAAATTCCCGGTGAGTGATTCCTGTTTTTTCATAAAGAGGAACAACTCTAAATCATCACGCAATAACAAGAAAACACTTTTTTACTGTGCTGAGCACAGTTGGACACTTAGCGACTGCATATCGAGTGGTAATTCTAAAACGTTGTATGTAGAGTTTGTTCCTTGGCGCCAAATAATCAAGACCTAAACATTCAGAACCACCTGAAGCAAGAAGCCGTTCCGAATGAATATCTGGGGTAAAATATGCCCAGTAACAGTTCCCTTCTCGGATGAAGTTGAACGCATCGACAAACAACACAGTCCTGGGAAAGTAGAACAAAGGCGTAGACGCCATTGGCCAACAAGTTCAATAACAGCGAACAAGTGAGAACAAGTTCACGAAGTGGTAAGAGGAAACCAAAACAGTGATGAATCCCTTGTAGGTCAGTGGGACAAATACGTCCCATTTTCTTTTACCCCATTTAGTGCCAACGTTACAAATATGTCCGACTTTTTTCTACTGAACTTCATCTAGTAATATTGTGAAACTTGATTAGAACCGTTTCTGTGCTGCTTATCTGCTCCTGCAATAAAGGTTTTTCATCAAGTTTAGAAAAAAAATATTTCCTGCCTACAAAGGGTTAAGGCAACCGGTAAAGAGTCTCGGAAGGCATACGATTGAAGGTGGATATGTCGTCAGTTCGAATTCCTGTGGCAGGCTTGCCTTCATCTTGACCAGCACATATGGGCTATATGCTACGAGAAATCCACTGACACCACGCGGGCGTCACACTGTACGAAAAACAGTTGCGCCACAATTGTGGTACGAGTGCTGTCCGGAAAACCGACCCAACATTGAGGTCGGCCAGTGGGAAGTGTATATAAATAAACAAGTACAGCATTGTCTGCAGTGGCGTTTCTCGCCTTTCTACGTGCTTCATGTGGCCGCTCTATGACGTCACCGTCTTTTTCTTGCCATTGGAGTAATTTTCTGCAATATATCTGCAAGTAGGGACGTATACATGCCGCCGGCTTTTATTGTCATTGGTATAGTAATATTTCGAATTAATAAACTGAAAATATGGCGCTAACGCATTTAATTATCGAAATTGACAAATCCGGCGAATGGCGCTTATTTTTACCCGCAGAGCATTCGTTATTAGCGTGAAAATGGCGTTCTCATTATTGGTGCATGTTGCTGCACGTCTTTTGTTGTCTAGTGACTGTTTTAGGCGAAATGTACCTTAAGTGCTGAACATCAACGCTGTTAAAAATTTCACATTGTTATGCTCACACTTGACAACAAAATGTCCCCTAACTAAAGTCCATATCATACCGTAGAAACGACTCATAATGGCAAAGCCTTTAGCGCAAAAAACGAGGACGTGAGAGGAAGACGGGACAGCGCTACTAGCGCTACTAGTACTACTAGTACTAACTAGCCCAAGAATCAGCATTGTAGAAACGAAGCTTGAAAATATGTTCAGAGGTACAAACTGGTTGTTCTAATCGGAACTGATTTCCTGTAGCGCCTTGCGCTACTTTGTCCCTTCTGCCCAGATTTATTGCATTCGCTCGAAGAGTACTGGACTCAGCAAGCCTCGATGGACTTGACCTTGACTGGGAGTTTCCTGCGCTCTCTGACGCTGTGCTTTTCGCCCAACTTCTAAAGGTAAGGTTTGAAAGGTAGAAATCGTAGAGGCGGTTTCCTGACGGCTGTCTTCTCGTTCCCGTACTCTTTCTTACCGTACAAATAGTAAAAAATATGTCAGGACGGTACTGCGCCGTTTCGTTTCCCCAAAAAACCATTTTCAATTTTGGGTTCGGAGGTATCAATAAATTTCATGAATATTGCGCAAGGAGTGGAGAAATAATGCAAGCTTTCTTAACTTGCAATATTCTTGAATATCCGAAACATTATCAAAAAGTAAGGGTAATTTCATTATATTTATATGTTGGTGGTTCAGAACAAAGCTATAGGCATGCAGCACCATCAATTGGTTGTTTGTGAAGCGTGATGTTATTGTTTCGATTCAGTAGTGATTTTCCTATAGGTGAATGCAGGTAATAATATCCGGAAAAAGAGTTGCTGCCGCCAGTTGCAAAGTCTGTGCTGTGTTTGGATTTCTGTGCGCAAAGGATCTTCAGCTGCCCAAATTCATCAAAAGTTCTGCCTAGATTATTGTTGCGAGTAACGAGATATGGTCATCCTGCACGAAAGCAGAAACAAAACAACAATTATTGCAACAGCGTCATTCAAGTTCACCAAAACCGAAAACAAAATCAAGCAATATTCGTACTCGAGCTTGAAAAGATGGCTACCGCTTTTTGGGACGGAACGGGCGTTCTCTCGACTGATTTATACCAAAAAGGGGCAAAAATTACCGCTGACGTGCACTGTGAAAGGCTCATGAAACAAGCGTGGGGCGCACGAAATAAACGTATTGCTCATCCATGTCAACGTGCGTCCTCACTCAGCTTCCTGAACCAAGGAGAACATTCAAATTTTTGGCTGAGAGTTTTTTGATCGCCCTTCCTCTATTTGGTGACCTTACACATGGCGACCATTGCTCTGCTTGCATTTGAAACAGTGGCTTGGCGAACAACGGTTTGAAGCCGGCGAGGAACGCGAGACCGCCGCTGTCAACTCGATCAGTTCCCAGGCCAAGAACTTCGATGCAGATGAAATTAAAAAAGATGGCGCAGCGTTAAGAAAAGTGCTAAGATGCTGACCGCGATTATGTTTAAAAGTGAAGTAGGTATGAAAAAACTAAAACTTTCAATACCATCTTCTGCTTACTAATAGTTTTTTATGACCAAATAGCCTTTATTTTTAGAATATGTAACGTACTTCAGCTCAGGTAGCCGCTAATTGAAATAGATGAGCCGCGGACATCAGCGGAACAAGGGTCATACCGGCGTTCGTAAAAATCGCTTGTCAACAGACCATGGTGACCGTAGACCTTAAGCCAACCGCAATTTAGGCGACGGAGAAATGAGCAGAATACAGCCAAGCAGTATGCATATAGTAAGAGCTTTTATAATGGCCGCAATTATTGCCAACGCTCACTTATTACGATTGGAGGCGTTGTTACCATCAAAATGCGTAGCAGGGCAGCGCCACTGTATCTCAGATAAGACTAACTGTGGCCGCGTTATTGATTTAGAGTGAACGATTAGGGGCCAAACTTGATACCAGGGTCGAAAATGTGCCTTTTCGCAAGCACCGATAGAGAATGTCTCTGAGTGTTCTCAGCCACGGCGATCCCTCTAGCACCGCTTTCCCCGAAAACAAAGAAGCCATAACATAGGTGCCATTGAAGGTGCAGTTAACCGCTGGCCGAGCGCGTGCCGACGGCTTGCAAGGCCAGCCAATGCGTGCCTGTGTGCCAGCTATGCAAAGCCGCTATGATAGAGGCAGAAAAGTGGTTGCTCTGAGACAGAGGCCGGCATTGCCTCCTAAAAGTTCCAGGCCTGCGCCATGGGCAGCGCGTTTACAACGAAACTACTGCCCGCGGTCGGCGAGGAACCAATTGCAGCGATTAGAGACGTTATCCTGCTGGCGTGGACGGTCACGTGGCGTGCGTCGCCCGCTTTATCTCCTCTCCACGTTTCTCAGTGCTGCCGAGCGGAGTGCGGGGACCTCGTGTGCAGGTGTGCGCGCGTGCGCTACGCTAGCTTCGTCGCTGCACCCTTAGAACTTATCGAGGTTTGCTGGCGAGGGGGCCAACCTACCAACTGTGCTGTGAGCGCTTCAGTCGCGATTTGCGATCAGTAATGTTATGGCCCTGGTGCAGCTCATGGTCAGAAAGGGTATCGGTGGGGAACATGTTACCGCTCTGGATATTTTGAACAGGAATGAGATGGGATCTGCTGTGAAGACGAAGAGGAGCCTGATGGACTTTTTAAAGACAAAAGTTCAGTCTAGTTGTCGGAAAACCGCACCTGATATAACAAATATTCTTATTACGGAAGGGGGTGGTACGACATTTAAAATAGGTGTTAGGGGAATATCAATGTATTTCAGATACAATGAAAAACTTTGGCCGCGCCCTTCGGTTATAACGAACGAGAAGGCCCCGTTAGCTCTTCGCTGCGGTCGAAAACGTGGTAGTGTTTTAAAGTCTACAGTTAAACCGAGTAGATGTCTGAAGGCACGTGTTTCGTCTGGTAGCAAACTAGTGAAATGATTCGAGGAAAAGTCCTCCCAGCTACGCCGCCGCCGCCGCTGGGGCGCATGTGTCCACAACAGCGGCTTTAGAGTCTCGTAGTTGGCTAATCCAGCGGACGACGTGAAGGGGGCCTCGGAGGCGCATGCGCAGACCTAGTGGCACATGGTGAACGAGGCAACAACGCAGCGTGAGCACGGCTGGTTAATCATCTCTGGTCGCACTGGTATAGACCTCAAGGTCAAGCTTCCCATAATTTTATTTGCTGACTCCGTTAAGGAGTGCTTCCGCCATAGCACTCACCCATCCAGCAATCGCTGATAGCGAAGAGTACTTCTCATGTCCGTGACACCAGTCCGCGAAACAAATGGCGACCCGTAAATCAATAAAAAGGCTGCATTTAAAATGCAGAGAACCACCCTAATCGCCATGCGCAATTCAGTTATTCCGTGCTTCGTGCGAACTGGGAAAGCGTCTAACGTACGAGAAGTATGGTGGGTGCGAGACAGGGAAGCGTTGAAAGCGAAAGAGCTCAGGCACTATCAGGTACTAACCAACGGGAGCGATTTCTGAAATTTAAATACATTGCTTGTCTCGTTCTTCGAATGGTATGCGTTGCCTGTCTCGTCGGCAGCAGACAGTGCTCAGTAGACCGACAGCATTCTATAGGTATCCGCAGTGTATATAATAATTAGTAAATGCCGATCCCTCGTGTCAGAAAAGCGCGTAACCTGTTCGTGAAATCTCAGCGCTCAATTAATGCGTCTACGGCTTGGTTAAGGCCTCTTTCTCCATAATAAAGTGCTCGCAGGCTTGGCCACCCTAGAATGCGTGATATAAAATTGTCAAAATGCATTTTCCTCATACAGGGCTGTGCACCTAGCACATATGTTAACATTCGAATGAAATAGTGATTTCGAAATATAATGTTTCCTCTTAGAAATACAGGAGCGCGTTTCTCCCTGCGTGTTCTGTGCTTGCCGAAAAATCCACAGATTGCAACGTGTTGCAGAATACAGTTACTGTTTCTTTGAAATATGGACACAATCAAAAACGCATCTCAGGATTTGAACATTTGAATTGCGCCCGTGTGCTGTGCGATGTCAGTGCACGTTAAAGATCCCCAGGTGGTCGAAATTATTCCGGAGCCCTCCACTACGGCACCTCTCTCTTCCTTTCTCCTTTCACTCCCTCCTTTACCCTTCCCTCACGGCGCGGTTCAGGTGTCCAAAGATATATGAGACAGATACTGCGCCATTTCCTTCCCCCAAAAAACAAATTATTATTATTATTTATGAACGTTCCACTTTATGTTTCTGTTCAGTGACGTAATGCAGCGCAATATCAATACGGCTTTTTTTTCAAGAGCTAAACTCGGGTACCTATTTTGCACGCCATGAAGCTTCCTCGCTGCGGTATGTGAGCGGGGCAACGTAATGTGTTGATGACTGAAAATTTTCAGGTTTGAGTTAAAGTTTTTTCTGTACTGTTGAATGGTGGAATTCTTTTCTTGACCCGGAATTTATTCTTTTCTGATTTTTAAAACTCAACTGCTTTATTCAAAGCGGAGTTAATAATTCTTCATTTTTTTACTTTGGTTTACTGCCATCAGCTATTTTCTGTGCTGCGTTTTCATAAGTTTTATAAACCTAAAACATTTTTTATTATACAGTAATGTATTGATGATTATACAGTGATTATACAGTAATACAGTGATTATCTTATCACTCGACTGGATGACGACTTTTGTGTTGCGGCTGTGACTTGAATTGACTCAGGTTGTCTTTTGCTCTACGCGTGGATATGTAATTATTCATATTTTGACTGTACACTCTGCGCGCGTCCTTCTAGTTGTGATGTCAAGTATGTGGAACCTGATACCCTCCGTATGTCAAATAAAAATGTGTTTTGTTATGGCCATTATACAAATGCTTGCCTTTAATGTGAGCCTTGCCTCATAACTGAGAAAATCCCCTCTTTGGGCGTTCTCCGCACTTATGCTTTGAATTAGCACGCTTTAACGCGATAGCAGCAAGGGGCTCCTGTCGCAGAAAATGCGGCGTTGGCGTTGTTGATCGTACGCAAAAAGTCTACGAAAAATCCTCAGAGAAGCAACCTAGAAAGCCAGCGGGACACCTAGATCACTTAACCTTCAGGCATCATCACAACCCGCCCACCGGATTGTGAACGAACTGCGCACCGCGGCAGCTAGCATTTAAATGAATGATTGGTCACAAGAATTCCTCGGAAAGAGCAAACTGGGCCGAAAAAGCCTCACCGGTGGCAGCAGCTGCCATAGCAGGGTAGCGGTGTATTCTTTAATACGCGGTATTCATTCATTCATTCATTCATTCATTCATTCATGTATTCTGTCAATTATTCGCCACACTCAATATCAAATTCCTGTACGCAACGAATGTGAGAATTCTTTAGTGCTAGTGGTAAGCTCGACCAGTAAATCCTGTGCGCTTATCGGATGCCTAATCTATGGTCCCCGCGGCAGCGCAGATTTTCTAGTCGTGCACGCTACAGGCGATCCGGACTCTTCGAGGATGGCGGGCTCTAAGCCAAAAGTGATTGCTGGGCTTCGGGTGGAGGTATAACACCACCCAGCAGTGCCGCATACAAGATATGCATATGTAAGCTTATCTCTTTATTGCTCGTTTCCTAGTTGTCACTACCTCTCAAAAATTCAACTACTACCCTAACGGTTTGGTTTAAGGGGGTTTAACGTCCCAAAGCGACTCAGGCTATGAGAGGCGCCGTAGTGAACGGCTCCGGGAATTTCGACCACCTGGGGTTCTTTAACGAGCACTGACATCGCACAGCACACGGGCCTCTAAAATTTCACCTCCATCGAAATTCGAACGCCGCGGCCGGGATCGAACCCGCGTCTTTCGGGCCAGCTGCCGAGTGCCATAACCGCTCAGCCACCGCGGCGGCGACTACCCTATCGAAACGGGGAGAAGACACATGACGGACGCTTCGCCTATATATGTGTTACATTGCCTTCGGCATCATTGTCATAACCAGATGAATTGCGCCCACAAATGGCCAAATGTGTTTCCCGCTCTAGGTGAATTAATCCTGTGCGCCTGGTGCTGCTACCTTATCTGTACATTTTGGGGATCCGTCCACTTGCCTCTCTGCAGACACTTGCTAAGTTTAGCATCTCTTGCAATCTCTCTGTTACCTCAAGGGGAAATCGGTTATCGTCCCTTCGCGTTACACATGATGCCAATGCGTTATTCTCCTTCTTTGTTTCAACTGTAGCGTTATAAGATCGCGTTTGTTTCCTCACTTTCTGTGTACCTCTTTATGCCTGTCAACATTATGCCTATCATTTTCTTATCTGCTTCGTTGCGCTGTGCTTATTTCAGGTTCGAACCTTATCGATAGCTTCAAAATCTCTGCACCTTAGTTGAGTGCAATTAAGATGAAGCAAGTTGGAGTGGACTACACTGGGATTATGATTAAGGTCAACAATGTTAAGATAACAAGCTCCATATTCTCTAAGGGACACATACGCCACTTGTATGCCATTCAGCATCAGAATTTCAGTGCTCCCAAAATGTCCAGCACACCGTTTTCCAACGGTCAAGACCACTGCCACAGAACCGCGTTCAAGAATTTTTTGAAGGTACATGCCACGAATTTAATTAATGCATTTTTACGCATACGATCACATATGAATGCGATAGCAATTACCTTGTCGTTGGAAATAACTTCCCGGTTTCTTCATAACGAAATTTTCTGATGCGTTGAGAGGGTTGAGGCATGATCAGCAACGCGAAATTTCAAAATCTGTGGACTGGAATGTCCGAATGTCTTTCATTAGATTGTCATACGGGATTATAATAACTGACTAAGTGTTACACCCTATTCTCTCCACAAAACCACATATTCCGCTTAGCGCTTAATGTTATTCCACCTACTAATCTACATTAACCCACACTAACCAGTCAATATTCCCACTACATCCCCACTAATCCACCATATTCAATTTTTGAGATCGGGCGTAATTTCAAAATTTTAAGGTACTTTGAAATATTTGGCGGTTGGCGATATTCCAAACGTTATCGCATATTTCTTCTTTAAGGATGTTGTTAAGAGGCCCCATGTTTTCATATTTATTTTCACGCGTAAATAGGGAATAAGTAACTGTGTGCATGCCTATATTTAGAATGTATTCGTAGTAGGCAAGAAATGAATAAATATGGTTGTAGTGTGTTCTGCGTTTGGATAAGCAAGAGACCAATCCAGAATTTATATGACTGCTCAGAGTTGCACAATGTTGTCCATTTCAACGGGTGTTATCAGAGGTCCTTATTGAACGTCTCGTACATGCGATCGATAGGGCAGACGTAATTGTCTTAATGAGCCGACATGATCTCCTCCACGTTCATCAAGGCTCTTGAATAAGTGAGGCACGAGAGCGGCTGTATCGAGGCGTTAAATGAGTCAAGAAGGTTGTAAAGCCAGGTTGAGCTTTCACAATTTCTGAAGCTTTGAGCCAGATGAAAGGTTTAAGAGGCTGTTTGCTATTCGCATGTTTCTTTAATATGCAGGAAATCTCCGAGGAGTTCAGAAAGACCACCAAGCGACCACTGCTGTTGTCAGTAGCGGTGCCTGCGCAGATATTACTTGTACTAGGGCACTACCACGTCGGCCCTATGGCACAGTAAGCAATGCTGAACAAGTTCTATGCGCCCTAGTCAATGCGATCCAGTCGTCATTATGTAGCCAGACCTTATAATAGTTTTATGTGGCTTGCTCCAACAAGGCTCAATATAATGAAATCATGAAAAAAATGTGATAATAACACTGCGCAAAGAAAGGAACGTTCAATACTGTAAACTGCTGGGCTAATTGGTTCATAATGCGCAAAGGTGGAACCAGCGAAACAGACGCAGGACAAGAACAAGGAGGCACACACAAAACAGCGTTGGAACACACACACTCACACAGCACCGTCCCTGTCGAGCGGTGTTGTGTGTGTTCCTCCTTGCTCTTATCCTGCGTCTGTTTCGCTGGTACCACCTTTGCGCAAAGGAGCGTTCTACGCAGTTTGGCAACGGTGACGCTAACTGTAAAATCTTAGAATGAAGTTACAGCTGGGGCTATATTCCCAGTTTGTGTCATAATAAAAAGCATAACCTGCCGCAGCGGCCACACCTGACTGGTCGAAACACTGAAAGCGGATGTATGTTCGCTTGTGACTGTGAGCGGCGGCTGAATGTCACTGCGTTGCGGTTGCCGCCGCGAAACGTCCAGTGGCGAGAATTGGAACGCGACCGATTCGACAGAAAAAAAAAAATCAGCCACAAATTTAGTTGCGCATCGAATCCCACTTTAAAGGGGTAATATCAAAGCTGCTTTATTTACCGAATGGACTTTTGCAAACGGAAACAATAGTTCAGATACTCTTTTTCTGCAACTACCCATGGCTTTACAGTGATAGCAGGGGGGGGCCGCTGCAGCCGCCGACAGCCGATAGTAAATAAGAGGCAGTTAGCTTGTTTGCGCAGCTCGGCGTTTTTCATTTATCTTGAGGAAAAGGAAACGGAGAGAACAATTTGTGGCATGCACTCATTCGCCACACAATGCGTGCTCCAAGACGCCGTGACGACTTCCCGTCTGTAACATCACTGCACCTAAGTTAGCGCAGCGTTCGAAGGTCTGTGCCGAAGGTAATTTACATTTTTCATTCCTTTTATGCAGGAACTGCAGGTAACAAAAGAACTATACATACACCAAAACGCACACAAGAAAGGACCACACCGGAATAGCGCTAAACTCCATCTAACCTTATTCACTGACAGTGCAGCTAATGTAAAGAAAAACAAAGACATGCGTAAATACCAGTTCTTACACCACGCTATCAACAGAACAGTTCAAGATGTGCCATTTCCGATTTGAAGAGGGTCACAGACGTATCGCTAACACAAAATCCACCTCTCTTTCTTATATGAACTGCTTCTAAAAGTTTCTTTGCCTGATCTTTGCTTTTACCTAAAATCTTTATCTTAAGAAACCGTGGTTGACACTTTTTGCAGTACTTGCATCTAACCCGTGGCAAATGTTCTGCCACTCGAGGGCACTCATAACACTCAGCGCAGTGGTGAGAAAGAGTGTTCTGAGTTCCACTATGGCTTACGTTACATCATTCTACGTTAATAGGCGAGATAACTGCGGTGATTGTGGCGCCATCCAGTTTGAATGAAGAGAACAATTTATGGTTTATGGTTTATGTGGGTTTAACGTCCCAAAGCGACTCAGGCTATGAGAGATGCCGTAGTGAAGGGCTCCGGAAATTTCGACCACCTGGGGTTCTTTAACAGGCACTGACATCGCACAGCACACGGCCCCCTAGAATTTCGCCTCCATCGAAATTCGACCGCCGCGGCCGGGACCGAACCCGCGTCTTTCGGGCCAGCAGCCGAGTGCCATAACCACTCAGCCACCGCGGCGGCTGAAGAGAACAATTTCTATAAGAAACTGGTGCCCCTTAGGCCTATGAGTTACCGAATCGTCCAATGAAATAAAAAAGCCAAATTTATCGTCCATCCTCTTTGTAATAGGCAAGATAAAAAGAACCGAAAGCCCCTTAGCCAGTTTATAGCCAGTTCCCGTACCGAAAAAAGCCCTAGCACCGACGAGCTCACTTCGAAGCCCGATGCTCCGCTTCACAGCGCGCCGCCATGTTGGCCGTCTTTTAGAAGGGTACGCTATGTGTTTGGCGTCACCTTCCAGTTTCTTCGACCCTTTTCAGTGCATCTGAACCACAAGATCCGCTTCCGGCGTATCGACCAATCAGGTGTGGTCATTGTGGCTGATAGTGACACTTATTGTTAGGACAGAAACGAGGAATACGCACCCTGTTCGCTAAAAAACAGCGCCAACGGAGTACTTGCGCATAAGTTGGTTTGCTACAAGTAAGAATTGTCAGCAAGATTTGTATAGCCCAACAGGAATATTAAATGCCTTCTTAACCTACGCGTAGTACACCGATGGCTCAATGCTTAAACCGAAGGAACTTGGTTCTGCCGCATTTGTGATGCCTAGCCTCGCAATCTGCCGGGTGAACAGAATTCACGGAATAATTTGGTCTACATTCGCGGTAGCTGTGACACTTGCAAGGGTTCTTACACAGCTTCTTCTATGTGAACCTCTATGTGCCTTTATTGTATGAGACTAAGCAGTAAAACTTCTAAAACTGGACTTACTTGAGCTGATAAGCCTAGAAATGTTTTTCTGGCGAAAAAGGTCAAACTATTTATAGTGTACATTAAGCGGCTCCACCGTCACTTGACAGGCTTCGGCAGCAAGAGCGGTTTTTTGTCTCTGGAAGGAGCTTGGTCAAGCTTATCATCAATGACAGATTCAAACGATGGCACTTCTGCATAACATCTAACATTTCGCGTTTAAGTTCGCTTCGGTACGACCGGCTCTGCGCGTAACTTGTGACACGCGGGGCCTATCTTGAAAGAAATTACCTCTCTTGGGCCGCCCGTACACCGACCCTGCCTAGCCACCATCGTGTCTGTGTAAAATCTGTTCTGCGTAGTGTTCTATGTAAGCAATAGCTCTTTTACTTTGTGTATGCAGCGTGATATTTTCTGCAAGAATGCCCACTTTTCTTCCCCAGCCTGAGACATTTCTCTGCAGCCTGGGGAGATGGTATGTATAACAGTGAAGCGTCGCTCACGGTGTGTAATTTTTGTGCAAATAAGAAGACCAGCATACGCGCGAGCCGCATGGCTATCGCCTAGTGCCCGCTGTTGGCTTGACTGGTTGATGTCGAACTGCTGTTGGCCCAGCCCCCGTCAGAGAGCTTCTCCAAATAAACGCCTACTCTAGATTTATTGGAGGTACTGGGTTACATCCTCTCGCCCTGGAACTCCATAGCCGAACGCTAACCCCTCCCGCGATGCCTGCGGACGCCAAACACCAAGCCATGCTCCAGCGTCGTCTGTTCCGGTTCTCTCCGCCAGTGACAACCCGCCATCTTCTTCTTTTTCGTCTTTATTCAATAAGGCAAACTTTGTATACAGGTCCAGGCAGGGTGGGTTAAATGGCAATGAAACAATAATAACAAAGCTAATAGACATCATAGTGTGGCGAAAGGCAATAAAAATAATTCCAGTTGGCTACAGTGCGAGGTAGAAATGAAAACTTGAATAAATCGGTTCGCGCAAAATAGGGCGTCAAAGAATTAAGATGATGATGGCGCGTATGCCTCGACGTTGAAAGCGACAGATATGGAGAAGGGTTAATATCTAGATCTCGATTCTAAAGCAAGAAAAGAATTTCCAAATGCAAATTTTTTCTTCGTTGTTCAAAGCATTGAATACCGTTAACCTGCATTATTTCAGAGGGTGCGTCATACGGGGAATATTTAGAGTAAATAAAGCTTACAGCTGTTCTCTGTACCTTTTCTAGGCAGGTGATAATGTGTTTAGTAAACGGGTCCTAGACAACGCATACATATTCAAGTTTTGGTCTAATTAGTGAATTGTAAGCAAGTAATTTCACGCTAGGGGGAGAATTTCTAAGCTTATGTCTTAAAAAGTATAGTTTACGGAATGCGGAAAAGCAGATGTTATCTATATGTAAATTCCATGATAAAGTATTAGTAACTGTAACACGCAAATACTTATGTTTAGTCTCTTCCAGAAAAGGTCACGAACCTAGCCTCCAGTTAAAAGAAAGCGGAGTTTTTTCCGAGAGTAACGAAGAAAGACAGTCTTATCAGTGTTAAGTTTCATGTCCCACGTTTATCACCATTCAAAAATCTTACCAAGAGATGAGTTGCGATGAATTTGGTCGTTAATTGAAGTTATTTCCTGAAAAAACACACACTCATCCACAAAGAGCCTGATTTGGACATTCGGATGAAGTTCAGTAGTAATGTCATTAATATATAATAAAACACTAATGACCCCAGCACACTTCCTTGGGGCACCGATGATTATGAACTTGAGGATTGGCTCACATCTAATAAACGGGTGAGCGCGAACAATAAATGGGACGCGGAAACCAAACTGAACAACGTGATTATTATCTGACGGACATAGCGAATCTGTGGTATTGGAAACACGAGGTGGACATTACATTATGGTCCGCGCCAAACAGCACTTGCGAGCCCGGGCTCAACAGGTCGGCGAGAACTTTACGAGTTCCACCGAGGATGCCATAGACCTGTGCAAGGGAGTGAACGACCGCCTCCTCAACTGGGAAGTTCTTTGCAAACGACTGACAATCACCCAATCACATACTTCTTTGGGTTGACAGGTCAAGTGGCGCGGTTTTGCCGTCAACACAAGAACGTCTCCCGACCGCCTCGTGTAGTTTCCGGTTATTGGCCCCAGCATCAGTACTTATCTACTGCTTAGCTGTTCCTAAGCCGTTCTCTGTCACCTGACCACACTGCCTTACTTGGACGCCATTCGCCTGTTCCATGTCGGCGCTCCTTCTCAAGAGGAACCTCAAGAGGAACCTCAAGAGGAAAACTAGGAGTCGCAGTCCCTGATGCGAGAACTGTGCCATCGTCAAAATTTGAAAGGCCTCATTTCGTCTGCCACTAGTTTAAATGAAGTTTTTGTAGAGGGTGTACATGTGATTGCGCTGGTCGACACCTGCGCTGCGGTCTCTGGTATGAATGCAGCGCTTTGCCGCTTTTTGAGGAAAGTGAAGACGCCCCTTTCTGGACTGTCGTTACGAGCTACAACCGCGGACCTTGTCCGGCTGTTATCAGCGCGTACTGCTTGAGTAGTCATACAAGGCATTTTATACATAATCGAGCTCATCGTTTTACTGTCATGCTCGCATGCGATCACCTCGGGGTGGGACATCCTAACACTCCCCTATGCGCGGTCACCGAGTGCGCTTGGGCTCAAGTAGCGCTCTCTATGCTGCCGCATCCGGTGCCGGAGGCTCAACTTTGCGGCGCCTTGGTGTCTTCCAAAGCTTGTGTCGCCCACAGTACCGATATTCCTGCGTGCTATTCCTGCGTGCTCTTCTGTCACTGTGCCTCTCCTCTGTGACTATACGCGATGCAAGTGCCCGTCAAATAGTTTTCTGCTCCGCGACAGGCTGCCGCTGCCTGATGACCTGGTCACCATATGCGCCGGCCTCACCGAATTGTGGAGCTACAACCTGTTTTCAAGCCCCTTGGCTTAGAGCCGCGGGGAATGCGTCAGCACCGTGCAGCTCCGCGATTCTCTTCTTAACCGCGACGCCGCCGCAGAATCGAAGCCGCTCGACATGCACATGCTCAGCTCATTCCTGCGTCCGTCCTGCGTCGAGCGACCTAGTCTTTCGCTCTAAAAACAACACTCTTCCTCCACCTCAGCGAACCCTTTTTCTTACGATTTTTGAGGAGCTTCACTTCTCCTTCGATTGCCAAGAACCCACTTTGGGGCGGATGTCATCTGTGGGGCACCCCATTGACACCGGTGCCCTACCCCTGGGACACGCCCATATTGTGCTTCCTCCACTAAACAACCAGTTATTGAAGAACAACTGGGCATTATACTTAAAAGCGGAGTTATTCTGCCCTCCGTCAACCGCCTCTGACACATGTGCCCGAATAAAAGGCCGCGTGATAACAAGCTTGCATTACAAATGCCTACTAGAAACTGCCTTCGGTAGAAGTTGTATGAGATTATGCGACACGGGAGAGGAATTGCCGACATGTGCAATTTAACGCAATTTCTTAATCAACGCCACAGCTCTCTACCTTGGCAGGAATATGAATACGAAGAGAGTGGCGTTTCTTGTTGTGGTTTCTGCATTGGTACCAAATCACGATTACCAGCTAGGAATTGAAGTCTACTGACATTGTTCCGAGAAGTAGTTCCTTTTTTCTGGTAGCTCATTAATATGCCAATACTTCGCAATGCGTATGCTTGTAGTAGTAAGAAAAGCACGCTTCTATTCGAAACGTTTTGCACTTCTTCATAGCTCATTATGTTGCAGAAGAAGGTGACATATAGATCCATGATCCGTTGCGCGAAGAGGAGGAAGGACTAAGACGAAGAAAGAGGTATACAACACAGGCGCTTACTTCCGGCTGAAGGAGACCCAAGGTGACCAAGGTGAAACGCAACACTAACGGAGAAACAGGCGCATGCATCCCGAGACATCAACCCTGAGGAATTCAGACATTGCTGTCAAGCCCTCCTTGGGATATTTCCACAGAATTTGCAAGATTGTAAAATCAGAATGCCACTGTTTTGCATATCTTCTGAGGGAGTACCACTCCAACAGGCACTCCAACCAAACGCCGCCAAGTGTCAGCTGCGACCTTACCGCAGAAGCCCTCTCGCAACTACATCTCAAGAAACTTCGCAACCTCAGCTCTCCAATGAGCTCGGGGTAAGTTAACGTGTACGTCAACGTTGGAGTTTCCCTTCTTAGGACTTCAAGGGGGTGGTGCTATCCTTTAGACCAAAGTTTACAAGGGAGATTTCCAAGAATCCGCATGAACTGCCCTACATGGTGCGAGGTGTTTCTCGCTTAGCCGACAAAGAAGACTCCGGCCGGTGCACCCTCCAGGGCGTCGACGTCCTCTCTCACTGCAAGACTCGCCCTTCGAAAGTGAAGTGTTAATCGTGTCATGTCCCTTCTAACTGAGCATTCGCTCAGTTAGAAGCAGAGGGCGGTTTTGCTGTCTTTCTTGGCGGTTTATTTAATGCGAAAGCCCACCATGACGTTTAAGACGTTTTTAAGTGTGCAGGAACTGGTACACTTCCCAAACTTAAGGCTCAAGGTAAAAAAGTATGTCCCAAGCTAAATCTCGAACGATTAGCCAATAGGATCGAAACAGTATGTTCCTCTTTCAGAAGTGTTTTTAGTGCAAACACAAGGCTGACGTACGCTTAAGAGTAATCATTTCAGAACAAGACACTTGGAAAAAGTCAATTGCTGTGCTTCTAAAAGGTAAACTAATTTTGCTATGGATCAATGACCGTAATAGCGCCTCCTTTATACTTTCTGTGCCTGGGCGAACGCTCTCTCATGCCGTAGGGCGCCAGCTCCGCCGCCGCTCGCGCCTGCCGCATAGAGGCGCTGTGTGAGTGGGATATGCAGAATATGTGAGTAGAATTACTTTCGGGAATGCGGTTCTATGCTTAAGGGCTTAGGTTCAGTCCCTATTAGAAGTAAATGAGAGAACTGTTGGAAGATTAGCATTAGGTGCCCACGGGAAAACCACAAAGGAGGCAGTACAGGGGGATATAGGCAGGGCAACGTTCGAAGCACTGGAAGTTCAGAGTAAAGTACTATACGAAGAACGCCTGAGGAAATTGGATGATAACAGGTGGGCAGCTAAGGTATTTAAATGCCTGTACAGAAAGAGCGTTGACACACAGTGGCGGAAATGAACTAGAAAGCTGGCCAGTAAATTTGCCAGAGACGAGGAAGGAGAAAGAAAGAGCATTAAACGACAGGTTAAAACGTCGAAGGTAAAAATTAGATAGATTCAATGGAAAAGAAGCATAGTGTAGAACTAAATCGATACTGGAAAATGCAGATCTGGAAGGGTTTTATTATAACTCAAGAGACAGTGCCCTTCTCTTTGAAGCTAGGTCAGGGTGTCTTAGTT